>NW_022631178.1:1215674-1249070 GCF_010015895.1 Lontra canadensis
GGGGAAGGGCGAGGGAGGGAGGACGGGGGTGGGGGCGGGGAGACGGGCGGGGCGAGGGGGAAGGAATTGCAGAGGGGCGGGGAGGGGGCGGGCAGGGGGCGGGCAGGGGGCGGGCAGACGGAAGGGGCGGAGAAACGAGCCGCGTTTGGGGCCAGGTACCTGATGCGAGGGGCAGACGGGGCCCGAACCCCCAAACTGTTGGTCGCGCCCGTAGTGTCAGGGCACCCCAGTGCCCCGCAGAGGGGACACTCCCGCAGAGGGGAGGTCGGAGACCATAAAGCTGGGCTCCTTGGGCAACCCGGGGGCGGGGGGCAAAATCTGGAGCTGCGCTGGGGGAGGGGTCCCTGGAGGAAGGGCCGCTGACCGCCGACCAGCACTCAGGAAGAGCGTCTTCCCTTCCAGGTCCTGGAGCCACGTCAGGGTGGCCAGAAGGCCGGGTGAAAGGGTCAAGGCCGGCGGCACAGGCCCATCCCCATCGGTGGGCGTGAGGCTCTCCTCTGGCCCTTACCTGAACAGGGCGCTTCAGGACACACTTGCACAACATCTGCGACAATGTAGCGTCTAATGACGGACTGGGAGCCCCCACCCCCCCCACACACACCACAGTCTCGGCCTGGTCGTTCCCATGGAGAAGGGATTTTTGTTGGGGGCAGGGGTGAATGGCCCGGTGACACCTAGGAGAGCCACAGGCAAGACATCCCACCTCAGTGTCCAGTCCCAAATCTCGATCAGCTCTTTACCTCCAAAGCACACCTTGAATGGGGTCCCCATTCCTGGATGCCACCACGGCCAACTTCCCCGGGCACCCAGCCCAAGCGGTCATCCAGGGCCCCAAGCTTGATGGAATGCTCTGCTGTCACCATCTTGAGATTTGTAATAATTTTGGAACAAGGGACTCCGTGCTATAACTTTGCACTGCCCCTGCTTCTCCTGACAACCTCCAGCCTCAAGGACTTACCCCTCCTTACCCTGTAGAATCCAGTCTCCTCCGAGCTTAATCAGGGGCTCAGAGCCTTTGCTTAAAGCCCTTCCCGGTTTCCCTTCCACGGACAGCCAGTCTCCTCCCCCTGGGGATGACCTCTACCCTGGGGATGAGGACAGAGCCAAGGGCATCTGGCACCTGTATACCTGCCAGCCCCTCATGGGACGTGCGGCCGACGGCAGCCTTGGCCAAGGGATGGAATAAAACGCCTCCTTGTGCACCAGCTCACTCTGATCTTTTGGGGTGAGAAATTGACCCAAGGCCAAAGCACCAGCTTATAACCATGGACACAGGCAGTCCAAACCCGGGGATAATTTTTCATTCTAGAAGTATAAAGGAGGGAATCTTGGAAATGCCAGAAAAATACAGAAAAGCACGTGACTATCACCTATTGTCTTACTATCCGAAAATAACGAGTGTAAGCTTTTTAGTGTATTTCTTTATTGGCCCCTTTTTTTTTTTAATTTCTTGTTGGTTTTTACAAAGAATAGGATCTTTTATATAGTTGGGTCACTGTGAGTCTGTTCCGTGTGGTAAAAGGATAGCAGATTTTTTATGTGGGGGTGCTGAGAAATGGTTCACCAGAACAAATCAGGCCTGTATATAGTATAATCCTTGTTCCCCCCCGCCCCACTTTGAGGATAATTATGGATTCGTGCCATTCAGACTCGGGTAGTTTTAATTAATTGTAATCATGATTGATGACGGATATGTCTGTGTGGGCTCCTGTGTGCCTTCAACACTGCCCCGTGGAGAGGCACCCCTGCCTTCTTTCAGTGACATAGTCCAAGCCCGTAGTGCACCTTCCCTGCCCCAAAACACACAGCCAGCTGTTCTCCAGAGACCCCCATTCCCTGGGGTTGGAGAAGAGTACCCATGACTGCAGGGTGGGCACTGGGGACACATCTTCAATGACCGTGCGCTAGTTTTTGGTGCAGAACCTCTAATGGCTATCTAAGTGATCAGGTAGAAACAATCGATTTTGAAGAGGGTGAGTTCCTATTGCTGTTTCCAATTTAGCTCCAATGATATTCTGAAACAGGTGTCCTCAGCGAATATGGCCTGCCTGAGCGCTAGACCCGGCCCCTCACTTCTTATTGTAAATAAAGCTTTATTGGCACAGAGACATGCCCATTCATTTGCGAGTTGTCTCTGCCTGTTTCCCAGCTTCCAGGACAGATGTGAGTAGTTACCACGGAGACCAAACGGCAGACAAAGCCCTTTACAGAGAATATTGGCAAACCCTTCTCAGTAGCTGCCTACCTTGATTTTTTAGCCCCTCACCCAAAATATAATTTTACCTTTTTCTTTTATCATTCGGCAAACCATGTAAGTTTCTGAATGTCCTGATTATAGCTTGTGTGATTTCATGTTCACTTTACCTGTCAGCATAAACTACAAGGACAGACCCTAGGGGTGATATCAAGGGTCTCTACAATCAGCCAAGGGTTGGGAATGAAGATCTAAGATGGCAGGAGCTGTGGGGTGGGCGTGAGCGCCCGGCCCGCTGATTGCTTCGGGGACGGGGCATGGGACCAGTCCTGGTGTCTGAGCCATCCAGACACCCCTATTTTATTTTTTTAAGAATTTTATTTTTGCGGGACGCCTGGGTGGCTCAGTTGGTTGGACGACTGCCTTCGGCTCAGGTCATGATCCTGGAGTCCCGGGATCGAGTCCCGCATCCGGCTCCCAGCTCCACGGGGAGTCTGCTTCTCTCTCTGACCTTCTCCTTGCTCATGCTTTCTCTCACTGTCTCTCTCTCAAATAAATAAATAAAATCTTTAAAAAAAAAAAAAAAAGAATTTTATTTTTGCGGGGGAGGCCTGAGTGGCTCAGTGGGTCAAGTGGGTGTGAGATTCCCAGGGATGCTGTAACTCATACCACAACCGCAGCGGCTTAAATCATTTCTGTCCAACAATTCTGGAGGTCAGAAGGCTGTGGTGGCCTCAGGGGGCTAAAATCAAGGTGCAGTGTTTGTCCCCAATGGGCCCCTGTACATGCTGGACAAGGAGAAATGGAAGGAAGAGGCAGGCCGTTCCCGACGGGCGGACGGCGGGTTTGTGAGCAAGGGAGCTCCCTTCCAGGCTTGTCTAGCCCCACACCTGCCTGGCAGCATCTTTTTTTTTTTTTTTTTTTTAAGATTTTATTTAATTGACAGAGACACAGCGAGAGAGGGAACACAAGCAGGGGGAGTAAGAGAGGGGGAAGCAGACTCCCCGCCGAGCAGGGAGCCCGACACGGGGCTCCATCCCAGGACCCTGAGGCCATGACCTGAGCCGAAAGCAGACGCCTAACAAATGAGCCCCCCAGCCACCCCTCAAGATTTTATTTTTAACAATCTCTGTGCTCAGGTTGGGGCTCAAACTCACAACCATGAGATCGATAGTCACAAGCTCCACGGACTGGGTCGGCCAGGTGCCCCTGGTAGATTTTATTCAAGCAAATACAGGGAATTCCGAAGTATTAGCCATTTCGGCTGCAAAACTCCAGACCTTTGCAGGGATGAAAGTAGGTGACTGCTGGGGATCTCCGACCTGCTCAGTCCGTGGACTGGATGACTCTCGATTTCAGGGTCATGAGTTCGAGCTCCACGTTGAGTATAGAGATGACTTAAAAATAAAATCCTAGGGGCGCCTGGGTGGCTCAATGGGTTAAGCCTCTGCCTTCCGCTCAGGTCATGATCCCAGGGTCCTGGGATCAAGCCCCGCATTGGGCTCTCTGCTCAGCAGGGAGCCGGCTTCCTCCTCCTCCTCTGCCTGCTTCTCTGCCTACTTGTGATCTCCGTCTGTCAAATAAATAAATAAAATCTTAAAATAAATAAATAAAATCTTTAAAAAAATAAAATTCTTTTTTTAAAAGATCTTTAAATTTATTTATTTGACAGACAGAGATCACAAGTAGACGGAGAGGCAGGCAGAGAGAGAGAGGGAAGCAGGCTCCCCGCTGAGCAGAGAGCCCGATGCGGGACTCGATCCCAGGACCCTGAGATCATGACCCGAGCCGAAGGCAGCGGCTTGACCCACTGAGCCACTCAGGCCTCCCCCGCAAAAATAAAATTCTTAAAAAAATAAAATAGGGGTGTCTGGATGGCTCAGCCGTTGGGCATCTGCCTTTGGCTCAGGTCATGATCCCGGGGTCCTGGGATCGAGCCCCACATCGGGCTCCTTGCTCGGCAGGAAGCCTGCTTCTCCCTCTCCCCCTCCCCTTGCTTGTGTTCCCTCGCTTGCTGTGTCTCGCTCTGTCAAATAATAAATACAATCTTTTCAAAAACTAAAATAAATTAATAAAATAAAAATAAAAAGATAAAATCTGTAATGTTTGACCCACCATGTTTCACCTTGTTGTAACTTCTCTATTGCAGTTAAATATATATATATATATTACATAAATAACGTATAAATACATAAAAACACACATTATATAAGTAAAATTTATAAAAATAAATAAATATATATGTACATATAAATATGTACATATATCTCTTGGCAACGCAGAAGGAAATATTCTGAAATGTGAGAAGTAAGTGTTTGCTTTTAACATGCCACGTTTTCCCTGCGCTCCGTCGTCCTCCAGAAGACTCGGAGATGGGCTGCGGAAGCAGGAGGCTGAGGGCACGCCAGCCCCAGGGGTGACTGGGGAAGTTCCACAGGCTGTTCGCCTCGTCTGACTGACACTTTGTGCAGTGTGCCCACCCAACACCTGTGCGTCGTCTTGCCCCAGCCCTTGAGAAGGAGCTAGAATTTCGCCGCAGGGGGTCTTCGAACCACTTCCAGGCCTGTCTACACTGGCGGGGCCTCTAGAGGGCGCTGCTTAAACAGCCAAGCGGGGGAACCCCGCGGCAATGCTGGGGACCCACGGTGGAGGGCAGGGTGGGAGGTCAACCCCCCCCACCCCCCCGGCACTGCGCGACTCTAGGACACTGGGGCTGTCCCACAGGGGTGTACTCATTCGCACCAAAAATGTCTGACACAAGAAAAGAAAAGGAAAGTTTGGCAAAACATTTCAGGGGAGCAACTGAAGGGGACCTGGACCTGTTACCCCAAAACATGGCACTTTGGTGTGAGAATTACTTGGAGCTGCCAGCGTCTGAGCTCCTGAAATCCCTTATCTGCCTGAAAACGGAGGCTCCCGAAAGAACACGATTATCATAGATCCCTTCCGGGGATCAGGGTCTCCTCTCGGGGAAGAGAAGCAGGCGCTGCTCCCAGACTTTGCCACAAACTATCACCGCTCCCACTTATTCTCCCGAGGGCCGTTTATCATTCCCGAAATTCATTTGCTCTCCCAGCGTGGCTCTTCTCCAGGTGGTGTCTCCCAGGACACGCGGCTTAGTCTCTGCGGGAAGTCAGGGCTGGGGGGCGGGGGGTCTCGGCTCCTGCGGGCGCGTGTGCGCAGCACTGTCAGGGCGCCCGCCAGCCAGGAGCTGGGCGACCCAGGCCCGTCCTCCTCCCACGGTGCAGCCCGGGCAGCTGTCCTGGGGGCAGTGGCCACAGGGAGCGAAGGGAGCAGATCGCCGGGCCCTGCACCTGGTAGGCGGCCTGGACCTCGGGCTCCTGCCGGTCTGCTGCACCTGGACGTCCGTTTCTAGCAGGAGCCGAGGGGCCACCCCCAGGTCCCAGGACTTTGCTCATGCCGCTCCCCCGACCCGAACTGGCGCCCTGTGATCTCGGCCCCTCAAGCAGCTGATGTCCCCTTCACCAGAACTCGTGGGAGCCGGGGGACCCTGGGAGTAACGTCCCCACGGGAGCAGCCCTACTCTGATGACCTGCCAGTGTGGGGTGGGACCCCAGCTCCCCTGTCCCACGAGGGACAGCTGATGTGTGACCCTCGTCCTCTCCAGATTTGCCCCTAGGGGACCTTGTGCGATGTCCCCCCTTTGCTCACCAGCCTTGCCCTCTGGTTCTGCGCCCCCCCACCACGAGGCTTCTGCCCCCGCCTCGGCACTGCTGATGTAGGAGGCTGCATAGTCCTCACTAGTGGGGCGTCCCAGGCGCTGTGGGGGCTGAGCAGCACCCCCAGACCCCCATGCCAGGGGCAGCACAGTGTGACAACCGCAGACACCCCCAGTCGTGGCCCAGTGCCACCGGGGGTAGTTGTCCCCGTAGGGAGTCCCTGCCCTGCTGGATCTTCCCAGGGAATCCTGACAAACCTTCCAGTACGTTCCCGCCTCCCTGTGTGCTGCTGGGAGACCCAGCCCCGGAGAGACAGCAAAGGGGACAACTCCCCGGGGGAGCCAGTTTCTGGAAGAAGCAGAAGGGCCTCTGGGATTCGGGGTGATGGGTCTGATGACGCACTGACTTGTCTCGACTCTCAGAGCAAATTCTGTTCCTACATCCAACCACTGCGGACACCGGCCCGTCTAACGCCCAGTGAGCTCCCAGCCTGCCTGACTGTACTCCAGGAACGCCGACCAGGGGTGAGTCTAGAGCAGACGCGAATATTCTGGAATGTTCCGGAAGCACTTTGTGCCACTCTCAGGAACCACAGGGACTGGGTTCCCACCCCTCTCCACCCACCCCTCCTCACACTTCTCTTATCTCTCCTGGGACCTGGCAGATCCAAAGTCCTCCGTGTCACGAGATTCTTTATTGCCGAGACGGGCTTTGAGGTTCGTGTCCTCCACCCCTCGACCCAGAGGCAGCCTCCGGGGCCCGAGAGTCCTAACGTCTCTTTGAGCGAGGGAGCAAGACCCAGGTTACGGGACAAGCAGGAAGCCAGCCTCGCTGTGGAGGTAGGGACGTCCGTCTCGCTCTGTCCTCCGCTGTGTCTGAGAGGAGCAGCTCTCCAGCCGGGCCCGGGAGGACACTGGCGCAAGGTTGTGAAGTCAACGTCCAGTGGACAAAAGGCAGCCTCGCCCATCCCCTCTGGGAAGAGGGGAGCTGACTCCTCCCTGGCCAGTTGTGCAGCGTGACGGAGGAGGCACGGTGGGCTCCCTTGTCCTCCGAGCCCCCTTCTCTGGAAAGCTCCCCCCACCGGCCCCCAACTCCTGCTCCAGGACCGTCCTGGCAGAGGCCTGGACACGGCCGGGGCCCGGGTCACCCCTCAGCTACAGACTGGGCCAGCCCAGAGTGCTGGACCTCAGGGCCGTGACTCGACAGAGGGAGGCACTCCAGATCCCTGTCCCTTCTGCCCCACGGGGACTGTGGCTGCGAGCCCGGGAGTGGGGAGAGATGAGTGGCGGCCCAGCCGCCCAGACACGGGGCCAGAAATACATCCACGTGCGTTCTGTTGTCTTGTTTTGGTTTTTGCTTTACCTTTCTAAACTTATTACTATGATAAAAATGCACATAACATGAATGCACCGCCTTGACCGTCCACGCGCACAGCTCCGCGGTGGGAAGCACTCACACCCCCTCCCTCCGTCTCCAGAACTTTCCATCCCCCACATGGAGACTCCGTTCCCACGAAGCATGGACTCCCCACTCTTGCCCCACCCCCGGTCCCACCCCCTCCTCTCTGTCTGCGTGGACGGGACTCCTCTGGGGCCCTCCCGGGAGTGGGGTCCTGCAGGACGGGCCTTCTGGGTCTGGCCGCTCTCGCCGAGCCCGTGTCCTCGGGTCCATTCGCTCAGTTGTCAGTATGTTTGCCGAGTTGTACAACTGTCACTACTACCTAATTCCAGAACCCTCCCATCACCTGCTGGGAATCCCTTTCCCCAGAGCCGTCACTCCCCAGCCCCACACGTCCCCCGGCCCCCACAAGTCCCTTCCCGGTGGTGGAGGAGCCTGGTCTGGACGTGTCACATGTGTGGACTCACACCCGTGTGGCCTCCTGTGTCTGGTCCCCTCCCTGCGTGTTGTAGGCTCGGGTCCATCCCTGGACAAACCATCCCGCTGAACCCTCCCCAAATTCCTGGTCTACGGAAGCAGGAGTAGAACATAATGGTTGCATTAAGCTGGTGAGTTTGGGATTCTTTGTCAGGCAACCCCCCACGGAGCTCGCCCCTCTCCCCTGTCCTGGTTTTGTATGACATCCCCACAGCAGAATGGGCAGGGATGCCATCCCATCCTTGTCGCGCCTCTGTGGGCACTCAGTCTGGTCTGGAACCCCCGACGGACCCAGCTGCAAAGCCCAGCCCTCCTCAGCTCTCCTGAGAAACCTCACAGGGTGGGTTGTGCCCGTCGGGCTAAGTGGGGACAGAGGGAACCCTATGCGGGCCTCCAGCCTCCTCCACTTCCTGGCCTCCCTCTCCTCCCTTCCCCTCCCAGATGGTCCCGCCGTCCCCATGGAGAAACCCAGGCCTCCAGGTCCATTTCTCCCCACTCCCGAGCCTTGTATCCGGGCCCACGGAGGGGCCGGGATCCCCCCGACCCAGAGGGCCGTACTCACAGGACCCACTGAAGCCCCCTACAATTCTCCAGACATCATCATCGCCGCCCCCAGCGCGCACACCGTGCATGGAAACCTTTCATTCGCTGGTGAATTTTTCAAGACCCACAGCACAAATGTCCTTTATGGGTTTTCCTTCTGGGAAGTAAATAGTTCTGGATCTCCAGCAAATACGTGCTTTTATTCCAGAAAGAAAGGCAGAAGGGAGGGAGGGGGTCAGGAGGGATGGACAGACGGACAGGCAGGCGGGGACAGTGTTCTGAGAGGCCAGGAATGAAGCGGCCGCCCCTCATAGTCCCACGGCTCCGGCCATGTACCCTGCTTCTCCGTGCGTGGGCCGGGCACGTGACCGCTCTGTGCCCCGGTTTCCCCATCGCCCCCTTTGCTGCTGGCAGTGCCCCCAGTACCCCGCTCCAGCCCCAAATGCAGGGCGAGGCGCTCTCCTTGCCTCACTCCAGGGTGGGGGTCCCAGAGACACACCCCCGGGGCCACTGGGCACCACGGGTGTGAACTGCACCCGCAGAGGGAAAAGTGTGGGAGACAGGGACGCCCCTTCCCTGGACCTATGACACCCCTACCCCACTCTCCATTGGGCTGGACTGCAGGGATGCTGGTGTCCTGGGCCTGACTTTGTAACAGGGTTTTGCAAAATGTTACCAACGGGCGGTGGGGGGGACCAGCTGCAGATTCCCAGCACAAGGGACTGTCGCCGGGGGCGCAGTGTGTGGACTCCCCTGATTCCAAGCCCGGGAGAGGACCGTGTCCCCTCCCCTCGGTCCTGGCTCTCCCATTGGAGCGGTCAGGAGCCGGTTTCTCGCCCTGCGTGCCTGGCACCAGGCTCAAGGTGGGGGACCCTGCAGGACCAGAGACTGGGCAGGGCTGAGTCACTGAGTTGAGGGGCTCAGGTCCGGCGCAACCAGGGCTTGGTCCCACAACCTTCTGTGGCCCTGACACCCTCTGGGGCCACCTTGCACGAGTGGACACGATGCTGGGGCCGCCCTGCTCCTCTTGCGTCTCTGTGCCTCTGTGTCCTGGGCCGGGCAAGCAGTCTGTCTCCCTGCCCTGCTGGGGTCCCAGCCTCCTGCTGCCTCACAGGGGGTCTCAAGAGGGAAACGGGGTCGGTGTTGTCATACTCCACGTGGGAAAACTGAGTCCACATGGGGGAAATAACGGGCAGGACAGAAACCCTGAAGCATCTTCCCGAGGTTGCCGCGAATCCTGGACCCTGCGTGGGGAGGAGGGAAATGCCCGTCTGACTTGACCCCAGCACTCTTCCTTCATGGCTGAGTCTGAACCTGGGACAGGCAAGCAAGCGTTCCCTCTGGAGGCAGCACCGGTAAGGAGGGCCTGGGGCTGGGGTGGCCTACGGGAGAGCTTGCCGTGGGGACGGGGGAGAAACAGGAGCAAACCCTGTAGAAGGCCCCAGTCCTGGGGGGCGGTGCACGTCTGTGCAGCCTCGTCCCCCGCCTTGGGGTAATAAATTAGCCCTCGGTGCGTTACCCGAACACTGGCGTGTCCTACACAGACGCGCTCTGGTCGCCTTTTAACTTGAATCGAGGCGCAGATCACAGCACACACCAGCGGCATGTAGTAGTCACTGTTCGTGCAACCATCGCTGCCATCTTGCTCCAGAAAGTTCCGTCACCCCAAGAGGAAATGCCGTCCCACGACAACGAGGAGACGTCCGCCATCGTGCCCTAGCCCAAGCTCCGACACCCACAGGGCCCCTGTCTGTCTGTGGGTGCGTTGCTACTTTATTTGTTTATTTATTTATTTGAGAGCGAGTGAGCAAGGGTGCACACGTGTGTGGGGGAGGGGCAGACGGGAGGGGCAGAGCCCCTGCCCTGCCCGGGGCTCCATCTCACCACCCTGAGATCAGGACCTGAGCCAAAATCAAGAGTAAATCAAGAGTCACATGCTCAGCCTACCGAGCCACCCAGGAGACCCTACTTTATTATTACTTTTTAATAAAATTTATTTTTAAAAAGTCTCAGCTCTGCAGACAGAATTGTGAGGATAATACGGCTTCCGTATGCTGGCCCATTTCCCCATCATCCACCCCAAACATCAGCTTGGGTCCCTGCCTTGTCAAAGGGGTGCAGGGCGCAGACCCGCGTCACGGACGAGATTTCCAGGGCGCTTTGGTCCCGGTCCCGTCCACAAGCGCCCGCCTGCCCGCATCAGCCGGGGTGCCCAAGGCTGGACGGCTCCGGGGCAGGGGGTGAGCCCCAAGCCAGCCTCTCCATTGACCCAGGTGGACACGGGGCCAGGGCGTCACCAGCCTGGGAAAGGCTCCCAGTCCCTTCTGCTCTGGACTTTCTTGCCGCTCCTGGAGGAGGGAGAGGTGGAAGGGGCAGGATCCGCCGAGAGGAAACTGCAAGATCCAGCCGTCCCTGATGCAGGCCTGCGGGTCGGGAGGAGACAGGGAGAGGTTAGCGGTGGGGCCTGGCAGGGCCAGGCGGGGCTCAGTGCCACCTGGGAGGACGGGAGCTTGGCTTGGTACGTGGCCCCCAGGGCTCGGTGCACACGCATGCACATGCTGGGCTGGGCAAGGAATAGGGGAGGGACCCAAGGGATGGAGGGGGCTCTTGGTGGTGGGGGTGGGGGTCCTGGAGGGAGCAGGGTAGCTGTGGGGGCTCCAGAGACGCCTCTAGGGGCAGCTGGACAAATGCTGGGGACGGGGGTTGGGTTTTCCCTTCTGCGTGCCAAGTAGGGTGTGCTCCTGGCTGAGCCTCGCCTCCCAGGGAGGACGGGGCACCTCCTGCCCAGGAGATCCTCAGGTCTGTGCCTGTCACCAGCCCAGAGAGCGTCCCCTCTCCCCTGTGCCACATCCTGGGACTCCAGGAGCGCCTGGGTCCCCTACTGACGCAGGTCGCTTTTGGTTCTCTCTCTGGCCTCCTGGCGCCCCCTGCCTGGGCCTGTCACCCTTCCCTGGGCTGGCTTACAGGTGACAACAGCTCACCAGGCCCTTTGGGCTGTGTCCACACTCCACACAATGACAAGATGGTCCTTCCAGAAATGACATCCAGGTGGGCCTGTGCCCTGCTCCCTCGGCGGCATCCGTCCACGCAGGGACAGCGGCGACTGCTCACCGCAGCACAGCTCACAGCACCCAAAAACGTGGGGACAAGCTAAGGACCCGTGGACCGGTGAACAAATACACGTGTTCCCCACGCGCGAGTGAGCGTCCCTCGGCCGGCAGCGGGAGCAAGGCACCGTCACGCTGCTGCCCCCGGGACAGAGCTTGAGCCCACGCAGATGGCCCAGAAGTTCACGCAGAACGTAGGCGGCTGGGCGGCTCAGGCACCTGCCACCTGCTCTTGCCTCCTTGTTGAGGCCGATCTCCGATCCCTGCTGGTCAGACAGGGAAGCTGAAGCAGCCGGTGACACCCTCAGGGGCCAGACGTCACCGCCCCTCCCCCACCCCACTGGCTCCCTCCTCCAGGAAGCCCTCCCTGATCCACTCCCTCCCCGCCAGGATGCAAAGTCAGACCTGGGCTATCCGGCACAGAGGCCTGCACGGAACAACAGTCTGGCCAGGTTTGTAGGACTTTTTTCAAAACCCAACTTTTTTTTGGGTTGTGGCCTTCCAAGTCAGTGGCACTGCCAGAAGCGCTCCCTTCCTCCTCCCCAAGCTCAGATCTGCAGCAGGCCGGTGGCGGGGATGTGGGGAGGTGAGGGCCAGGGTCCAAGGCCAGGCCGAAAGCAGCTTCCACTTTAGTTCCGTGGGGGACGGAGGAGGCATCCAGCACGTTGGGAGACCGCTCAGGGCACACCCCACCTGTAGGGGACCCAGGTCCCCCACCCTCCCAACCACCAGCCCAGCCTACCAGCAGGGGGCCCGCCACCCCCACCAGCTGCCAGCCAAGCCCCGCTGCACCTGTCCCCACCCCCGACTCAGCCTCACCAGGGACAAGTAATGGTTGGAGGCCACTTGTTACAAAACAGAAAACCAGGACGAGGACACACAAGTTTTTACGACTTTTATTAAATCCTTACAAAACAATACAAAATTCCGGCATTGACAGTTGGTGTCAGGAAGATGAGCTGTTATCAGTTCACCTGGTGCGGCGGTTAAAGTGCTTGGATGTTTTCCCCCCACTTTTAAAAAAACTTTTTTTTTTTTGTCTTTTTTACACATCTTAACATTGAACGTGGCCGTTCCCCTCCCCCAGTGTGGGGCGGCCTGGGGGCCAGGCGCATTCACAGTAACGGTTCTGACAGCCTCTCGGCTCCCACGGTCTGTGTGACATGTGGCGGGCAGAGAAGTGGCTGTCCCACCTTTGGGAAGAAGGAACAAAGCTCCTCACGGCTCGGCTTTCTAGAGTAAAACGGCCAAGGCGCCTGTGGCAGGCTGGGGCCTGTTTGTTTTTTACAAAAAGGCAGAATCCCCAGTTGCAAAATGTAGGATCACTGGTGGGCAAGAAACAGGGTGGGGCGGCCTCCCACGCCCTGGGGTCTTTGGAAAGGCCAGTCCACAGATCCGGGCGGGTGGGGGGCCGGAGGGGCGGCAGTCCCCACCAGCCACGGGAGACTGCCACAGAAACGGCATCTGGGCCCCCCCACCCATGAGGCCCCCCAACATTCAAGTATTCGAGAACAGGGAAGGAAGTCAACTGTCTTTGAAAAATTAACAGAACAGGACGAACTAGAAGCCAGAAGGCTTTCCAGGCCCTGGGCCGCTGTGGAGACCAGGCCAGACGCCAGGCCACGCTGCCTGGGCTGGGGACCGCAGGGGGCCCTCCCTGGCGGGCAGGAGCGCGTGTGCGCAGAGAAGGGGGGCCTGTATTGCATAGTGTTTCCCGAGGACGAGGAGGGGCATCAGTCTCCCCAGGCCTGGCAGGCCCGATGTATGAGCCCAGCGCCGAGGTGGGCAGAGGCGGGCACCGTGATTCCTGGTGCCCAGGAGGACGCCGCGGCAGCAGCGGCCGGTTTCCTGAAGGTGGGTGGGTCGAAATGCTGCCCTTGGGGGTGGGGCAGCTTCAGCAGGACCCCGGGTGGGCCCTGGCTCTGAGGAGGAAGGGGGCCAACAGAGCTTCCACACCAGACCCCAAGGGCGACAAGGGGCGGGACGTGGCCGTGGTCAGACTGAGCCCTGAGAAGGGGCACTCGGGTGCCCAGGGAGGGGGTCTCTGGGACCCCCACGTTGGCTGACGGGCGTCTGTCCAGCCCCTCCCACTTCCTGCGGCACCGCCATCCTGGGGGGGGGGCAGCGGGTGCACCCCCCACCCGAGATCAGCTGCAGCTTAAGGTCCAGGTTTGAGAGAGCCCCGATTGTCAGTCCAAGGCGGGGTGGGGGGGCACAGCGGGCAGCCGTGGAGCCCACCTGCCCGCACCCAGGCCCCCTCCCGCTACAAGGGAGACCTGAGAAACCCCGCCCCACCCAGCCACCAGGGTGTCTCTGGGGTGAGGGGGAAGGAGCTGCTGGGTCACTAGGGGGAGGCGTGGGGCGGGCCCGTCCCTGAAATACTGTGTGGGCTGGGGAGGGGCACGTTCCTGGGCCCCCAGCTCTGGAAGACGACAATCGCCCTCCTCTCCTGAGTCGCAGCGGGGCGGGCGGGTGGGCGGGCGGGGACCTTTCACAGTACGGGCGAGCCTCGGGGCCGGGGCAGCAGGGACCAGCAAGCCCAGCCACACGCAGCCTCCCCTATCCTCTCCCAGGCGCCTGCTTTGCTTTTAACACCTTTAAAGGGGGGGAGAGATGGGGGTGGGGCAGAAAAAAGGAGAAAAAAACCCAACAGCAAAAACCTCATATAAAAAGACCCCCGGACTGAGCTCAGCGCCTGGGAGCCCAGCCAGGGGAGGGCAGCCTGCCGGTCACCGGCTGGAAACAGCTTAAAAAAACCTCTTCAGATGTGATAGGGCGGGGGCGGGGGGGCGGGAGTGACCTATGTACAGGGGAGAGGGGTCACACGTGGTCGCCCACCAGGACCACGGGGGCCGCGGACAGGCTGGCGCGCTGCCGCCGCTGGGCCAGCTTGCTCTGCGCAGGCGGGGACAGCTGCAGGCAGCGGGAGACCGCGCGGATGAGCACGGGCGGGCCCTGCCCCTCCTCCGCCGCCGCATCCTCCTCGCGCTGGGCCAGCTGCCGGTTCACCGCGATGGCCTCGGCTGCGAACGACGTGAGCTCTTTGGCACAGCTGTTCCTGGGGAGGGGGGGGTCACGGAGGTCGGCGGGGGGCTGCCAGGCAGGCCCTGATCCCCTGGGCAGTACCCTGGGGGTGGGGCTGCAGCCTCCCACCGAGGCTCCATCCATCACGGCCACAGCGGCACGCAGATGGCGCCCCAGCCCACCCACTGACAGAAAACTTCCTGTCTTTCTTGAACGCCCAACCTTGACCACTCCCCACTCAGTGCCCCCACTCGGGCCCCCGGCAGCCTCACCTCTGCAGGACCATAGGTGTGGGCAGTGTGTTCTCCGGAGCGCACTGTGAGGACAGGACGGCCGGGACTCAGGAGCAGCGCCCAGCGGCACCCCTGCGCCCAGCTGGCTGGGGCCAGGGGTCAAGGGGCGCACCTGCGGCAACTGAGCCGGGCCAAGGCGGGCGGGAGGGCGCGGGAGTCCAGCAGTGGCCCACGGGACCTGCTCCCCGCCCCCTCCCGCGTCCACTTCCGGGTCTCCTGATGTGCCAGAAGGGCACAGGTGCCCCTCCAGCGGCTCGCCCTGAGAGGAGAGCCCCAGGCTTGGCTCCCGGGGGAGTCCCAGTGCAACTTCGATTTCTGGTTAAGACCCTTGCCCTTGTGTCCTCCTTGCCCTGGACTGGACTGGACTGGCAGCCACGCTCGCTGACCGCGGGCCAGAAAACCGGCAGGCTCTCCCCAGCTGGGTGGGGACAGGGAGCTGGGCTGGGGGCTGGCAGGCTCCGCCAGAGGCCTGCGGCCTGCCCGACCCCTGAACGACCTTGGCTTGCTGCTCCGGGCAGGCGGGCCAGGCCAGAAAGGGCCTCGGTGCTTCTGGGGCACAAGGCCCAGCATTTCACCGAGTGGTACAGGCAATCCCAAGCCCTGGCTGGTGGCAACTGCTCCATCTCCCTGCTGTGCCCAAGCCCCGCCACCAGACAGAGCCCCAGACCCACGTGGTGGGCGGGAGCCGCTGCAGCTCCCCAAGGCTCCCAGACACCCACCCCAAGTCCCTCCCCAGGCCCCCAGAGGCCGTGTGGAACAGGAGGCCCTCGTGGGGCTCACTCACCCCCTGCACCCAAGGGTGCTGCAGAACCTGGGCGGCGCTCAGCCTCTGCTTGGCGTCGCGGACAAGCAGCTTTGAGATGAGGTCTTTGGCAGCAAAGGAGATGTGGGCCCAGTCCTTCTCGGGAAACTCATACTTGCCCTCCTGGATGCTCTCAAACAGCATGTTCTGCGGGGCAGGGGAGCAAGGGAGCGAAGGGTCGGCTGCCGGGACCCAGAGTTGGGCTCGCCTCCGGCTTAGTGGTGAGCTCTGGGGGGTGGGGGGGACAACGACACCGGACGGGACGACGACACCAGACGGCCCAACCCACGATTTGGGCACACCGTGGGGTGCGGCGGGTGTGGGGCCCCCACGGGGTGAATGGGGCACACGGGGCGGCTGTGGGGTCCCTGCGGGGCGCAGGGGACGCACAGGGCACACGGGGCAGGTGCGGGGGCCCCCGCGAGGCGCAGGGGGCGGTTGCGGGGTCCCCGCGCACCTGGCAGGCCGGGCAGGCCTCGCCGCGGTCCCAGCCGCAGTCGCTGCCGCAGTGGCCCACAAAGGGCGGGTAGCCGCTGAGCAGGATGTAGAGAATGACCCCCAGGCTCCAGAGGTCGCAGCGCTTGTCGTAGATGCTGGCTTCCTCACTGAAGGCCTCCACCACCTCGGGGGCCATGTACTCCGCCGAGCCGCACTGCGGGCGGAACCGGGCGTCAGGAGCCCGCGAGGGGGATGGGCGGCGGCGCTGGCCAGGACTTTCCAGCGTCACGTGAGGGCCCCGCCGCAGGGTCACCGGGGCCGCAGCGCCCAACGCCCTGACCACCCCCCGCCTGGCCAATCAGAGGCGGGCTAGGACACCCGCCCCGCCCCTCCACCCAATCAACAGGTGGCAGGTGCTCGCCCCGCCCCACCACCCAATCAGCGGCCGGGAGCCAGCCCCGCCCCGCCCCCTTCCGCGGGGCCAATCAGCGGCTGTTGCTAGGCAAAAAGCCCCAGCTCGGCGGCGCTGGGCCGGCAGCACCTCGAGGTTACGCAACCGCAGCCCCGGAGCGGGTCTGGGCGCGCCCGCGGCTCACCGGGGTGAGCAGCTCCGGAGTGGAGATGGGGGAGCAGTCCCCGTTGAGTTTGATGCCGCTGCCCAGGTCGAAGTCGCAGATCTTGACGGGTGAGACCTGCGAGGGGTGGGCAGAGGCCCTGAGGCGGGGGTCCAGGCCCACCCCGCCCCGGCCGCAGGGGGCCGCTCCCCAGCGCCCTCACCTGGTTGGGGTGCTCGCACAGGATGTTTTCTGGCTTTAGGTCCCTGTGGGCGATGCCTGCAGAGAGAACCAGGGCGAGTCCGCGGGAGCATTTTCCGGGAGTCCCGGCGAAGGTAGACCGGGCGCCAGGCGGGCCGCCCCTGGGGACCACCCCACACACCTTTGTTGTGCAGGAAGTCCAGGGCACTGGCCACGTCCTGCACCACCACGCTGGCCTCCAGCTCGTTGAAGTGCCGCCGCTTGTGGATGTGGCTCAGGATGGAGCCTGGGGCCAGGCCGCAGTGGAGGGAGAGCGCACACGGTCACCTGGGCGCCTCCAGGCCACTGCCCAGCAGCTCCCGCTTCCCCCGCACAGGGACACTCTGACTCTGGCCTCCTGGGGCCCAAAGCCTGGACAGCAAGTTCAGACCCCACAAGCCGTGCACAGGAGGGGCAGCTTTGGGAAGTCCTGCCGGGTGGCTCGCCCACAGCCCATTACTACCCAGCGGGAAGGGTCTCCCAGGCCCTACGTACCGCCCCGCATCTTCTCAAACACCAGGTAGAAGCGATCCTCCTCCTCAAAGAACTCTATCAGCTCTAGAACGTTCCTGGGGCACAGGGAGTTGGGAGAGGCAGGAGAGGAGAAAGGCTTCCTGACGCCCCTGTGCACCGGCCCTTCCCCACCCCTTCTTGCCCACAGGAGACCCTGCCCATAGGGACACACTGGACGCTCCTGTAATGCTTGCTGGGGACGACGAGCTACTCAGGCCCATTCATCCACGGAGAGCTGGCTCTGAGCCCAGTGTGTGGCCAGGTGGGTCACATTACCTGTGTCCCTGGCACTGGTACAGTGTCTCCACCTCCCGGAAAACCCGACTCCGAATGTGGCCCGGCTGCTTCTCGATGATCTGGAAGGGGGTGGGGCAGGAGCCAGAGCAGCTGCGTCAGCCAGACCCTCCAAGGCCCACAGGCCCCTACCCGAAATTCACCCTGTGCCATGCCTAGGACCCCGTTAGCTCTCAAATCTTAAGTTCTAAGAAGCTGAGTTCTTCTTCTGGGGCCCAGAATTCGCCAGTAGTCAGAACTATGGCGTCACCACAAGCTTGGGGGGAGGGAGGGGCAACATGTTTCCCAAGTGGCACCAGGGGAGAAACAAGCTGCACAAGCAAGCCAGAGAGAGAAAAGAAAGAGCTGCGCCTTCTCCACTCCTGACCCCGCAGGCCTCGGGGGCATGTTTGGGGTCTGGGGCTCCTACAGAATGCCCCTTCAGGGTGTCAGGGTCCCTGGAACTGGGCAGCCTCCCCTCCCTGACCGGGACACTGGTGGCCACTGAGTGGGCTCCCAACCCACCCAGGGGACTGGAGGGGCCTTGGGGTGCCTGGCCACCGGCCGTGCTGTCCCTGCCTGCCTCAGTGCCAAGTCTCACCTCCGGTTTCACGACTGTCTGGGCAGCTGCCTGGGGTCCCTCAGGGTGACCAGATGGGCCCTCCTGCCAACGAGCAGGCATAGTCCCCTGGGACTCAGCCTCAAGAAGCCAGCCTCTGTCCCCAATCCCCTCAGGCAACCAGGAGCTCTGAGGACCGGAGGGTGCCCCAGCCATCTTCGCTCCCAGAAGTGGGGAAAAAAGATGTCTGCTGGCTTTTTCCGGGCAGCCCTGGCCCCCACTGGGGACCTCTCCCCAGGCTGGATCTTTGGCCCCCTCTCCCTGGGCCAGTGAGGCAGGTGAGGTCACCATCCGGCCCAGAATTCCCTGTTTGGCACACTGGCCTGTGGGGGAACATGATGTGTCCCCCTAGCTCATTCCTGCAGCAGGCAGGCGTGATGGCCACTTGCTGCCAGGGCCCAGCCCATGCCCTGTGCCACCTGTCTGGTGACAAGCACCTGTGCCGAGAGGCAGAGCCACCAGATTCCAGGGCCTCCTGACACAACGCCAGCAGCCACCTCCTCTGGAGGAGCTCTGGGCAGTCTGGCTAGGACCCCGCCTTTGTGGAGGAAAACATGGGCCCCACGTTTACGGGAGGTCACACAACAGCGTGAGAAAGCCACAGTGTCCAACAGTGATAGGAAGCCAGGCTGCCCAGCAGGGTCCCGAGCAGGAAATCCCCCAGTGCAGAAAGTGCTGGAGACAAACCATCCAGTGCCCGCGGCACCTGGTCCCCCAGCCTGGGCTGCCAGCCTCCTCGGACCCCACCCCACCCAGAGGCAGGGTCACCACGGATCACAGGAAGGTTTCTCAGAACACAGGGTCACACTACCTGGCCCAGGAACACAAGTTTTCCAGACCACTTGGCCACACCGTGGGTCAGGGGCCACATGGGAACACCCAAGAGGTCCTTCTGGGCCTGCCCTGGTTTCCCCATATGCCAAGCCTCCTTGGGCCCCAAGTAAAGCGTGACCTTTTCATTCTTGTGACCAGCGTGGAGAGCTACTTGTCACTCCTGAGGAATGGCACAAGGGGACTCAGCAGACAAGAGCCAGCTCTGACCGAAGCCCCCGGCAGCCTGGTAGAGAGCTGGCCCTTGTGATCACTTCCTGCCCAGCCTTGGGGGCTCAGGTCAGTCTGACCTAGATTCCCAGGGGTGGCCTGACTCACTGGCCCTAAGGCCATTTTTAGACACTAGTTTTCCCCAGCTGCTGGCCCAGGGGCTCGAATGCCAGCTCCCCTCCTCCTGCCACCCTCCGCCAGTGCCAGATCCCAGGCGCTGCGGGCGGAGGTAAGGGGAGCCGCCCGGGCGCTGGCACTCACCTTGACCGCGTACTCCTGGTTAGTGATGAGATTGACACAGGTCTGCACTCGGGCGTGGGCGCCCTCCCCGAGCACGTCCTCCTGTAGCTGGTAGACGTCTATGGAGCAGGAGGAGGTCGTGAGAGTTGCCCCAGGCTGGCCCCCATCTCGCTCCCTGCCCCGCCCCCGCTGGCGCCCACTCACCCTCGAACCTGCCGGAGAAGCTGTCCGTGGCCCGGCACCGCTTCTTCTTCTTGCCCCTCTTCTTGGCGTCCGGGATGTCGATGGGCTGGCTCGCGGGCATATCTGTACTGGGAGACCCGGAGGTGAGGCCCACCCTGCCCAGCAGGCAATGGCCCCCCACAGCTCCCGGGGAAGCCCCCCTTCCTCTCAGGGCCTCACCAGGGCGGGCAGGGCGCTCCAGGCTGAAATCGGGCTCCCCGTGATGGGTCTGGTCTAAGGAGAAGGCCAGCTCGAAAGGATTCTGCCCCTGTAGGAGGAGGAGAGGCGAGAGTGCTCAGGCCCCGCCCAGAGCGGCCCACCCTGTGTCCATAAGTCAAGGGGAACAAAGCCTGACTTTGCCGGACTGTGAGGAAATGGTCACCACTCCCCCCACCACCTAGCCCAGGGCCCTTGGGGCGTCCAGGAAGGGGATGCGGTGTGGGGAGGGCCCGTGAGCGGGCAGAGGGCTGGGCGTGAGTCACCGTGGTGCCCCGGCCGTGCCTCACACCTTAGTGGTTCACCGCTGCAGAGTGGGGACAAGCTACGGAGCCGGCTGGCCCCTGTGCTGCCCGGGATCAAAGGCAGCAAGGCCATCAGTGGGAGGGGCTGAGTCACCGGCTTCTAGGCGGGCTTCCCAGCAGGGGCGGCCCTGCCTGCTTTCCCACGGCCTCCCATGCAAGGCCCTGGACTTTCCGGTCTGTTTCCCCTCTGCTGAACGGGCAGCCACTGCCCTCCTGGCCACATACTGCTCCCTCTGTGGTCCCACTGTCACCAGTCCCACAGTGTCATTCCCCCAGACTCTGCAGGCTCACAAAATGGGCCTCCAAGACCTCGGGAGAGAGTGTAAACCCCGGCCACCCTCAGCCTGGCCCTGCCCAGGCCACAGCCGGCACTGTCCCGTTTCACCCCCCGACAGAGCCCCTCACAGGCCCCCACGCCCAGCCACGAGAGCGGCCCCGTGATAGAGAGGTCCACTCGAGGCTGCCCAGCAGCCCCCACGACTGGGGAAGGAAGGCGCCTGGGGGTTGGAGGAACCATCCCGTATGCCCCGCAGGACTGCTGGAACCACTCTCTGCAGAGGACATGGTCCAGGGTGAGGACGGACAGCCCCAGCATGAGGTGAGCGGCCTTGGAGGCTGAGGCACAGCCAGGTTCCCTCAGGAGCCGCCTCTAATTCAGCTCCCCGCTCCCCAGTAGTCTAGGTGGCCAGGGCCTCGGGTGGGCGTGGGGGGGCCTCTGTTGCATGGTGGTGCTGCTGATGCTGGGTGACCCAGGCCCAGTCACTAGCCCTCCCTGGGCCTCACGACAAGTGGGGCCATTATCTGGCTGGTGGGTCATCCAGAGAAGAAACTCCAGGAAAGCCCTAGAGAGACCCCGAGGGGCCCGGAGCTGGGCCAGATTCCTACAGACAGGACGCCCGGAAGTCAGGACGGTAGCAGAGGGGGGCAGGTGGAGGTCAGAGGGAGCGGCTGTAAAACACGCAGGGGCCCTCCCAGCCTCCCCACCCGCCCTGCAGATAGTTGCTAGGAGGCCCGGGCTGAGCAGGGGAGCGGGGAGAAGGGAGACCTCCTGCCAGCCTGCTCAGGGCTCATCCACTGGCCCTGCCCGGCCCACTGAGGGCTCCAGCCCCTGTGGGGAGGCAGGCGGACAGCAGGCTGGAGCGCCAGCAATCAGCTCACCGATAAGACTCCTCCCCAGGCGCCAGGTTACTCCTCGCACCTGGAAGGAGGGGCTCCAGGGTAACCACATGAAGGGATGATAAGACAAGAGGCCCACACTCAGCAGCCAACACCGTCACCCACCAGCCACCTCACCTTGGGCTAGTGACCTCAGCCCCAGGCCCGACAAACATCTGTAGGGGAGATGGGAGGGAGGGCGCGAGGAGCCTAGGTGCCTACTGGGTCCCCTCGCCGCCCTCACATACCTGTCCCAGCCTCTGACATGGAGACAGCAAAAGTGACCAGGCCACCCCCAGGGAGAGCCAGCTCCCGTGTCCTCGTCACTATGTGCTGGGGGGACCCAGGGCAAACCCCTGCTCTTTCTGGGCGTCCGATTTCCCAGCTTACAATGGGGAAAGTGTGTTGGGAGATGGCTGGCAGAAACCTGTCCCTGCTGAGCCGCTGCTGGACAGTGGGGGGGTGGGAGCTGGCCCCAGCCCAAGAGAGCAACCTTAGTGTACTGGGATGACAGTCCTAGAGTAGCCGGGAGGGCCATCTCAGAGCTGAGGCTCCCCATCCAGTGCTCCTCCCACCCCCTCAGCACTCCTGTCGTCCCACCTGGGCAAAGCCTCTGGTCCCAAGCAATGTGGGTGGGCTGGGCCTAGGGCAGGCTTCAGGCCTCCAGTCAGCAGGCCTTGGCAGGAGGCAGCTGGAACCATCCAGAAACTTCGAGTTTGCTTTGGCCACGGTGCTAGCCCCTCACATTGACCCTGTCTCAGCTACTGGCCAGCACCAGGAGGGGACAGACCACTGCCAGTGACATCTCAGGTCCACCCCCCCCCCCACTTCAGCCCAGCCCCGGACACCTGGATGTGCCAAGGCTGTTGCTGCCCTGGGGTGTGTGGGGGAAGCGCACAGATGACAGGCATGTGGGCAGGGGTGGGGCACGCTGGCCTGAGATGCTGGCTGGACAGGCCTGGGAATTCTAACCCAAACAGTCTCAGCTTGCTCCTCCCACCCCGGTGCGCCGCGCGCCTGTGTGTACACACACACACACACACGCACACACACGCGTGCGCACGCCTGCACACACACCCAGGTCCTGCCTTCTTTACAGGGCAACAGGTCTCTGCCCAAGGAGGCCCAGGGAAGCCATTACATAACGCGGCTGGCGGGGTGGGGCGGCCGTTGACATCACTGCGTCCCCTGAGCCAGCCCTGCGGGGCCCCAGCCCAGCACCTGCCCGCACCCCCCCACGCCAACTTGCTCATCTGAGACCAGGACTCGGCTGCAGCAGCGGGGCCACCGCAGAAACTTCCCGTTCCCACAGGAAATAGCACTTGGGCCTGGAGTGTCTGGGAGGTGCAGGGCTGGGGGGGCAGCCAATCCACTCCCCTGTTCGGTAGACCACCTAGGAGGGCTTTTGGGG
Organism: Lontra canadensis; assembly: GCF_010015895.1. NCBI lineage: Eukaryota > Metazoa > Chordata > Mammalia > Carnivora > Mustelidae > Lontra > Lontra canadensis. The sequence goes on from NW_022631178.1 coordinate 1,238,420, forward strand.
ACCTGCAGCCCTACCTCAGATCCCTGGAGGAAAGACCCCACAGACCCACAGGCTGAGGGCCCAGACATCTGGACTGTGGTCTGCTAGGCTCCCTGGCTGGGGTTTGCAGGGGACAAACAGCCAGGTGCCCCTAGGGGCTGCGGGCCCCGGCCCCACTTGGGTTTCTTGGAGGAAAGATCCCACAGTCCCCAAGGTGCTGGGGCCTGGCCTGTGGCCCACTGACCATCCCCCACCACCAGTGCACACGCGATTGGGGCAGCCCCAGATGCAGGGAGAAAGGCAGGCACGAGCCCCAGAGTTGGGGGGATCCTGAGGGGGGGGCTACGCGCCCCGCACCGGCCACTCGACCGGTCCAGCCCCAGGCAACCCCAAGCCCACCCGGCCCTCACCTTGAACGAACGGTGGAAGCCCTGAAGTTCGGTTGTTTTCTTCTGCACCATCTTCTGTCCGGGCCCCGCCAGCGGGGGAGGGGACGGCGGGCCCGGGGGGGCGGCCCGTGGGCGGGGGGCGGCCGGGGAAGGGACCCTGCAGGCGGGAGCAGACAAAGGAGAGCGTGAGTAGCTGCGGCCAGAGCGCCGGGAGCCCGGGCCGCCGACGCTCCGTGGGGCCCGATCCCCGAGACCCTGTCGGGACCGGGCCAGGGTCGCCGGGCCGCACTCACCGGGGTCGGGCTCGGGCCGGGGTCGGACTGCCGCCGCCGCCGCCCGAGACACGCAGCCCGGAGCCCGCTGCGCGGACCGCGCGGGGAACAGCGCCGCCACCGCCGCCACCACCGCGGACTCCTCTGCCTGGGCCGCTGCCGCCGCCACCGCCGAGAGGAGCCGGGCGCGCCGCCTCGCCGCTGCCTTTATAGGCCAGGCTTCGCCCCGCCCCACATGCATGCCCCGCCCCCGCCCGCCCCTCCCACACGCGCTCAGCGGGGGCGGGGCTGGAGGGCCCTTCGGGCCAAGTGCGGCTGCGCACTCGGGCCGTGAGGGGTGTCCGCGCGCCTGCGCGGTGAGGTGCGCGGGGCTTGTGGGGGAAGGATCCGGAGGGTTGCTGACCGTTGCCGGCAGGGGTGTGGGTGGGTGGTGGAGGGGCTGCCTGCCTGGGAGGCCCGTGGGTCCCTGGCGCCAAGCTGGAGCCGCGCTCTGCCATGTGGCAATACCCCCAGGAAGCCGGCCAGGGCCTGGGATACACTGACTCCTTTGGGCGACTTCCCTTTCCTAGAACATACATGGCTCTCTTGCAGCTTTCCAATCCCAGAACGTGCTGTGGCTCTGTCTTGATTGATCCTACAAGCTGCCATGACCCCCTGGTGCCTCTCCCTGATCCTGGATCTGGCTGTCCTGCTGGTGCACCCCAAAAGGCTTTGAGCCCCAGCTGCCTCCTCCAGGGAGCCCCCCAGGGGGTTGCCCTATAGTTGGCAGAGAAAGAGAACGACTGGGATGGGGACAGATCTATGAAAGACCTTCCTTCAGTCCTGCAAAGGAACGTTTCAGAGAGAGCAGGGGCCCAGAACCAAGAAAGAGCCCAAAGGTTGGGGGCAGCCAGGACAGGGGGTTTTTTGTTGCCCCCCAGCCCCCGCCCTGACCCGGACTTGGGTAGAATCAGTCCTTCCTGAGCTAGGCCAGCTCCCTGTCCCCAAAGCACTGTGTTGTAGAGCCCTCAGACTTCCCGTACCCTGGGCACACGGAAGTGCGCGTTTGTGGGCTGGACCAACCTCCCTGTCCTCCACGCTGCTTGTCCTACTAGAGGCTTTTTGCCTCCCATACCTAGTTGTCCCCCAACCAGGCCCCACTGACGTGAAGCTGAATGGTCCCCTTCTAGTGGGGCAGCCCCTATGTGCCCCCGCCAAGGCCACACCTGACCTCAGCCAGCACCAGCCCCCCACTCCCGCCCCATCTCCGCCCCCTGCGTGTGTGTGTGTGTGTGTGTGTGTGTGTGTGTGTGTGTGTAGACATACAGGTCTGCTCCAGGTGCCTGGGGTGGGGCCGTCAGACCTGCTTGCCTGGGAGAAGTCTCCTCATTCTCCCTCCCTCCTCTCCCAGCTGTCCCCTCCCACTCCTGCCCTCAGGCCAGGGCCCTCTCTATCCCCTGCCGGGCTCAGGTGGGTACGGAAGGGCCACTGTCCTTCCTCAGAAGCTCAACTCCATGACAGCACATATCTGTCCATGGGCTGTCCAGAGCCCAGCACAGGGCCTGGGATACAGCAAGTGCTTCCTGAATACTGCTGAAAAGACTGGGTGTGTTTGAGTGTGTGTACACGTGTGTGTGCAAAGGGGTGTGTGTCTGTGTCTGCGTGTACAGGGGTTGAAGTGTGTTAACTTCTCACACACCAGGAGACTTCAAACAGCAGAAATTTCTGCTCTCAGATTCGGGAGACCAGGAGTCTGAAATCAAGGTCTAGGCGGGGCCACACCCTCCCGGAAGGTTCCCAGGGAGGATCCTTCCTGCTTCTCCCGGCTTCCCTGGTGGCTGGCGGTCTTCAAGAGTGCCACAGTCCCTAGGCCCCCAGAGGCCTTGCCGGGGTCCCCACCCCCGCTTCAGGCAGCTGTCTGCTTGGCAACTCTGCCCTCACCCTTCCCATACAACCTCATCTTAACGAATTCCACCTAACGAGGCCCCGTGTCCAGATGCCACATTCACAGGTTCCAAGGGTTGGGTTCTGGGGACCGCGATTCAATCCACAGCAGTGAAGGAGGTCCACACCGCAGGGTGGGTGTTTAGCCATGTTCACCCTCCTGTGCGGACCTGCGGGGGTTGCCATTCACACGGACCTCGGGGAGCAGACACGAACGAAGGCCTGCCCTTGGCCCGTCTTCCCAGGGCAGCCAAGCTCAGGTCCTGGGGTCCTGATCCTGGAGCCTGGCCGGTGGGGGAGGGGGCAGGCTTGTCCCCAGCTCTGGGCGCTGTTCAGACAAGCTGCCTTACCCGCACACAGTCCACACAGCTGCTTCCTCCGCGGGCGCCGTGCTGTAGATGGGAAGTAGGGGCGGGGGGCTGGCCCCTACCTCTGGGATCTTTCCCACAGGGGCTGCCCTCGGCACTAGTGACATAGGGGCCGGTCATTCTCTGTGGGAGCCGTCCTGGGCACTGTGGCCCCCACCCACCTGATGCACCAGCACACCCAGTTATGACAACCACAAATGTCCCCGGACCTCACCCGGTGTTCCTGCCGGGGGGGGGGCAGGCTCACACCCCCCCCAAGGGACCCCCTGCTTCTGCCCACCCAGTGAGCGGAGTCCTGTAACCCCTGCTCGCCCTGTGGGTGAGCAGGTGGGGACCACGAGGGGAGCACACCCTTCTGTGAAAGCTGGCGCGGGTAGATCGTGGTGCGCACAGGGCCTGTCCGCACCGGTGGGGCCGTGTGTGATGTGCACACGGGCACGGGCTTCTCTGCACAGCTCGAGGAGTGCGCACATGTGTGTGTCCGTTGCTGACAGCGGGGTGCCCAGTTAGTCCACACACATCCCCTGAGCAGGTCAGGGCCGACCACCCTCCCCCCCACCCACCCCACCGAGGGTTCTGAGACCCCAGGTCTGAGCCCCGGGTCTGACCCTGGGACAGGGGCCTGTGAGTGCCTGACTTAGGCTGAGCAAGGAGAGGTAGCCAGGCCCACCCCAGCCTGGCCTGCTCTGGGGGCGATGGGGGCTGCCAGTGGGAATGGGGAAGTGGAGGGACTTCTGGGCCCAGCCTGCGGGCTCGCAGACCCGAGCCCTGTCCAGCTGCGGGCCAGCCGCAGACCCAGCCAGTCAGTCTTCCTCCTCTAGGAAGGCCCTGTTCCTAGGCCAAGCTCCCAGAAGTGCTGGGTGCCCAGGGGCCAGGGAGGGAAAGGGGGTTAGGGATATCTGCCAGCTACCCTGCCCACCTCTCCTTGGATCCCAGGTTCCTCTGACCTGCCCTGGGGGTTGGGAGGTGGTCTGCCAGGCAAGTGAGGCCGGAAGACCAGGCCGGGGCCCCGCCCCTCACACCTGCCCAGCTCCTGGCGATCAACAGTGGGGCGCAGGGAGGGGAGGAGCTGTTCCAGCCAAGGCGAAGGACAGAGAGAGCCAGTGCGCAGGGCAGGTAGAGCCCAGGACTCCCCCAAACCCCAGAGGAGACACCAGGCGGGGCCTGACTTCTCCCCCTTAGGGCCCCTGCTTCCCCCTGCCTCCTTTGAGCCAGGAGGCCAGCTGGCTGTGATGGGTGGTGTCCCTTCTGGCAGGCCCCTGGCTAAGCAGCCAGAGCCCTGGGGTGTGGGGGGCTTGGGTGTGCTGTGTTGACCTCCTGGGCAGTGTCTGGGGGAATCCAGTAAGCTCAGGCCTCCACGACCCAGCAGACAGAGATCCCAGATTGAGCCAAGAGACTACAGAACACCCAGTTACATTTGAAATCTCAGATAAACAAGGAATATTTTTCAGTAAAGGCGTAAGTATATCCCAAACAGCTAAACAGTTATTCATTGTTTATGTGAAATTGGAATGGCACCTGGTGTCCTGTATTTTACCTGACAGTCCTATGGGAGGCGATGGCAAAGACCTTTCTCCCGCAACACTAAAAACAAGGCCCCAGTTTGACGTGCGTGTGAGTATGACCAGATGTGGGCGTGCACGTGTGTCTGTGCACGTTTGGAGAAGCGCGGAGCCTGGATCTGTGTAGGGCAGAGCCTGTGCACACGTGGGAACTGAGTGGAGGTGTGTGCACACACAGGAGAGAGCAGTGGGGGCCCGTGCGTGGGGCTGGGGGCTGAGCGGACGGTGCGTAGACAGTGCTGGGACCTCTGCAGTACCCTCACAGGCCAGTGCCTTTAGGGGAAGGGCTGGGCTTCTCCCTCTTTTGCTCAGAGCCAGGCCCCTGACTCACAGAGGAACTCAGGGCTGCCCTAAAGCCCTGAGCTGGTGTGGGAGGACCGGGGTCGCAGTGCGACTTCTAACGAGGATCCCGGTGTTGGGGTAAGTAAGGACTGGCATTTGGAGCAAGGGTGGCTGTGGGCATAGGGACAAGTGGCGCCCCACCTGGCCTGTACCCTCCCCACATATTCCCTTCTGTCTGGCCCTCCATGGACAGGAACCCCCAAGCTCCAAGAACACCCCAGAGAAGTGGGGGGGTCACGAGCTGGGGCTTCTGGCTGTGGGGCCATGCGGCAGGAACGTCTGATGCAAGTGGCTGTAAGTGTCCCTTCCTGCTGACTGACTCACAGCCCGCTCCATTCCGGTGGCTCAGCAGTCCTGGGAATGGAGCCAGGGCGGCTGTCCTCCATGGGGGTGGGGGAGGGAAGGGAGAAGAGAAAGCAGGGGTGGGTGTAGCCAGGAGTCCTGGGCTGCCCTGCCTGCTTGGCTGTGGGTGCCTCAGCCGACATGGGGCGTGCGTGTCCTGTCTCCCATGGATCGGTCACTGGAAGTCCCCAAGGTGGGGGCAGGGGTGGGGCTGGGGGCAGACAGGGCCGGCCCAGCAGCTGGCCAAGGGCCACCACTCTGCCCCAGTGTCAGAGGATGGGGCCTTTGGCCTGTGATCTTTTTTTTTTTTTTTTTAACTTATTTGTTTGTCAGAGACCGAGAGCACAGGCAGGCAGAGTGGCAGGCAGAGCCAGAGAGAGAAGCAGGCTCCCTGCGGAGCAAGGAGTAGGATACGGGGCTTGATCCCAAGACGCTGGGATCATGACCTGAGCCCAAGGCAGAGGCTTAACCGGCTGAGCCCCGCAAGCCTCCCTGGCCTGTGATCTTGTTTCCTCTCTGCCCAGTCCTCCAAGGCAGCGGACATGCAGGTGGCTCTTGGAAAGCCAGATCTCCCACTCCCAGCTGACCTGCCCAACAATAACCTGGGGCATCATGTACAAGAGCCCCCAGTTTTGGGGAGGGGCCAGGGCTTTCAGGCATGTGTGCAGGTCCTGGAGGGACACGGCCATGGGAGCACAAAGAGGACAGGTGATGGAGTAGGCAGGGAAAAGGAGGCAGAGGTAGGGGGAAGCCCAATGCTGGCAGGCCACACCACTGAGGTCGCCTAGCCCAGGGCCTCACCCAGAGTGGGCTCCATGCTGCAGAAAGCTCAGTCATGCCCTGGGGTCAGCTGACACCCTGTTCTCATGCCTGTCATTATGAAATCTAGTGACAGAAGGGACTTGCAAATGAGATTAAGGACCCCGAGGTTGGGATTCCTGGGGGCCCTGCATCCTCCTGAGGTTCTCAGGAGAGGGAGGCAGCGGGTGGGCATCCCAGAGATGGGCAGACCCGCACTGCTGGTGGGGAGGATGGAGCCCAGCCCTGCCCACGCCAGGGTTTTATTTCTTTTCCTTTTTTTTTTTTTTTAAGATTTTATTTATTTATTTGACAGAAATCACAAGTAGGCAGGGGGGAGGGGAAGAGGGTCCCTGCGAGCAAAGAGCCCGATGCGGGGCTCCATCTCAGGGCCCTGAGACCATGACCAGAGCCCCCCAGGGGCCTCGCACCCAGGGCTTTAGCCCGCGAGTGCTGTGTGGGATTCCCGACCTCCGCAAGGGTCACAGACTCGACTTCCGTCATCTGAACGCCCCGAATCTGCTGATGCCCACTGCGGCCACGGGGCTCCCCCAGGCACGGACGCCTCGCCGGCCACTCTGGGCCAAGCCGGGGGAGGCAGGTGCAGCAGGGCCGCAGGGCGCATGGCCGCTGGCACGAAGGGCGGCCGCGGCCGCGGTTGGGGCCCCGCTCCGGCGTCCGGGGGCCCCTCCCCCAGGGCGGGATCCGCTCCCGCGGCCTAGCGCCACGGCTGACCTCCCGCCTCCGAGCCTTCCCCGCCCTCGGCAGCCGCACGCCCGCGGCGCCCAGCCGGTTCCCACGCCGCCCCGCGGCCCCTCCTCCTCGTCCGCACGGCTGGGCCTCGCCCCGGGCTGGCGGGCGACGAGGGCGCCGGCGGAGGGCAGAGGGGACGCCGGAGTCCCGGACCCGCACCCTGGGGACTCGAGGCCGCCGCGCCTGCGCCCTGGCCACCGCGCCCGGCTCCGAGGCACCCCCCCCGCCCCCGGCGGGAGCGGTTGCCGGGCAACGCGTTTGCGTCACCGAACCTGCCTCGGCGCCGGGCTCCCAGGCTGTGGACTACGAGGCCCCGGAGCTGGACCAATAGGATTGCAGGGACTGAGCGCGAGGGGCGTGGCGAGGCGCAGAGTCCAGCCAATGGGATTGTTGGCCTCAGGGCCACGCAAGGAGGGCCGCGCCCCCTGTAAACAGACCGCGCTCCTCCCTCGGCGCCAGAGGTCAGCACCCGGGGCGCAGCCGACCAGCCCCGGGCTCCTTCCTGACGCGGTGTCCTCTGATGCGCCCGGCAGGGGCGCGCGAGGGGCGATCCGCAGCCCGCCGCTTCCCGGCAGGGGACCCCTGCATTTATGCGGCGCCACGGTGTGCACCGAGCCGTCAGACCGCGCCGGGGGCAGGACCGCCCGGGCCTGGGCCCCGCGCCCGCCGCGCTCACCCCGGGCCGGGAGACGGCCTTTGCCAGGACTCCGCCATCTGCAGGTCAGGGAGGTCGTCCCTGGGCCTCGGGCCCCAGTGCTCGGGCTGTGCCCCTCGGGAAGCAGAGGATCCCTGGGGGCTCTGACGGCCGAAGCCCGCGTCCACCGTGTCCCTCCACCCGCACTGCCCCCCCGCCGACGGAAGCACAAACCAGGGGCAAGAAGGGGCGCTGGCCGACCCCCGGCGCAGGGAGCAGCAGAAGCGAACCCGAGCCCCTCACCGCCTCCCGCGATCCGAGCCTGCAGTGCAGCCCGCGGTGGCCCGCAGGGACGGGAGGGATCTGAGGCCAGCGCCCCTGCCGGGCTGCCCCCAAAGAATAGGACTAGCGTCAGAGGGGCGGCAGGACCCAGAGATTTGGGGAGGAGGGGACAATGAACAGGGCAGGGGCCCCGGGCCACGTCAGGCTTTGGCCTGTGGAGGAAGCTTCCCCCAGTGTCCTTCCTTCCTGTCCCTCCATCCCCCACCCCAGCCTCCTTGGACAGCGCTCCCTGGGCTGTCCTGCGGTGGTCCTGTTCCCTGGCCTCCAGGACGCTGGCTTGAGGGGAAAACGGGTGGGGGCACCTGAAAACCCTCAGTTCAAGTTCTGCAACTCGTTCAAAATGTAGTAAAATGGAAAGACGCCCACAGGGGGGGCGCCTGGGTGGCTCCGTGGGTTTCGGCTGGGGCTGTGGTCCTGGGGCCCTGGGGTCGAGGCCCGCATCGGGCTCCCTGCTGATCAGAGTCTGCTTCTCCCTCTGCCTCTGCTGCTCCCCCTGGTCGTGCTCTCTCTCTGTGAAATATATAAAATCTTTTAAAAAATTACTAAAAGGAAAGGCACACCACTATTTAAGGTATCGAAGACCTATTTTTGTACTGGAGAGAGCGGGCAGGAGAGGGGTGACGGCTGAGGGAGAGCAAGAATCTCAAGCAGACTCTGCACGGTCCTTGGAGCCCAATGTGGGGCTCTGTCTCACCACCCTGAGATCACAATCTGAGCCCAGAGTCAGCTGCCCATCTGGTCACGCCACCCAGACACCCCAGTTGTTAAGAATTTCTAAACATTGTTGTCCATCCCCCTTGCTAACCCGTAAAAGATGATCCTCCAGGGTGCGCAGCTGGACATGTCCCTGAGGTTCCATCTACCTGTTCTAGAAGCCATCCCTGCTTCTGGGCCAGCTGTGGCTGGGGAGTGCTGTGGGGCGGCTGGCCCACCGAGGCCCTCCTACTCCGCTGGTCATGGTCTCCACGCTCCTCCAGGGTCCCCAGCCCGGAGGGAGCTCCCCCACCTGCCCAGGACTCTTAAGGGCCCGTGGAGGTGCCCCTAGGGTGGGCTCGCTGTCCCCTGGGATCCAGCCTGCGTGCTGAGGGTCGTGAAAGTGGAGGTAGAGGCAGGACCTCTGGGAGCTGGCAAAGCCCGGAAAATGATTCTTTCCTGGAGTGTCCAGAAGCCAGCAGCCCTGCCTGCAGTTGGAGACCTGAGTGGGATTTCGAACCCCAGTACATGTGCAGCCCCAGCAAACCACGAGGCCCTCAGCCCAGGCCGACCCCGGGGGATGAGGCTGCCCTGGCCGTCCGCAGCCGCTGGGACACACCAGCACAACCCCCCAGGCAGCCGGGTGCACAGAGTGGGCTATGGGGTCCTCCAGGACCCCACCAGAATGTTTGTTCTTGCCTTGGCCTGGCTGCCGGCTGGTAGTCCTGGCTGATCCCAGAGCTGAGCTGGATCTGCTCCCACGAGGGGAGGAAAAGGCCAGAGGGGCCCACAGAGTACAGGGCCCCAGGGCCGGGGGCCTCCTCCGGTGCCGCAACAGACCAGGGGCTTGCTGGGGGCACCCAGCCATCCTGTACCCATCCTTCACGGAGGCTGGGATTGGGGCCTGGGGCCTGGTGAAGGGGAGAACCAACAGTGTGGTAAGTCGGCCCTGGGGGTCCATGGGTGGGGGGACAGGGACCTGACCATCTCCGTGTCCCTGTAAAGTGCTAGAATAGGCCAGATGTCACCAGTGTGAGATTCAGGCCAACCCAGCATCTGCTGGGAGCTCAGACAGACCCGGGGCCCAGCAGCAAACGGGGGGGGGGGCACCTCCCCCAGAGTCTGCTCAGGACAGAAAGAGCTGTTGCCCCGGGGGCCTTCCTGGGAGCACAATGCCCATGCAGGGACAGGAGGCCCTCAGCAGGGGCGGCGTAGCCGAGCAGCTGGGTTTGTTTTTCACCTGCTGTCTTTGGTTTGGAAAGAAGTGCCGATGGCTCCAGAAATATCTAGGAACGCACCTCCACCCCCAACCGCGTGGTGACCGGCAGTGGCATCAGAGGTCAGCAGACTGTAAACAGTGGCTTCAAAACAGCAGACTGCACAGAACTCTGCCCGTGGCTCCGGACGGCACAGGTGGCAGCAGCCCCAAACTCTGACAGTCACAGGCACGTAGCGTGTTCCCACGCGCGAGAGCGTCCCCGGCCGTGGACCGGAGTGAGGCCCCCACGCGCCGCTCCGGGAATGGACCCCGAGCCCACAATGCCCGGAGGGAACCAGACACAGGAGCCTGGATGACACGTCCAGACCAGGCTCCTCCACAGACGGGAAGGGGGTTCGCGGGGGCCGGGGGCCAGGAGGTGACAGCTGACGGGGACAGGGTTGCTTTTAGGATGGTGAGAATGTTCGGGAACTAGATAGATGATTGCACAATTTTGCCAGTGGACAGTTCCCTTTGGAGGGGTGACTTGGGGTCACGCCAGCCATATCTTATTAATGATGTTGAGCAACCACGGAAGCCTGCGAGTTGGTGGTTTGCGACGCTGCGCGGGACCAGCCAGCCACCGAAGCCCGCAGTGCTGCGAGTGCCGGGAGCCGCCCTCCGCCACCCACCTCGGGGGCGTGGAAGCAGGTGCCTCCGGCCCCAGCCCCCGCAGACCCCTTGCCGGCAGCTGAGCGGGACTGGCCCGGGCTCCGGCCACCCGTCCCGCCGCCCGGACGCCGCTGTCTCGCACTGAGAACGAGGAGCCCCTGCGGCGGCTTGAAGACACGCGTGTTGGCAGCCGTTGTGCGGCCGGGCCGGGGCCTGGTGCCTCTTCCCTGAGAGCCGGCGGCGTGTTCCCGCGCGACAGTCGTGTAACGTCTGGCCATTCGCTTCCGGTTTCACGGCTACAGGCTCGCCCTGACAGTGCTTCTCTGGTTATTTCATTTATTTGCTTTTTGAAGACTTCATTTATTTATTTGAGAATGAGCGAGC
>NW_022631178.1:1249170-1277541 GCF_010015895.1 Lontra canadensis
CCCCCCCCCCCCCCCCCCCCCCCCCCCCCCCCGGCGATGCGGGGCTCGATCCGGGACCCCGGGACCATGACCTGAGCTGAAGGCAGACCCTCAACGACGGAGCCCCCACAGCGCTCCTGCTCTTATGTTTTAAATTCACCGACGAGGAGTGAGTCTGAGAAACTCTAGGTCCCCACTCTCGACCCCATTAAAAGCAAAACCCCAGGCCCTGTGGTGTGTTACCTCGTTGTGTGGCCGCAGCTGTGCCGTGGAATTCCCAGGTCCCGTGAGGATTACGTTTTGAAGAGTTTCCCAGCGGTTATTGCTGAAGACCGTCTTGTAACCCTAACAGGAACCGTAAGGACTGGTCTAGCTGCGACGCTGGCGATGGATGGTTTAGGACCAGCATGTCACAGAGCCTTGTGACAGAGGCAACAGCACGTATGATTTTGGGGTTTTTTTACGGCTTTTTTTGGATTAAATTAAAAAGCAGAAATCGACGTTCACAAATGCTTTTATGGTCGTCTAGCAAAAGAGACTGTCGGTTGTCAGGTAAGAAGTTGAAAAATTTGCCAGTGAGTAAACTTTTGTAAATTACACATATGTAAAATATTATTTTAATTATGTTGAATTAGTATGTTAACTTATAAAGGAATTACATGACGTCAGTTAATAAGTTAATTGTGCTTTTATAGTTTCTATCTTTATATATCAATATACCAGTATATTAGTCCTTTCTGTATCCTGCAAGAAAATTAACCTTACCTGCTTTTCAAACCATTTTGTTATGTTTCCTTAGCTTTCTAATTCATTTACTGTACTTCAGTACATAAAGTTTCTTAGTTATTTCCCCTATGGATTTTTTTTTTTTTAAAGATTTTATTTATTTATTTGACAGAGATCACAAGTAGGCAGAGAGGCAGGCAGAGAGAGGGAGGAAGCAGGCTCCCTGCTGAGCAGAGAACCCAATGCGGGGCTCATCCCAGGACCCTGAGACCATGACCTGAGCCAAAGGCAGAGGCCTCAACCCACTGAGCCATTCAGGCGCCCCTCCCCTACGGATATTTGAATCAGAAAACCCAGGGGCGCCTGGGTGGCTGGGTGGGTTGGGCCTCTGCCTTCGGCTCTGGTCAGGGTCTCAGAGTCCTGGGATCGAGCCCCACATCGGGCTCCCTGCTCAGCAGCGAGTCTGCTCTCCCTGTCCCTCCTGTTTGTGTGCTCTATCAAATAAATAAATAAAATCTTCAAAAGAAAGAAAAAAAAAGAAAACCCGACCCAGAGAAGCACACCATTGGCCTTGGAGCAGCACAGGCTCCAACTGTGTGGGTCCGTTTATAAGCGGAGTTTTTTCGTACAGCACAGTTAATGTATTTTCTCTTCCTTGCGACATTTTATTTTTTATTTTATTTATTTATTTATTTATTTATAAAGATTTTTTTTTTTTAATTTATTTATTTGACAGACAAGTAGGCAGGCAGAGAGAGAGAGGAGGAAGCAGGCTCGCCGCCGAGCAGAGAGCCCGATGCGGGGATCATGACCTGAGCCGAAGGCAGAGGCTTTAATCCGCTGAGCCTCCCAGGCGCCCCTAAATAAATAAAATCATAAAAAAAAATTCACCCTCAGGGCACCTGGGCGGCTCTGTCAGCTGAGCGTCCGACTCTGGATTTCGGCTCAGGTCGTGATCTGGGTGGTGGGTTCGAGGCCTGCGTCTGGCTCCAGCGCCGGGAGGGGAGTCTGCCTGAGCTTCTCCCGCTCCTTCTGCCCCTCCCCCCGCTTGCACGTGCGCATGCGCACTCTGTAAATGTTTCATAAACTAAAACATTCATCCTTGCTGTTCTCTGAATTTTCGATCTTTTGTCGATGCTGTTTTCCCTGTGTTGATCTGAAAGGATTACGTTTCACTAGTGATTCACCGTGTGCGCGTACACATATATAAATGTATGCGCGTGTGTATATAGAACCGTATCGGACTTAATTTTGCCAGTATGATCAGCTATGACATGGTATCTATAGATTCTGCCCTTAAAAAATGAATATGGGGGCGCCTGGTGGCTCAGTGGGTAGAGCCTCTGCCTTCAGCTCAGGTCATGATCCCAGGGTCCTGGAATCGAGTCCCTTGTTGGGCTTCCTGCTCTGCAGGGAGCCTGTCTCCCTCTCCCTCTCTCCCTGCCCCTGTTTGTGCTCTCTCTCTGAAATAAATAAGTAAAATCTTTTTAAAAAAGACTATATTCAGGGCACCTGACTGGTTCAGTTGGTGGAGTGTGTAACTCTTAATTTTGGGGTTGCAAGTTCAAGTTCCATGCTGAGTATGGAAATGACATAAAAATAAATCTTTAAAAAATTCCTTTTTTGAAAAGATTTTATATATTTATTTCAGAGAGAGAAAGAGGGAGAGTGTGAGTGAGCACAAGCATGAGAGGGGAGAGGGTCAGAGGGGGAAGCAGAACCCCAGCTGAGCAGGGAGCCTGATGTGGGACTCGATCCCAGGACCCCCTTAAAAAATTTCTTAAAAACAATGAATACAGGGGTGCCTGGGTGGCTCAGTGGGTTAAAGCCTCTGCCTTCGGCTCAGGTCATGATCTCAGGGTCCTGGGATCGAGCCCCGCATCAGGCTCTCTGCTTGGCAAGGAGCCTGCTTCCTCCTCTCTCCCTCTCTGCCTGCCTCTCTGCCTACTTGTGATCTATGTCTGTCAAATAAATAAATAAAATCTAAAAAAAAAAATTTCTTAAAAACAATGAATACAGGGGTGCCTGGGTGGCTCAGTTAAGAGGCTCAGTTAAGCCTCTGCCTTCGGCTCAGGTCATGATCTCAGGGTCCTGTGATCGAGTCCCGCATTGGGCTCTCTGCTCAGTGAGGAGCCTGCTTCCTTTCCTCTCTCTGTGCCTGCCTCTCTGCCTACTTGTGATCTCTCTCCCTCTGTCAAATATATAAATAAAATCTTAAAAAAAAAAAAAGACAGAAAGTGGATTTGTGGCTGCCAGGGGCTGGGGGTGGGATGGGGAATCACAGCTAACGGGGATGGGTTTCTTTTTTTAAGGGTGATAGAATGTTCTAGAATTTGATGGTGATGGCAATTTTTACAGCATGTCACATATATCCATTTAATTTATTTTTTAAAGATTTCATTTATTTGATAGAGAAACACAGCGAGAGAGGGAACACAAGCAGGGGGAATGGGAGAGGGAGAAGCAGGCTTCCTGCCGAGCAGAGCACGCCCGACGTGGGACTCGATCCTAGGACCCCGGGGCCATGACCAGAGCCGGAGGCAGCCGCCCAACGACTGAGCCATGACAGGAAGACAAAAGAAAGGGAAATGCAGTGGGCAGAGCTGCCACGTGCTGGGAATGACGAAGGGACTGTTGTGGCCGGGGTAAGTGGAGAGGTGTGCGGGCCACAGCGACTGACTGACCTTCCAGAAGGAACCTGGATACCCACACTGTTTTGCAAATTTACTATTTTTACCAAAATCACAGAAGCAGTTTTTTGGGAACTTTACATAATTCTGGAGTTCATCTGGACTATGTGCGTAGAATGGTCTAGAAAATACTGAAAAGCCAGCGTTGTGATGAACCGGTACTGCCAGATGCTGTGATTCCTCTAGTCAAACCTGGAGGCCGGGGAGCCGAAGCGCGAGGAGCGGATGGCGAATCGCTAGGAAATGCAGAAGCAGCAGCGTTTGTGAGCTGCGGGGAAGGGTCACTTGTGCTGGGTCAAGGGCTTCCTTGTTATTTTAAAAATAAACATTTCTGGGGCACCTGGGGTTGGTCCATTTGGTGGAGTGTCTGACTCTTGGCTTCGGCTGGGGTCATGATCTCAGGGTCGTGGGTCAAGCCCCACGCTGGGCCGAGAGCTCAGTGTGCTCGAGATTCTCTCTTCCTTTCCTCCAGCTTCTCCCCTGCTCGTGCTCCGTTTCTCTCTCTGTGTCAGATAAATGGGTTGGGGCGCCTGGGGGGCTCCGTGGGTTAAGCCTCTGCCTTCGGCTCAGGTCATGGTCCCAGGGTGCTGGGGTCGAGCCCCGCATCGGGCTCTCTGCTCAGCGGGGAGCCTGCTTTCTCCTCTCTCTCTGCCTGCCTCTCTGCCTGCTTTCAACCTCTCTCTGTCCAATAAATAAATAAAATCGTTACCAAAAAAAAAAAGATATACTAGAGCCCAGGAGAAATTGTAACATATGACAAATTATATATAAAGTTTTTTTTTAATAAATGACTATATTAAAAGTATTTAAAAAGTTTTTCAGAAGTCAGTAAGACAAGGACCACTTCCCAGTGGAAAAACGGACAAAGGATGTAAACCAGCAACATAAATGTGACGCGCAATGAAGAGGTTTTCCCGTCCGACCGTAAGGCACACGTGGCCTACCATCAGCGCTGGGAGGGGTGCAAGGAGCCGGATCCACACACCGTGTGGATGGAAGCGTGAATCGGTGCCCCTTTCTGCAGGGTACGCCGCAGCTCACCAGAACGGCTCACGACCGGATGCCCTCTGACATGGACACTGATGCTGGCGTTTACCTACATCCAGAATTGGGGGGTATTGGCAAAGATTTGACTAGAGGAGAAGTGACTGTCCTAATCATTACTGCCAACAGCCAGTACTGTGTCCCCCGCCGGGCTCCCATATGGGACAGGCCTGCGGGGAGACACGTGTGTGGGGGCTTGTCTGCGGGCCCCTCCCCACCCCGCCGTGTGTCCCCAGGCTCCCTCTCCACTCGGCGGTCAAGATGGGAACCAGCACCACGTTCCAGGACTTAGCCATTCGTTTCTACGAACCGGGGAGGATCCGAACCATCTCCCTTGACCTTGCTTCTGACCAGGAGCTGCGACAAGGTCTAGGGACGCCGCTGACCAGGGCCCACGTGACTGAGAAGCTGAGCGGTTCTCACTGGCCTCAGCGGCTCGTGGCTGCCATGCTGGCCAGCGTGGGTCTGGAGATAATGCAGCCCCAGGGTGGAAATTTTCAGGATGGGGGCTCCAGATCTCAGCCCGCCTCAGCAAGCAGCTGCTGAGTTACAAGGGGACAGGGCTGGCCCAGGCACCAGAGGCAGCCTGCTGGGTCCCGTCCACCGGCAGGACAGAAATTCATGCCGCTGAGATGACAGTCCCGTGTGTTGGCCGGGAGGCCGCTCAGCCAGCCGTCTTGTCCCAGCAACACTGCCACTTCCCTCTCCCACCCCGTCCCAGTCCAGCCAGATTTCCAGACACCAACACTTGTCCCCCATCACCTCTCTGGGTGGGACAAGTTCTGGGGTGGCTTTCTGGGCACCGAGGGAGGAGTCCCTTGGGAGCTGGCCTCTGATTCTGGCATTCCCAGTAGCCCAGGGCAAGAGGTACTGGCCATTCTATGGGTAAAACATTTCCTTCTAACGGGGGTCTGAGCCTGCCGAGGCCGCGGGTGACAGGTCACTACCAACTTAGGGCTTAAAACCACATGGACTGATTCTCAGAGAGTTCTGGGCTCAGAAGTCCTAAAACCCCGGCGCGGGCAGGGTTGGTCCCTCCCGGGCCCAAGGAGACCCGGCTCCTGCCGTTTCCTGCCCACGACCCCAGTCCATCCTCCCCACCAGCAGCGCGGGGTCTGCCTGTCTCTGGGACCCCCGCCCTCTGCCTCCCTCTCCTGAGGACCTGGTGAGGACACCGGGCTCCCTGGGCACCTAGGGTCACCCCCACCTCGGGGCCCTGACAACTTCCCCTCTGCTGCAGAAGGGGACACGTCCCAGCTCCCGGGGGGCCCAGGAGGGGACGTGTTTGGGGGACATTACAAATAAAGCTCCCAAATTCTTAGCGGGTTCTGGAAATTGCTGTGGTGTTTTGCACACTCAGCAGGCAAGCCGTGTCTTGAGGTCTTTCCAAATAGCACGTGATTGCGGCGACGGGGCGCCCTCTGGGGGTGAACAGCCAGCCCAGCCCCGGGGCTCCGGCCCCATCGGTGTCCATTTTGCCAGAGGCCCCAGGCCAGACGCCCACGAGGGCGCGATCGGACCCTGTTTCCCACATCGAAGAAAGGGCTCCCCGGCTTTGCTCTCCTGATCTCTTTGGTGCAAGGCTCACGGAGGCCCGGCTCCCTCTCGCGTGCAGCGGAAAGGCAGAGCTAAAACCGTGTTCAAGGGCGACGGAAATGGGTGAGGGAGCAGGTGCCCGCCCCAGGGTCTCAGTCCTGACCTCCCCGCTCCCCACTCTGCAGCGGGGCGCCGGCACCCCCGGGGGCACTTCGGCGGGTGCGAGCCCTCAGCCCGTGGGGACAAGGGCACCCCGGGGACAAAGGCGGTGGCAGGGCCCAACACCAGGCCCTCAGGCCAGGGACGCGGAAATGACAAGCAGCAGCTGAGGGATGAAGATGGCACAGTGTATTGCGGCTGGTGCGGGGACAGCCCGCAGCCCTGGGGGACACAGTGGTTTCGGTGTGGGCCAAGGTGCGGCGTCCAGAGGGAGCTCCATTCCAGGGGAAGGGCCTCCTGGAGCCGGACCCCGGGCCAAGTCGCGTTAATTGCACTTGCTGGCGCTGAGGGACGGCCTTGCTCCTGCGAGCGCCCCCAGCGCCCAGAGGTACTCGGAGTCAGTGCGGCCCACGCTGGGAGGGCTGCCCCGGAAAAGGCCGCGGAGGCGGCCGCGCGGGGTCGGGGTTGGAGGCACAGACAGGACGGCGCTCCTGCGGTCGCTTCAGCGTGGCCCACACAGGGCCCCCGATGTCCACAGCAGCCAGAGCTGGGATTCGGGTCCTGGGGCCGCGCGGGGCCACACAAACGCGGGGTTTCCACACAGAGCCGGCACGCGTTGCAGAAGGGCTCACCCCAGCTACACGTTTGGCAAAATTCAACAGGTTCCAGCCCGGGACACGGAAGATCCATCCCGTGTTATTTGTAAGAGAGAGGGGCCGTCTCTCTAACAGGGAGAAAAATCCCATCATTCACGATCCATGAAGGGGTCCGGCTGGGAAGCAGGGGTGGGGTTCCCGTTGTGCGAGTCACGAAGCGGACACGGGGCCACGAGGGCAAGTGCTAGGGGTTCACCAGTGGGTTTTCGCTGGTGCTCGACACGCTGAGCCACGGAGTTCAAGTTCGATGCCTGCCAAGGAGATGGGCTCAGGGTGGCCACGTGGAGACCCACGGCGGCTGCCCACCGAGATGGCGGAGGACCCCACCCCCACGGTCAGTGCAGCCGCACCGGGACCAAGCTCGCTCACTGGGTGCACTTTCTAGAAAGCTCAAGTCCATGGTCTGGAGATGTGGCCGTAAAAGCGAGGGTCCCCTGGCACTGCCTCGGTGACTGCAGGGCCCAGGGGCTCAGTGGCACATCCGCGCGGTCATTTCTTTCTGTGAAGAACAAGCGGGACGTTAGGGACTGACACGAAGGGGGAGGAAACCACGCACAAATGGAGAACCAGGGGAGCCGGTCTCCAGGGGGCCACGGGCCTCACTTAACGGCAAACCTTACAATCAACGCAACAGATGACAGCACGCTGTCAGCCGGGGTGGCGCACTCTTCGTGAAGGGCCAAGAGGCCATGTCCTGCTCCCTGTGGGGGACCGCAGCCCCCTCAACACGGAAACGACTAGCTCCCTGCGTGCCAATAAAACTTTATTCCCAAAACCAGGCAGTCATCCCGGGGCCACAGTGTACTGATCTGTGCCTTCTATAGGGGACTGGACGCTGCAAAGAAACTTCTGGAAAACAGCCGGGAAATAAAGACAAGTACTATGATACAGTCTTTAGACCTGGTGAGGGCAGCCTCGAGGGTCGTCCCAACAGGTGAAGGCTAAATGCAAAAAGACTAGGTATGAAGGCATTCCGCCACGTTCTACGACAGGCCCCGGGAGCCTCGGTGCACAGGGCAGCCGGGCAGATCACCACCTGCTTCCTTCCCACACAGCCTGGGGGAGTCGGAGCTTACGCATGTTACCCTCCGCCCGGTGCTGGAAAGAACTCTAAGCACAGGGGCCTGAGCGGCTGGTGAAGCGTCTGGCTTCAGCTCAGGTCCCAATCTTGGGGTCCTGGGATCAGGTCCCGCACTGGGCTCAGCAGGGGGTCTGCCTCTCCCTCTTCCCTGACCAACCCCCCACCCGCCGGTGCACGTGTGCGCACACTCTCTGTCAAATAAATAAAATCTTAAAAAACAGAAAACTCTCAGCATTGATGTGGGAGAAATGACGAGGGGATCAAGACGCAAAGTTGAGAAAAACCACTACCAGACGTGACGGCACTGCAGGTTCCAGCTGTCAGCACTCTGAAAACACGACATGGATGGAGGTGACTGTCACGTAAGGGCACCCATCGTGAGGTGAACAGGTCAGCAGCATTCACATCCACAATGGCGTGGACCCTTCCTCTATCCAGTTCCAGAACTTTCCGTCAGCTCGGAGTAAACCCTCCCCCCGTTAGGCAGAGCCCGCAAGGACACAGAGGCACTGGGAATGGTCATGTGAGGAGGAGTTTAACAGTCGTTGAAAGCTGAACAAAAACAGTTCAGTTCAAAGAGGGGCGCCTGGGTGGCTCAGTGGGTTAAAGCCTCTGCCTTCGGCTGAGGTCATGATCCCAGGGTCCTGAGATCGAGCCCCGCATTGGGCTCTCTGCTCAGCAGGGAGCCTGCTTCCTCCTCTCTCCCTGCCTGCCTCTCTGCCTGCTTGTGATCTCTGTCAAATAAATAAAATCTTAAAAACAAACAAACAAACAAACAAACCCAGTTCAAAGACCTGAATCCATGCAGAAATCACTAAAAAAGAAAAGGAAAAAACAAAATGCCCACATGGGGTCCTGGGACCATGCAAGGGAAGCCGTGGGACCCTAGAGTATGATCTCAGTCCCGCAGCCACTGCCCTGCAAGCCCAGGGCCCGCTAGCCCCTGGAACATTCTAGCTTTTCTGCGCTTGGGGGGGATGCCCCCACCCCCCGGAATGGCCCTTGGGGGCTCTGACCACTGGCCTCATCGGAAACCCTTGTCAGCAGGGGTGGTGGTGGCTGGTGGGGACCTGGAGAGCAGTCCTGCCACGCTCTGGCCTCCCAGTTCTCGCTAAAAGCCCACCGCAATGTGGGAGAGCAGTGGACGAGGGGCCCATCCCCAGGCTGGGACCCACAGGGTTTGGGTCGGCAAAGCCCCAGCCAGAGGGCGGTTTGAGGGAGCTGTGGGCTGGGGAGTGCTGGCCAGTGGGGCTGGGGCTTCTTGGGGGGACGGAATGCTCTGGATACCGGCGGGTGACATCGGAGCACCTTGGGAATGTGTCACACGTGGTGGACAGCTTCCACGTGTGTGAAGTCTACCTCAATGAGGAATCAGTCACTACCTGCTCTCCAGCCAGGGGACACTGAGGGTCCCCAAAGCAGCCCCCCAGGCTGCTGCTGCCCGCGCTTTGAAGACCCTCTGCATCTCCCACAGGGAAAGGGGGGGAGCCGCCGGACGGACCGGCCTCCTCCAGGCACCCCGCCCCCACGATGGCTCTGGGCTGCCCAATAGGAGTGACCTCCCCAGGGGGTGGGGGACCCCAGGATTCAGGGCCTCTTGGGGGGACCGGGTGCACCTGGGCAGCCGCATCCCAGCTTGCCCACCAGCGGGGCAGGGACCAAAGAAAACCCCAAACCACCCCAGCGGCTGGGTCCCTGGCGCCGGGGATCCAAGCGGCCCCCATCTGTGGTCGCACCCACCAGCTTGGGCCCAAACCCGGTGAACCAACCTGGGCGGGCTGTGCTGGCTGCCCCAGCCCGAACGCCCCGCCCCTCCAGCTGCGGCCCCGCCCCTCCAGCGGCGGCCCCGCCCCACCGCCGCGGCCCCGCCCCGCGCTCACCAGCGGCTCCAGCTCCTTGGTGTCGATGAGGCCGAACTCGCGCACGAAGTAGTAGAAGTGCTTGTAGCACGTGTTGACGTGCGCCTCGGAGCCCAGCTGCGCGATGCGGTCGAAGTGGTGGATGTAGACGTGCACGAACACGCGGAACAGCCGTGACAGGATCTTCTTCACCACCTGCAGGAAGTTCTTGGGGAACGGCGTGCCTGCGCGCGGGGCCGGGGGTCAGCTGGGCTGCCGGGGAGCCCCGCCGCGCCCCCGCCCCGCCGCCTGGGGCCACCCTCCCCCAGCCTCCCCTTTCGACTGCCGGAGCCCTCCGTCTGCGAGCCCTGCTCGCCCAGGCTCGGCCGGTTTTACTGAATCAAACGGGAGCCCGTCCACATGCTGCTGGACGCTGACGGCCGTCCCCGAGGGTTCACTCTCCACCTCCGCTCTGTCTACACATGGACACAACCTGCCTGGCGCGTGCCCCAGGCCCTAACTCGGACGACGGAGTTCAGTGCTTCTCCACTTCCCTTTTCTCCATGGTGCTGACGTGCCCCTCCTGGGGGGTCCCAGTCTGTGTGCTGGGCGCCCCGGCGTGCTCCTTCTGCCCCCCACCCATTCCCGGGTCTTCGTCCCACAGCACAGACGGCTGCAGTGGCACCGGCGGGTGGGGGCCCAGACCGGAGAGAACACACAGGCCCCCATCCTCGCCACGGGGACCCTGCTGGCTAACGGTGGGTGGGGGGTGCACACAGAGATGGCAGCGAGCTCATGGGGTGCCCAGGCCAGGCCCCCACACAGCGGAGCCCACAAAGCTGCTCTCCAGCGGGGAGACTGGCACGGAGCTGAGGGCGAGCAGGAAAGAAAAAGCTCTCTGGGAGCTGTGTGTGACCGGTCCAGCCTGACCCCGCGCTGGGACGGCTGGGGAGTGACCACTCTGGGGAAAGGGATTCCTTGCAGGTGATGGGAGGGTTCTGGAATCAGGTAGTAGTGACGGTTGCACAACTCGGCAAACATACTGACAACTGAGTAAATGGACCTGAGGACACGGGGCTCAGGGAGAGCGGCCAGAGCCAGAAGGATCCATCCTGCAGGACCCCACTCCCAGGAGGGCCCCAGAGGAGTCCCGTCCACGCAGACAGTGAGGAGGGGGTGGGAGCCGGAGCCGGGGCAGGGGTGGGGATGACAGCTGACAGGGACCAGGCTGCTCTCGCAGTGGTGGAATGTTCTAGCACTAAACAGCACTGAACTGCACACTTTAAACAGGCAGACGTGTGAATGCAGATTCCCCCGGACGGAGGAGAGCACTGGGCCTGGCCGGCCCCCGTGCCCCGCGGCTCACCGACGTGGGTGGGGAAGAGCCCCTCGTCGTTGATCTGCACCTCGACCCAGTCCATGAGCAGGTCCATGTAGCGGGGGGCCGACAGCGCCGTAGGCTTGCGGAACTGGTGCTCATCCTGCCAGCGGTACTCGTACTTGGGGCCGCCGGACATGACCGGGCACGACTGCTCTGTGCACCCCTCGCCAATGGTGCCATAGATGAGGTTGATGCGGTTGAAGAAGTCCACCACGTGCACAGCCACCCAGTCGCTGAGCTCCTCGCCGGGGGGCAGCTGCACGGCCAGCTTCAGGTCCAGCCCCGCGTTCAGCGACGCTTGTGCCTTCTTGTGCAGCTCAAAGCGCTGGGTGCCCGGCTCGAACTTGCGCTTGGGACGGAAGGTCTTGTCCTTGTTGAACACTTGCTTCAGGAAGGGGTTGGACATGTCGGCCCCCTGCCCGGTCGGCACGCTCCCCGGCGACGCCTCCGTAGACGGGCCTGGGCGGGACACTGGTGTTGGGCGGCCGCCGAGGGGACGGGAGATCCGCTGCACCCCGGGCCTTCCTGAGACCTGCAACACGGTGAGGGGGGACCATCAGCTGGCTCTGGAAACGCCGCTCCGGTGCCGGCCTCCAGAGCTGGAAAGCATGATTTCTGTTTCTGCACTGCCTCCAGCCCCTCGCTGCACTGGATGCCCTCCTTTCGCACCTGAAGACGTGTACAAAGACCCCGTTCCCGATGGCAGACGTGAATTCTGGGGGGACACTCTCCACCGCAGCGCCCATCTCAGAGGCCTGGACGAGCCTGTCTGGGTTTGGCCTGTCCAACACGGGACCGTGACGCGTGCCCGCTGGTTCCCTAGGGATGATGCCCCGCCGTGAGAGCCCACCTCCCCTGGTCCCTCCTCCAGCCTTCTCTGTGCCCGGCGTCCTCCTTGGTTACATGTGGACAGCGCGGACCCCCCTTTAGAGAGCATGAGGGGATGCGATCGAGTATATGAAGGCGGCGAGCAGACTCATATTGGGAGAGCAGTCACCAGGCTGTGCCCAGGGCCGGCCCCATCCCGCACCACCCCGCACACTCCCGGGGGCACGGGCCAGGCTAAGACATTGGGGGCTAGGATGGGGAAGGCCGGGC
The DNA here is from genome assembly GCF_010015895.1 of Lontra canadensis. Classification (NCBI taxonomy): domain Eukaryota; kingdom Metazoa; phylum Chordata; class Mammalia; order Carnivora; family Mustelidae; genus Lontra; species Lontra canadensis. The sequence continues at coordinate 1,261,359 of NW_022631178.1, forward strand.
GCCCAGTGGAGCCAGCGGGGTGGCGGTCTTGGGAGTTCACCAGGTGGAAGGTGCAGAAGGGGAAGTCTGGGGAGAACCGGGAAGCAGAAGGACCCGCGGGAGGCCCCACCCCACCTCGCACACACCGCACCCAAGTCTCCGTCCCTGTTACAGTCCACGCCCACCCGCCTTCTCTCTGCTTAAATCGTGGGGTTCATTCCTCTGGCTTGGAACTGGCTGGTCGTCAAACAGCCTGTCCCTCCAGACCCGGCACGTTGCTGTAGCAAATTACCGTACACCTAGGGCTCCTAACAGCCCAACTCCAGAAAGTTCTGGAGGCCCTACAACTGGAATGGGATTCCCCGGAGCTCCTGCCTTTCCCGGCTTCTGGAGGACCCCCCATACTCTCTAGCCTCTGTTTCCCTCATCAGATCTGCTTCTATGGAGACACCCCTCAGCCCCCCAGGACCCAGGGCAGCCCCCGCAGAGTGCCTGGCTCGTTGTCACCAGTGCCGTAGACAGCGGAGCCAAAGGGAGGAGCACAGGCATCCCGGACCCAGACTCCTGCGGGGCCGAGTGGGCGGACACAGTGTCCCAGGACGGCGATGTCGGGCTGACGACAGGGACGCCTGGCTATTAGCAAACATGCCGTTACAGCTTCCCCGTGACTCCTGCAGGCACAGCCCCCGAGAAGACCCCTGAGAGCCGGCGTCCCTCCCACAGGGCCCGCGCTCCTCCACCTGCTCGCCCAGACCCTGCAGCCGAAGGCCAGGCTCCCCGAGCCGGCGGTGGATGCCAGACGCCACGCGTCATGTGCTGATGGCCTAAACCAGTGCTGGGGCCGGGTCGCCTGTGTCCCCGTGGCTGCCGGGTGGCCGGAGCCGAGCCGACCTGCAGGCACCTGGAGCGGAGGGGCTGTGGCACTCACGCGGAGCCTGGAGAGCTGGTCCTCCCGGGGTTAGCGAGGGGTGTGGGGGCCGAATGGGAGGCAGCAGCAGAGGCGGAGCAACCCACCCCCACAGCTGCCCAACCCGGCCAGCGTGGCCTCGTCCTTGGTGTGAACCTGGGACCCCACTCTGCGGGCTCAGGCAGTGCTTGATGTGCCCTGGTCAGGGGAGAGGATGTGGTAGGAGGAATAAAGGCCGCAGAGACGTCCCCATCCTGGTCCGAGACCTGCAAATGTGTCCCCTCCCATGGCAGAGGGGACTGTCATGGCCCTGAGGTGGGGGTGACGCTGGGTTCCCGGGGGGCCTGGCATCCCCATGAGGTTGTCACGAGAGGGAGGCAGAGGGCGGGGGTCCTGGAGACGGGCAGACCCCGCGCTGCTGGCGGGGAGGATGGAGGGGGTCTGCGGGCCAGGAAAGGGCAGGAGCCGGGTCTCCCTGGGGCCTCCAGGGGAACCAGCCCTGACTGCGCCGTTTTGAACTCGTGACCTTCAGAACTGTGAGATGATAGATCCATGTTGCTTTAGGCCACGAAACCTGTGGTCACTCGCTACAGCAGCCCCAGGCCACGCATGGCGTCCCTGAGTGCTGGCTGGGGTAACTGCTGAGGACGCTGGCCAGGCCCTGGTTGCACAGGGGCTCTGGGGCTCCCCTTCCCTGCACTGACCGGCAAAGCTCGACCATCTTGTGGGCCCAGCTGTGCAGCGCGGGCGCCAGAAGGTCTGCTCGAGGCAGGATAAATCATGCAGAACACCAGAGGGGAGCATCCGGGACAGAAGAGCTGGCCACGGACGACGGAGCCAGGGGGATGGTAGAAACCCCAGTGGGAGGGGGAGGGAACCACCACTCCCCACGAGAACGGCCGTCACCACAAAGGACAATCACGGTGTCAGTGAGGACACGCAGAAACGGGACTCCTCACGCGTGGCCGCTGCTGCGGCAAGACCCTGGCAGTTAGAGCCACCTCCCAGGTCCATGCCCAAGACAAGGGACAACAAACATCCACACGGAAACGTCACGTGCAAACGTGTGTTCTGGGCAGCACAATCTGGGATAATCATCAAAAGGGTGGAAACAACCCAAACGTCCATCAACAGGTGATCACGTGATCAAGCTGTGTCTGTCGCAAGGGAGCGTCCCTGGGCATGGACAGGAACGAGGTGCCCCCATGTGCGGCCCTGGGGACAGACCCCGAGCCCACGATGCACAGGGAGGGACCCAGACACAGGAGGCCACACGGGGTGTGAGTCCACGCAGGTGACACATCCAGACCAGGCCCTTCCACGGGCGGGAAGGGGCTCGTGTGGGGTGTCGGGCAGCCGTGGAAGTGACCAGCGGTGGCGGCTGTGCGTGGCCACGATGAGCTGAAAACACGAAGCACGTGTGGCCGGCGAGCAGGGGCTCGGCCCGCGGACCGTCTCTAATGGCCCTGACTCCCTGGTGGGGAAAGAGGCCCGAGGGGAGCCTGTCCCGGCCCCCAACAGAACTGGTCAGCAGCCCCGCGGCCACAATGCAGCCACTCTGGAGCTGCTCACGGAGCAGAGGCGCAGGCGACGGTCTGTCCGAGGAAACGACCTCTGGCGGCTGCTCCAAGGCCATGCCAGCTCTGAAGCGGGAGGGAGCGGGCCATCCACCCAGCCCAAGGGCTTTCCCTTGCTCCCTGCGCCGGCTCTGGCCGCCCCACCCCTTCCTACTGCTGTGCTGACTCCTGGCTGGGCACATCCTGGTCTGAGGACGGGGTGGTCACCCGGACAAAAGGGAAAATGGGCCCAGATTAGATCAGCACCCTGGGCCCTGCTAACATTGGGGTATCCCAGGCGCTGAGCAGCACCCCCAGTTATGAGGACCCCAGGCATCCCCAGACACTGCCCAGTGTCACTTGGGGGGGTCACCTGGCCAAGAGCCTGCATTAGAGGACAGTGACTCCCTGCTACCTGGTTAACCAGTAGTCAGGACGCCTGGACAGGGAAGAACCAGAGCTCAAACCCTGGGCTGTGGGGGTGAAGCCACATCCGTCCCGCCAGGCCACGTGCCTCCATGGGAAACCACCTGTCCATTATTCAGGCGTCCATCAGTCTCACCGCAAGGCCAGGGCACCCCCGGGACCGGGCTGTTCCCCTACCACAGCTCTGCTCACAACCCATGTGTGTGCTTTCCAGGCCCCAGGACCGGGCAGCAGACCCTCCTGGTCTTGGGATGCGGGCACAGCCCCGGGCACCCAGGACCTGGATGGAGGGAGGTGGTGCCCCAGAGCGCGCAGCCCCACTAGCCCACCTGTAGCCCAGGCCTCTCTACACCGTGGGCACCCGCACTGGACAGGCCGGTGGGGACCCCCGGGGCCTCACCTGAGACCACCGATGCCCAAGCGGCCTGCCTCCCTGTCCCCGCTGGCTGATCGCACACCTGGCCACTCTCGGGCCACCCCGGGCACAGGTCAAGGGGCAGCGATCCCCTACAAGCCAACTGGAGGAGCAAGTCTCCTGCTCCTGCCGCCCGAGAGCAGGGCCCCTTGCTTCCTCATTCACGGCCGCGCTTCAACCCGCAAACTCCCTTCTGCTTGAGAATGCCGGTCAGGGGCTGCGTCTCCGCCCGGCCGGACTGGGGCCACTGTGGCTCCTGCTGGGCCTAGCCCGACTTCCGGGCCTCTCATGCACCCCGCAGCTCAGCTACACCCGGACAGCAGTCCCAGGACAAGGGAAAGGCACCCCGCCAGCACCCCGTTGTTGCCTCTTTGGGGCCTCTCGGGGTGGCTCCGGGAGCTTAGCTTGCGACCATGTCCCTGGGGACCCATGACCCGCACAGATGGCAGCGGGCCGTGAGAGATGGCGGGGGGCCTCAGGGGCACAACAGGGTCTGTCCGAGTGCCTCCAGGCCTGGGACCAGACACACATCAGGCCGGTTCTGGAAGATGGGGGCGCGGGCAGCTCTCAGGGCTCCTGACTGCTCTCGGTGTCCTCTCAGAATGGGTGAGGAATTTTTTAAGCGGAAGCAATGATTTTCTAAAAAACTTCCCTGATGGGAAGAATTCCCTTCCGAAACAAAGGACTTTCCATGGGAAACACAGGCGCCCCATGGCCGAGGGGTGGTCGGCCACCTCAATGTGCCTTTGCTTTGAGAAGTGCTGCAGGGGGTGACCCCCCATTGCCACCCGCAGCCCAGGTTACCGGCTCTTCCCAGACACCTCCGAGGACAGCGTGGGGGAAGGTGGGACAGGCTTCTTGGGTTCAACGCTAAGGGCTCCACGGGTGGCCTAGGATCTTCCCTCAAAGGAGACATGGGCAATACTCAGAAACCTCCAGACTGATGAAGGTAAGCCGACAAAACTCCCCACCCCCACCCCACACCCCACACCCTCCTCCCCCTCTTTTCTTCTGAAAACCAAACAAAACACAGTTCCTCCAAGCAGCTGCCTTGCATGACCCTGCCGGGGAGAAGCAGCGGCCCCTGCCACTTCCTTCCGGTGCCTCTGTGTCCTGCTTGGGCGGCAGCCACGTCCCCACTGCAGGGACACCGCTGGAGCAGGGCAGGGGCCTAGACCGACAGGCCACAATCGCCAAGGTCAGCCCCGTGTGTCCTCGATCAGCATGCCGACCCCGGCTCCCGGCCGGGCACCCAAGAGTTTGGCTGGAAGATGCTCGAAGCCCGGGATCGGTCCTGTCCAAGAAGACTGCACCCCAGAGCTGTCTTCCACCATCGGAATGTTGATGTTTTAAAAACCAGCAGAGCTTCCTGGGCGGGAAGCCGCCGACCTCCCTACAGGACCCCCAGGACGGTGGCCCCAGCCCCCCGCCCCCCACAGGGCGTGGCATTCTACCCGCATTTGGCCCTCCTGTCTTTGCTTCTGGGGTGAAGTTCCCCAATTTGTTTTGTAGGAAGGCAGGAAGTGGTTAGCTGAGACCACAGCAGGCCAGGTGCTACCACGGGGTTCTGCGTACTCAGTCCGCCCGACAATCCTTTTATAGTCAACTGTGATGTAATTCATGTGCCGCAAATAACTTCTAAAGTATGCAATTCAGTGGTTTGTAGTACACTCAGAGAGGAGTGCAACCGTCACAATTCTAGAACATTCTCAGCACCTCAAAAGAAACCCTGTGCCCAGCCACAATCACTCCGCATCGGTCCATTATGGGTCGAGTCCTGTCCCCCAAAACATGGCCGGCACCTGTGAATGGGATCTTCTCTGGAAATAAGGTCTTTGCAGATATAAAAATGAGGTCACGCTGGGCAGGAGAGCCCCAAGCCCAATGACAAGGGTCTTTAGAAGAACACGGAAATCTGGATGCAGACATGCGAGAAGTGGGCCATGGGACCAGGGCGGCAGAGAGGGGCACAGGTCTACAAGCCGAAGGACACCTAGGATTTCCTGGAACACCCAGAAGCTAGCAGAGGCAGGGAGGGTGTCAGAGTCAGAACAGTCACAAATAGAAGTGGGGCCTGGATGCGAGCCCAGGTGTCCTGAGCCTCCCACCTCTGCTGCCCCAGGCAGGAGGGGGCCCTGGGCACACTAGGGCCTGCTAGGCCCTGCCCCTCCCCCTGCGCCTTCCCCACCGGGAAACAAATGCTGAAATACTGTTTGGCTCCAGTCCCCTGGGGCAGAGAAAGCAGAGCGTGAAAGCCTACCCTCGGCCTGCTGGTTGGCCTGGGGGCTGCCTCGCCTCTCGCTGGGTCTGCCCTTTCCGGGGTCTGCCCTTTCCGCTGAAGCTATCTGAATCTGGAAATTCTAGGAAATCAGGAACGGGGCTCTCCCGCTGGGGCTCGTCTGAAACTTCCCTGAGGAAAATCCCAAGGTCTGAGCCAGCTGCTGGGGACTCTGGGTTCAAGCTCCATTTCGCCACACGCTGGACAAGGCAGACCTGCTCCTGGGCCCCGGCTTGCCACGGACTTGGCGCCGAGCGCTCCTGGCTTGGCAGCGCCCTTGTAGACGGACAAGCCCGCAGAAGGGCTTAGCAAACAGCTCAGGAACCGAACTAGCATTTCTGAGAACTCCCCGAGGAGGACAAAGAACCACCGCTGCTCCTGCTGAGAGAGCGAGGCGCACCTGGAACTCCCTCCCGGGTTACTGGGGACACCTGGTGCACAGACTCCGGGCCGTCAGCCTCCGGGATGGAGACGGGGACGTGCCCTGCCTTCAGGGAGGTTCAGACAAGAACTCCGCAGCCCCGCAGAGAACAGAGGAAGCTCAGTGGTGCGTCCCTGAGCCAGAGCAGCCGGGCTGTATGCGGCGCTGACCGGGAGGCCCGGTGTCCCCTCCCGCCTGTGTTCATCATGTTGCGGTAGTGGTCCGCCACCAGTCGCAAACATCGGGCTCTGGCGGGGAGGCTGGTCATGGGGGAGGCCGTGCAGTTATGGGGAGAGGGAGCCTGGGGGAGCTCCACCTTCTACTCTGGCTTGGAGCCTGAAACTGCTCTTAAAAATAAGCCTGATTTAGGGTACCTGGGTGGCTCAGTGGGTGAAGCCTCTGCCTTCAGCTCAGGTCATGATCTCAGGGTCCTAGGATCGAGCCCCGCATCGGGCGCTCTGCTCAGCGGGGAGCCTGCTTCCCCCCTCTCTCTGCCTGCCTCTCTGCCTACTTGAGATCTCTCTCTCTCTGCGTCAAATAAATAAATAATCTTTAAAAAATAAGCCCGATTTAAACAAAATTATAACCAACACTCACACACTCACGCACACCCAGCACCTGGTTACCAGCTTGCGCCGCTAGCCCCGTTCAAGAACTCACGCCCGCCGCGGAGAACAGTGAGTCCGGTGGAAGCAGGAGCCGGATGGGCGTTTGCGGAAGGAACGTCACAGAGAACGCTAGGACCGTGACATGAGCCGTCAGCAGAATCTCGCACTGTCCGGAAGCCTTGCTAAAAAGTGGAAAAGTGAAGTCACTACTAACGCCGCATCATATTTTACCCAGGAATGCCAGAATACATTTCCACACCTAGCAGGTGCAGCAAATCTTACGGTCATCTTATCGTTTTTTCTTTTTTTTGGCAAACATGCTGTGTCTGGGACTCAGCAAGTATGCGGCACCCACTCCTGGGCTGAGACTCTGCAGGGGTGAGGGAGACGGGAAGCCACGTGGGCAGATGGCCCCGAGCAAGGTGTTGCGGGAGGTGCGTGCCTGCAGGGGGAGTGGGGGGGCAGGAAGGACGTCCACTTGCTCTGTTCTCATCCACGGTCAGTAGACGGTTCAGTGGCTTCTGAGAACGGACCCAACAGGTGGCCACAGACACCCGGGGACACCCTGGGAGGAGGATTTCAGGGGAGGCCGCAGTGCGCTGCCCTAGCGTGGGCCGGGGGTGTGGCCCTTCCTATCACTCGGGGCTGAGCCTGTAATAGGGGCTAGTAAGGCCCCAGACTGTCCTGCGGTAGGGCAGGAGGAAAGCCGCGGGGCACCTGTCCCAGAACCGAGTGCAAAGCCGGAGAGCAAAGCGTCAGGCCGCTCCCGCTACGGCATCCTCCCCTCCGGAGGGATACCCCCGTCCCGCCGCCCGCGTTCGCCGCCCCCATCCGGCCTCCCCGCCGCCCGCGTCCGCCCCTCCCGAGGGACCCGGCCTCCCCGCCGCCCGCGTCCGTCCCTCAGGGGACCCACCTGCAGGCTCACGTCCAACCGGCCAGGCGGCGCTCGCGGCTGTCCGGCGTCCAGCGTCCGCCGCCCCGTCGCCTCCACCGCCCCGGAGCCACAGAGCGCAGCGTCCGCCCCGCCACCCCGCCCAGACAGATGTACTTCCGCTACCGGCCTGGGCCTCCCCGGAAGCGGAGCCGAAGTGGGGGCGCGGTCTAGAACAAGGCGGGGGCTCTCCCCGCCGCCGTGCTCTGTTGCCTGGCAACCGGAAACGGGCCGGGACGGCATTGGCTGGTGCCGGGGAGTGGGCGTAGCTTGCGCGGCGCCGGGAGCGCGGAGCGGGTCCTCCCGCCCAGACCAGCCCGGAAGAAGGAGCTTGCGCGTGTCCTGGGCGCATGCGTGGGGCGTGGCCGACCCCTCCCTTCGGAGGGGCGATCTGGGCGGGGCCCGGAGGCGGGGCCGGCAGTTGTCCGTTGCGGGGCGGGGCCGGAGCCGGGGGCGTGGCGCGGGAGGCGCCGTTGGTTGGCGGGCTGCGGGCGGGGGCGGGCCATGGCCCTGCTACTGTGCCTGGGCCTGACTGCGGCGCTGGCCCGCGGCTGCCTGCACTGCCACAGCAACTTCTCGGAGAAGTTCTCCTTCTACCGCCATCACGTGAACCTCAAGTCCTGGTGGGTGGGCGACATCCCCGTGTCGGGCTCGCTGCTCACCGACTGGGGCCAGGACACGATGAAGGAGCTGCACCTGGCCATCCCCGCGGAGATCAGTGAGTGCGCGCAGGGGAGGCGGCGCCCGCCTGGGTGCGTCCCCGGCCCCGCCAGACCCCGGCCCCGCCTGACCCCCAGCGCTGCGGGACACCGGGCCCGGGCCGCTCACCTGCCGCCCCCTCCCGCCCGCAGCCCGGGAGAAGCTGAACCAGGTGGCGAACGCCGTGTACCTGAAGATGGATCAGCTGTACCAGGGGAAGATGTATTTCCCCGGTGAGCTGGCTGCCGCCACGCGCGGGAAACGGACACGGCCCCCTCCGCCCCCTGCCCGAGCCTCACCTCTCTCTTGCCCACCCCCATCAGGGTATTTCCCCAATGAGCTGCGAGCCATCTTCCGGGAGCAGGTGCACCTCATCCAGAATGCCATCATCGAAAGTGAGCAAATGGAGAGCCCGGGCGGGTGGGGGAGGGCCCCGGGAGCGGCTCGGAAGTCCCCGGAGGTCAGGCGCTGGGCTGGCAGGGTGCATTCCGCACGGAACACCAAGGGGCCAGAAAGGCAGCTCCCCAAGGCAGGGCCCCTTCCAGCGACTGGGCCGCGGCACTGGGTAACCCCCGCCCGCCCTTCCCTGCCACCTGCCCCTGCCAGTCCCTGGAGGCATGCTGCCCTCCACCAGCCGTTTGGGCCCCCAGGCTGAGCGCCAACCTGAGGGAGCCTTGGGCGGGGCAGGAAGGGTGGGCGGGGCAGGGGACAGGCAGGTTGGTGCTCTTGTGCCCACACAGGCCGCATTGACTGTCAGCGTCACTGTGGTGAGTGAGGCCCGGTGCAGCCTGCGGGGCCCGGCGGGGAAGCTCCCCGGGAGGCCGAGCCGGGGAGCCCGCGGCTGCCTCCTGTGTGTTGCAGGCATCTTCCAGTACCAGACCATCTCCTGCACCAACTGCACCGACTCGCACGTCATCTGCTTTGGCTACAACTGCGAGTAGGGCGCAGCCGCCGGGCGAGGGGAGGTCCTGGCCTGGGGAGGGCGGGGCTCCGGACCCGGGGCCTCCCCATCTCCACACCCCGTGTGCCCACAGGTCGTCGGTACAGTGGGAAACAGCCGTGCAGGGCCTCCTCCTATACATGTGAGTTGAGGCGGCTGGGCTCCGGGAGGGCAGCCCGACCTCAGCCCTGCCAACCCGAGTCCAACGTCGCTGTCGTTGTAGAAACAAGTGGCACAAGTACGTGAGTTTTATCAGAGGCAGGGAGTGTGCTTTAAGCCCTCGTGGGTGAGTATGAGCTGCGGCGGCCACAGGAGGCGGCACCTGGCCCCTGGGCTCCGGACCCCAGCCCTTCCTTCCGTGAGCGCCTCTGGGCTCCGCTGGCGCCAGCGGGGCCAGACAGTGGTCAGAGCTGGGGAGGGCCCCCAAGGATGGATTTGCCCCAGTGCAGGGACCTGGGGGCCACCAGCCCTAAAGCTTGGGGCTAAGAGAGACTCTGTCGTGTCTTTCAGAGAGGACACGAACACAAGGTAAGCCACCCCTCACCCCCAATACCCGCCCTGTCCTCTCCAAAGCCCTGGCCAGGCCTTCTGAAAGGGAGGTGGGGACAGACCAGGAGGGGTTGGATAGGGCAGACACAGCTGGCGGGGATCCCTGGCACCTGGGACAAGCCAGATGTCACCTCTGCAACCACACCCAAGCGATTGCTTCATGAATAAACATCAGCTGTCCTCCTCCCCTGGACGCACAGAACCACTCCGGCCTTGTGAGTGGCTCAGAGGCAGGCTGTGAGGACCCGGGCCGGGGTCTCTGGGTGGGTGGGGTCCGTAAGCCAGAGATCAAAACCCAATGGCTAATTTGCCCAAGCCCCACCCCTGCCCGTTTTTTGCGGCCTGTTGTGGGAGTGCTGGGCATGACACTGAGCTTTGAAGGTCTTGTCTGCGCCCTGTCACAGGCCCCAGGGCCCCAGCAAAGACCCTGGCAGGGGCGAGGAGGTGGAACAGGGACGGAGGGCTGAGGGCACTCATGTCTCTCCAACAGTCTGATATCACCGAGCTTCACGTGTCTTGAGCCCCCACATCTGGCCAACCTGACTCTAGAAAACGCTTCCGAGTGCCTGACACAGCACTGACGAGCACCGGGTTCACCAGACCAGCCCCAGCCTGGAGGTGGAGCCAGGACTCAGCTGGACTGTCCCAGCTTGACCCCCTGGAGCAGGCTGCTGCCGCCTTCCTCCTCTCCCGTCCGACTCTGGGGCCCCCAGGAGGGGTGTGTGGCTTTGTCGGGCGAGGTCCCTGAGCTATTAGATGCAATGATTAAACGTCCCTGACATTTCTCATCACGGAGCAGTCCTTCTCAGGGCAACAGGTGTCAACCCGTCCTGGTCACACACACGGGGACAGGACTGTGGGCAGAGGGGCGTCCACGCCCGTTCTGGTGCAATCTGTCTAAACGCCGCTGGGCTGGCTGGGATGGAAACAAGCTTGTGGGGCAGATGCCCTGAGGACTCAAGAGACCACGGTTTGGTGAAAACTGTGGCCAGCTCGGGCGCCTCTCAGGGCTCACGCCACGTTGGGCCAAACCTGAGTCACAGGAGCACAGAACGGTCCTGCTGCGTCTCTTCCTTCTGCAAACCCTCCACGGGGCTTACGAGGGGCCCCAAGCACTTGATCTGTGCGGCGGGCAAGCAAGGGACCCGGCGACCAGAGTCCTGCCTGGAGGTGGCCTTGTGCCTGGAAGTGCTGCTGGCAGTGGTCCATCCGCGTCAGGACAAGCACATGGGGCACGTGGGGAGCGACATGCTGGTGGGCTGTGGAGAGCGGCAGTCTCACGTGTGAGCACCCACCCAGGGGATGGGTGTGGGGGTTGCGGACTGGTGGCCGGGCCAGAACCGCCCTCGCTGCATCAACGTGGGGTCTGTCACCTCGGTGCTTCCCAGGACGCAGCAAAGGAGGTGAGGGGCCGGAAAGGGGTCTGGCACGGTACAGGACACGTGATTTTGTCCACTGAGAAGAGTGAGAACGCCTCGTGGCTGGTGCTTCTGGACATATTATCAAGCGGGGACACTGGTGGCCGGTGGGTCTGCCCACCTGTGCTCAGGATCCGTGCTCTCCCGCCCCCGATTTCAAGCTCGAGCTGATCTGGCTTCCCGTCCACTGACCCCGCCTTACTGTTCTTGAACTGACCCTGTCTGTGCGCTGTAAGGCCAGCAGGCGTGCGGCAGGTCAGACCAACAGGGTGGGACCTGCTTCACAGCAGCTGTCCTGCCGCTTACCCACGCGCCGCTCGCTAGCGAGGTGCCCCGTAGGGCGGGCACATCCATCAGGCATCGCCGGTGGGGCTCCTGGAGCCCACGGGTCAGATGGCTCCTTGCCACACCGCCCAAGCTTGGGGTGTATGGCAATGATACGACCTCCATCACAAGGGGACGGGCGCCTGGGCAGGACGGGCCCCCGTCAGCTCGAGGACTGTCCAGAGCCCCCCGGTGTGAGGTGGTCCCCTTGAGACCACCAGGCATGTGTGGACACGGGCAGGACATCCAACAGATAAGCGTCTGTTTCACAAGTTTATTGGATCATCTTAACACAAAATCATTACAGCAGCGTGATAAGTCTCTCTCCTCTACCTGGGAATGTCGACAGCAAATCGATCCTCACATGACACGTCACACAGTGCTGACGTTCTAGCGCCACGGCACAGGATTCCGGAGGAGGTTACTCTACATGCTAAAGTGACCGTGGGCATCAGGAGGAAGATACGTCAGCGAGGACCGTCTACCCTCCCACCCTGCCCCGAGGCAGCACGCCTCACAGGTGGGGGTCTCCGTGCCTCGCTCTGTGGGCTATGGTCCGGGGCCGGGCCACCCCAGGAGTCCGCCTTCCTGGCAGCGGCGGGCACCCTGTGGAGCGTTCAGCGACGGGAAGGACCTGGAATCCCCAACGGCCCCACCACTCACCAAACACTGCCGACGGACACACAGCTCAATACAGGGGACACCGTGAACCAGCAGTCTGGGTCCTACGCCACTGGGGCTTCTGACAGACCCCCACCACGGGTGGCAGCCCCCCGGTCCGACACACGAACACGTGGTGGGACGCAAAGAACATGAGGGACAGCAGCCTACACGACCCTCTGGCCAGCAGGTGTCTTGACCCAGGCTGGGAAGGTGAGGAGTGTCTCTGCAGTGAGCAGGTGCCCGCGGGCAGGGCACCTGGGGGACCCGTGGGACTCGGATGGCCTCTCGGGAGCAGGATATACCACTGGGCGCCGTCCACGGCGTACCCGCAGCCCAGACGGCGGTTCCATCCGCTACCCGGGCGGCCTCGCTACCGCAAGCCCTGCTCGAGGGGGGCGGCCTCAGCGCTTCCCCCAAAGAGTGCAAAGAGTCAAAGTAAAAACGCCGACAGGATACATCAACGCGAAGCGTCACCTCGCCCGGCCAACAGGGGCGCCCCGTCCCAGCGAGGGCGAGGCTGCGGCGGCTCAGCACTGGGCCAGTGTGGCCTTCATCTCCTCCAGCAAGCTGCCCAGCAGCGCCGTGTCGCTGCACTTCCCGTCAACGGAAACGGACTTCTCCCCCTGCAAACGGGAAAACCAGCACAGAATTTTGAAATACGACGTGAAAAACACGACGGTATGTTCGTCCTTTTGCTTTTTCACAGCGCCTCGCTCAGTGTTCTGAGAACCCAAACGAGGCCGGGGCCCCGGGGGGCACGCAGACTCTACCCTGGACGAGGGAGGAGCCCCGCTGAGGCATGGGGCAGCCCGGGGTGGACTGAGGACCGAGACCGGCCATGGAGAAATCTGATCTGGTGCCATGCGGGGCCGGGCGGCGCGGGGCCATCAGCAAACCCCACACCCTTGCCGAGGGCCTTGGGAGGAGCATCCAGAACCTCAAAGATCCCGAAAGGCCGGTGGGGAAAGCAACCAGCAAAGCTGTCCGTGAGGCGCCGGCCTGGTTCCCCAGCACGGACGATGCACGGACGTCGCCCTCTGGTGTGCACTTCCCGCGGGACTGCAGCCGGGCCGCCCTGGCAAGCAGGCCGGGGGCGGGCAGACAGACCTGCGCTGGAGCCAGAGCCCCCCCAGCTGCAGCCTGTGCTCACACCTGCCCAGCATGAGCACGGGCCTGAATCATGCCACATCCGAAGACCGGGAACCCCAGCTCAGCCCAGTGGAAAGAGCGCAAGTGGCTAGGCCGGGACGAGGCAGCCGTGGGACCGTCCGCGGCAGGCCCATGAGCAGCCCCCAACGTCATCAAGACAAACAGGAAAACAGAACATCTCAGCAGCAAGAAGGCAAGATCTCAAGAACCTCCCGCCCCACATGGAAATTCTAGATCCGAACACACAAGCTGCAACACTACACACGGGCCGGGCAGGCCCAATGGCACGACGGCTATGACAGAGAAGAGAACTGCGCAGCACGGGCGGCAGGACAGCCCCGCCGGGACAGACAGAGGGTGCGCCGTGAGCAGGGATGGGAACACACATCCCAGACGCCTGTCACTGGGACACCACAGGGACAGCATGAAGGACCCAGTGCCGAGAAAGAATTTAAAAAAAAAAATGATTTCAGAAAGAGAGCAGACATATGTGCACGAGTGCGAGAATCTTCAAGGTGAATCAATCACTCCCCTGCGAGGGCAAGCCCGAGGTGGGGCTCAATCTCATGACCCCGAGACCGTGACCTGACCCAAACCATGAGTCAGAAGCTCAAATGACTGAGCCCCCCCGAGAAGACTTAGGTAATAGCTGAAAACTTCCTAGACTTTGCAAAAGGTGTGAAAATGCAAACAAAAAAGTGAGCAGACTCCCAGCAGCTAGAGAGCCGGGCAGCGGGACCCCGCATCCTCCCACTAGGACGGGGCGAGGGCGGGGAGCTCGCAGTACCTGGCTGCAAAAGCAAGTGGCGTGACTCTACACTTTTTTGGGGAAAGGTTTTATTTTTAAGTCACCTCTACTACTGCAGGGCTCGAACTTGTGACCCTGAGATCAAGCGTCAGGTGCCCCGACTCAGCCAGCCATGCACCCTGGCGGCGGCGCAAACTAAAAGCACCGAGAGGGGTCAGCAATGCTAGTCCTGGGGAAGGACCCGCGGCCCATGGACGGCCAGGGCATGCTGGGGGACCGCGGAGACTGCTGGGCCGGCCAGCGCTGAGCCAGGACACGGATGGGGAGGGCGGAGCAGAACCGGGAGGCGCAGACAGGGAAGAAGGCAGGAGACTCGAGCATGGGCTACGTGGCTGTCGTGGACAGCGCGTGTGCACTCCTTCCGGTGACACAGACACACGTCCACACCGATCACAAGACGGCAAAAGGGGCTTTCTGTCTGACATCGAACAGAGCCCTGGACGGCAGAGTAAATCCCGTGACATGAAGACAGGCCTCTGGGGGTCAGGACGCCGCGACTCTCCGTCGACGCACCAGCCGGCACACACAGAGCCAAGTCCTGACGGCACGAGGCAGAAGCTGCGCCACTCACTCCGGCGTCCACGGAGCTGGCGACACCGCTGCAGGGGGCCTGGACCCGACGGGGCGGTGCACTTGGCGGGCAGAGCACTCGCCACCTCCACGCACCCACGGAATGCCACCCGCCACAAACGACCACGCCCGCAGCCAGAACACAAACCTCAACACTTCCCGAGGCCCCAACACTTCCCGAGGCCCTCCAACCGGAGCGGCCCCGAACTAGAAATGAGCAGTAGAAAACCACCCAAACACACCACGCTTCTACGTAACCGGTGGGTCACAGGTGTGGAAACAGACGTCAGAAAATGTTGGGAACTATACTGAAATATGAAAATGGAACATAAAGACTTGCGGGGATCAGCTGAAGAGCTGCTTCGAGGGAAAGGTACGGGATCAAACCCTAATGAGAGAAGGAAAGTCTTCGCTTCTGCCTAAACCAGTGTACAAGAGAGCAAAATAAACCACAAGTGGGCAGGAAGAAAAAGAACAGAACTCCACAAAATTTACTTATTGCTTAAAAAACAGCAAAGTTTCTAAAAAAGGTAGTTTTGTTTTATTTGGAAGTAAGTTCCACACCCAGCATGGAGCCCAAGGTGGGACTTGAATGTATGACACCAAGATCAAGACCTGAGCTGAGATCAAGAGACGAACTCTGAAATGACAGCCACTCAGGCACCCCTGAAAAGGTCATTAAAAAAAAAAAAAAGACAGAACTGATAAGCCTCTCCCCAGAATGGCCAAAAAAGGTGAGAAAGCACACACTGCCAAGGTCAGGAACGAGGGAAGGCACTGCCCTGGACCCCTTGGACACAAAGCAGAGAACCACCAGAGACTCCTTGGGCACCGCCGGCAGCTCAGGTGAAGGACACATGCCCCTGGGGCTCGCCCGAGAGGGAGCAGGTAAATGGAGGCCCGGCACCAGTCAGAGCCTGAGAATGGGCAGACGGAAGCCTGGTGCAGCCCCCGCCCAGCCGGCTTTCCCACTGAATCCCAGGGAAGGGGCGAGAAGTACGGGACCTCCGCACGGTCTCTCCTAAGAGACGCAGGAGAGGGCGCCCCTCCCAGCTCCCACGAAGAGATGGACGGTGCCCTGAATGCGGGCTCCTGGGTCCCCAGCAACATGCTGGGACCCAAGGGGCCTCTGCACGGGCCGGGGCTCACCTTCTTCACCAGGAGGCAGACGTGGTGGCCCTGGATGGAGCGGCTGTACATGGAGGCGCAGGAATCCACTCTCTCCACCACTGCAACAGGGGGTGCGGGGTGAGGCGGGATCCGGCCCGCAGGGAGCAGAGGCACCGCCACCCCAGCCTCAGAAGCCACGTCCCATCTCTTACCAGAAAAACGGTGATGAAAACAGATTTTTGCCAGAAGATTCTGGAAGGACATACTAATGCCATCAACTTTGACTGAGCTCATGCTCAGGTCCCCAGACTCCAACAACTTGGCAAAGGCATCACTGTGGGAAGGACACAAGACAGAGGCTGATGACAGGCAGGCTGTCCAGCCCCCTCCGGTGGTCCCTTCCTTTGTGGGGAGGGGCGCACCTGTAGCAGG
>NW_022631178.1:1277551-1533408 GCF_010015895.1 Lontra canadensis
TGACCACACACAGAGGGGAGGGGCGCACCTGTAGCAGGGTGTCGTGACCAAATACGAGGTGCAGCTGAAGTGCAGCTGGAAGTCCAGCTTCTCGTGGGTCGAGCCCTCATCGTTCTGCGGGAGCAGGCGCACAGAATGAGCGCGGCGCGGGGCACCGTCCCACGGGCTCCCGACACCGCCTCGAGCCCTGCTACCTTGGCGATGAAGGACAAGGTCCCCTTGAGCTTCTGGGCCGTGACGATGCTCCGGACGGTGAACACAAACTGGGCCTCGTTGGAGACGCCTGGGGAGGGGGAAGGCGCGGGCCCGAGAGCGGCGTGGGGCGGTGTCCGGCTGCCGTCCCGCACCCTGGCAGGTGGCAGGGACGTGACCCCACCCAGGGCCTGTTCTTGGCGCTGCCCACCCTGGTCAGAAAACTGGGCTCAGCCCCCGAGGGACAGCAGGTGACAACGGTGGGGGGTCCCCAGGACCGAGCGGAGGAGTCGTGCCAGCAGGAGCCTCCGGCCTGCCCCCAGCCCCAGTGTCCTGCCGGCGGCCTGCACACCTGGGGGCAACTGGAAAGGCACGGGGACCCCGTCGTGGACGGAGGAGCCCTCGGGCCGGGCCAGTTTGGTGTTGAGCGAGTCCAGCACGCTGAGCTCCATGTTCTTCAGGAAGCTGCTGCTCTGATTCTCCAGGACGATGGACACAGTGACCTGGCTGTCCTTCTGCAGGCTGCCCTGGATGTCGTATGTCTGTGGGGCAAGGTCGGGGTCAGCCTTTGCCCCCCAGGCCCTGTACCGGGCCTGCACGAGGAGCCTGAGGAGTGCCAGCCACACTTGCTGGGCAAATGCAGATCACCTCCGAGAAGCAAAACTCCCCAAACCCCCAAACAAGAAACAGGGCTCCAGCACGGCCTGCGGTTCAAGCTCCTCTCCCCCTTCCTCTGCCTGCCGCTGCCCATCACACCGGACCTCGGGCCCACCCACCGAAAGTACCCCGTGCACCTCCCCCCCACTGGAAAGGCTCCAGTGCAGGAGGCTCTAGGAGCAGGAGCCCTGGGACAGAGACACTCACAGCCCCCGCTATCCCCAAGACCCCACTGCCTCCTCCACACACCCAGAGAAGGGACCCCAGTCTGCCCCAGCCCCCAGTGCTCTGAGTTACCCACACTGCTCACCATTTTGATGTAGGAATTTTCAGCCAAGAGGCAGTAGCTGGACATGGGCTGGAAACAAAAGGAAACACAGCTTTGGCCAGACAGAACTTGCAGGTGGCAGCCGCCCACAGAATGGGACCTGTCATGACCTGTGCCAAGGGCTCCAGATGGGAAACGCTGTGACCGTGAGAACGGGGCGGGGCGTGGGGGGGCGGGGGGGCAAGGAGACCCCCGACCCCAGGGCCTGGACAACATGTGGCCGCACCTCAGGGACTCCTGCCACATGACAGCACTGCCTCCCTGACGCCCAGAGCCCCCGGGGCTCACCCACCCGCGCCCACCGAGGCCCTGCTGCCTGCGGCTCCTAGCCTCGGCCCGGCTGCGGGGCGCCCCGGGCCCACGGGAGGCGAGCGCAGTACCCCTCACCGGGAGAGGGTCCTCATCGAGAGCGCCATTCTCCACGGGCTCTGCCGCCCCATCGCTGGCAGGCTTTTTCTTCTTGGGTTTCTTCTTGTCTTTTGATCTCTCCTCCTTCTCCTTCTTGTGCTTCTTCTTCTTATGCTTAGAAGGTTTCTGGAACAAAACACGATCAGGGTCAACTCCCAGACTTCTCTGGCCACTGGCGCCCACAGCGAGGAATGGCCCAGGCCGCAGGGGCCCAGGAGGCTGCAGACACAGCCGGCGACACCCCCCGTGTGGCATGTGGCTTGAGACGCGGGACCCGTGAGCCAAACTCAGGAGCACTTGTGGCACAGCTGACGGAGCGGCCAGCCCGTGGTACAGTGGACGGAGCGGCCAGCCCGTGGCACAGCGGACAGAGTGGCAAGTCCCAGGCCCATGGGATGGAAGTGAGGACACGAAGGCCCACCGCTCAGTGGGACAGTCACTGGCCACAGGCACAACCCACAGGGAGACCAGTAAAAACCCAGACGCCAGCTCCCCACTGCACCCGAGCCGACGAGAACACACGTCCACGAAGAAACCCGCCCGCCCACATTGACAGGAGACGACCCGCAAGAACCGAAAGGTAGAAACTTCAGTGGGAGAGTGAAGGCACAAATCATGTCCGCCACACGCAGAAGCGTCCCTCGGCCATGGACAGGAGCCAGGTGCTCCGACGCACTGCCCCGGGGACGAACCCCGAGCCCACAACGCTCCAGGGGGGCACCAGACACAGTCCACACGGGGTGTGAGTCCACACGTGATACGTCCAGACCAGGCCCCTCCACGGATGGGAATGGGGCTCATGGGGCTGGGGAGGATGGAGGGTGATGGCTTATGGGGGCAGGGTTGCTTTTGGGGTGACAGAACATTCTGGAACTAGAGAGAATGGCACAACCTTGTGGACGCACTGAATGCCACTGAACTACACACCTTGAAGAAACGACCTTTACCACATACGAGTGACAGCAAAACTGTCGTGACAACAGAAGCCTAAAGCACACCAACCGGACCCCGCCCGGCCCCAGCAGCCCCCACCCCCGCCCCACGGGATTCAGCAATCCGTCCGAGTCCACAGCGCGGCCGCGCAGCCCGCTCCCTGACAGCTGGGACGGGCACCACTCCCACCTTCTCGGGGTCCCGCTCGTCATCGTCGTCCTCGTCACCCAGCTCCTCTCTCCTGGCCTCCTCACCCTCTTCCTGAGCGGAAGCGATGACGGCGTTCGCTCCGGGCTCTTCCTGCAGGGAGCCGGGTGGGGGGTCTCAGGTGGGCAGCCGGGCCCAGGCGTCCTCCACCCCCACCACATCCCAACCCAGCCTCCCTGGTTCCCACCAAGGCGTGTGGCCACTGGACAGTACAAGCGGCTAGCAGAGGTCCGAAGCAGGCTGCGGGCCCCGTGAGCGGCCTGAGGCCGGCCCCCCAGCTTCATCCTTAAGAGGAAGCAACAGCTTGAGGCCGTGTCCGGCACCGGAGCCCAGGCCGTGCTGAGGGCCGTTCCTACGGCCACTGACTGGGCCAGACCACAGGCACAGGACCTGGCTGGTCTGTGCAAGGGCACCCCAACATCCCACATCCCTGAACACCTTGGAGAGGCAAACTGACTGAGGCTGATGAACACACGTGCCCCCCGCCAACCCATGGAGGACCGTGGGGGCTCTTACTGGGGCCGGGGTCACGGCAGGCAGCGGCGTGGTGGACAGCCAGAAGTCTAAGTCCTCGCCCTGAAACCATAAAAGAGAGGCTTTGGGCTAAAATAGCAGGACAGGCTACAGACGGCACCGGGGGGCGGGGGGAGTTCCCACCCCCAACCAGATAGGGTGGCTTCAGCCCTGGGACCCACGTGCGCAGGGAGCCAACCACAACGTCAGGGCCAGAGGCCGGGGGCACTCCTAGCTCACTCTCCATTGTAACAAGCAGCCTCCGATGTCCCAACAGCAGTCCGAGAGAAAGCGGCCCAGCCCACGGGTCCACGCTGCTTTACAGCCCCCAGCCCTCCCCTGGCGTGACCACCACACGGGCAGACAGACTGACGGGAAGGTCAGCATGGGGGCTCTGCGGGGCCCACGTACCACCTTCTCCTCCTCCTTCCCTTTCTTCTTCTCGCGTTCCTTCTCCTTGTGCTTCTTCTCCTTTTTCTTGAGCTTCTTGATCTTCTTTTCCGTGACGGGGACATCCTCTTTCTCCGGAGACTTAGAGGTGTCTGCATTTCTGTGTTTCTGGACAGGCAGCTTCTCGCTGTCGGCTAGGGGCCTGGGCAGGCGGGTCAGAGTGAGGGAACAGGGACACAGAGAAACACCGACGGTCTCGGCCCCGCCCCGCTTACCTGTCCAGGTCGATGTCCAGGGCCCTATAGGGGTCGTTGGGGTCTTTGTCGTCCTCATCACTAGGCAGAGCATTCTGAAGGAGAGACGAATGCTGTGTCCCAGCCCAACAGGTCCGTGGAACCCTTCCACCCCTTCTAGAAAGGGACAATCTGGGGGTCTGGGGGACTCAGCTGGTTAAGTGACTAACTGCAGCTTGGGTCATGATCCTGGAGAACCAGGACCGAGTCCCACGTCAGGATCCCCGCTGGGCAGGGAGTCTGCTTCTCCCCCTGCCCTCCTTATGTTCTCTCTCTCTCTCTCTCTCAAAAAATAAAATCGTTAAAAAAAAAAAAAAAAAAAAAAAAAAAGGGACAACCAGGCCCACACCGGAGGGGAGAGTTCATCTTGGGCAGGACGAGGCTGGGATGTGGGCTCCCACTCACAGCTCAAGAGCCCTCTCCAGGGTCTGCGGGCAGAGAAAGCCAGTGACGAGGGAGCTTGCTCTGTCACGGGCGCGAGGGTGGGGGCGCCCCACGGGGCTGACCTCAGGCATCTCCTCGGTGACGATGTCCACCTGCTGTGCTGGGGCGATGTCCTCATCGCTCTCCGTGTGCAGTGAGCCGTGGCGCCGTGGCTTGCCCTTTTTCTCCTTGTCCTTCTTCTTTTTCTTCTTCCTGTCCTTCTCCAGCCTCTGGCGGTGCCTCCGCTCCTCCTCCAGCTTCACGTACTGGTCCGACACAGGCATCCCTGTGGGTGCACACCGAACCCAGCACTCGGCCGCTGCCCTGCCATCGGCCGGACCGCCTCTGGCCCTGAGCACCGCGTGTGGGCAAGGGGGCCCCCAGGGGCTCAGTGGGGAGAGCCCACCGTGGTCTGTGTTAAAGGGAGGCTAGCAGGGGCTTTCTGAATGCCGACGGGCAGGCCAGAGCAGTGGGGGTAGGTGGGGGATTGGGGCCTAGGGAAGGAATGAGGGGGCACCATGGGCCCTTGGCCTCTGACTCCCGTTTACCCTCCCAGCTGGGACCTACCACAGCCGAGGGGGCAGCACAGGTCTAGCCGAAAGCGTGCGAGACAGGAGCATGGCCGGGCCTGATGCCACCTGGGAACTGGACCCGGCTGCCACCCCCTCACCGACAGGGGCTCCCCAGGTGCCAGGGCCCGTGCTGATACTTGCCTGGCACCTTCAGGGGCACCGACAGGTCTATCTGCACCACCGGTATGTGCTCCACGCCTGGCAGGTCCTGGTACCGCTGGAGAAGCACCGAAGTGTTACGGGGCAGAATAGACGACAGAAAGGGACGTGTGTGCAGCAGCCACGGCCCAGCACGGAATGCGCGGTTGGCCTGGGATTTGCGGGATCCCGCTGGGGGCCCTCACATGCCACGGGGCGTCTCGGGGGACAGCGTGGCTCCCTACAGACTGTGGGACTGGTCTGTCACAGTGAACAAGTTCCAGTCGGGGGAGCCTCCACCCGCCTTTCCTGTCTGTGCCACCACTTCAGCTGAGAGGAGCGATGCAAACCCGCGCCCAGTGAGCACGTGGCGGCCCCCAGAGCGGCCAGAGTCAGAGAGCCGGACACCATGCGAGCCGGCGAGGGCGCGCGTGGCAGGCAGGGGCCGTCTGCAGACCCCGAGAAGGCTGAGCAGTCACAGGATGACCCGGCAATCCCAAAGAAGGGAACCGAGAGTGCGTGTGTGCAGCCCTGCCGGCCTGGGGGAGCCCAGCGTGGGAAGGACATGGGTCAAGCTGTGGCACGCCATGCTGCCTTCCCTTGATGTCATGGGCAGGACCCGCCCGGCAGCCGGGCCAGGTGGGGTGACCGGGACAGTGACGCGCTGCCCCACAGCTGGAACTGGATGTCCTCCCCAGGGTGGATGGGGCCCTGGGGGCTGTGGGGGACAACAGTCTCCAGAGGACGGCCTGGAACCAGCCATACCTTCTGGGGGGATGGGGAACTCTTGATGTAGAACGGGTTGTTGGCCTGTTCCTGCTTCCGGGCTTCTCGACGCTGCAGGGACAGGATTCAAGTGCACGTCCATGAACGCACGTGGGACACACACCCTCCCTGCTAGACCACAGACCTTCACTGTCAGCCCTCAGCCAACAGGAAGACCACGGCGGGCGCAGGACTGAGGTCAGGAATGACTCCGGGACGTGGGGGCAACCATCTCCGGTTTCAAGGACAGGAGCTCAGAGAGGCTGGGTGAGCCATGTGAGGCTTCTCAGATCCCAAGAGCCGAGCTGGGAGGTCACATCGTCTGAAGGCTCAGCCTGCGCACGGGTGGGCGTTGGGGCTCTGGGGGGCACCGCTCATCCGGAAACAGGGGAGCCAGACACAGCGGGCTGGGGGGAGGGGAGGACACGGTGCGTCTGCTCTGCTGCAGGCTGACCGTGCACGCTGAAGTCCCGCGGCCCAGAGGCGCAGAGCAGCAGCTCCGGACACCCGGTCAGGCCCCCTCGGCGTGCTCTGGGCTCCAGAGAAGCCGCTTCGTGTTTCGACAAAACCCAACCCAGACTCCAAAGGGTAGCTCGGTGCTCCCTGGAGAAGCACAGCCCCAAAGCCCGATCTACTAGGACCGCGGGCTCTGGGCGAGGCCCTCTGCCCCGGAGGCCCCGGTGGGAAGGCGCCCTGCCTCTGTACAGCCAGGGCTCACCCGGGCCAGCTCCTCCTCGTCGGCCTCCGGCTGCCGCTGCTTGACATGACGCTGCTCCTCCTCGTGGAAGATGGCCTTGGGCTTCTCGTCCTCGGACTCGCTGTCTGAGGGCGGCTCATTGATCCAAGCGTCCAGGTCCAGGCTAGAAGATGCGGGGAGGTCACAGGGCAGCTCTGGCCTGTGCGCCGAGTGCCGGACGCTCTCGGGTCACGCACAAAGCGGGAGCACCCCCGTCCTCTCGGAGACGAGGACATGAAGGCTCAGCTGCTGCTCGAGACCACAGCCACCCGGGACAGACATGCCGGGGAACACCCCCCCGTACTTCTGCTCTCATTGTCCTTTCCGCCATCCCGGCCCATATCCTCTGGCTGGCTGCGCAGCTCACCCTTCAGGAACTGGAACTTTCTTCTGTGCCTTGGGGGCCACCGGATTCAGCTCCCCTGCAAAGAGGGCGCTCACTTCTTCTGCCACTGGCACGTCCTTGGCCTGAAGCTTCTGGATGTGCTTGACCAGCTGCAAGATGCAGGAAGCCTGAGGGGACCACAGGGAAGTCACAGGGGGGTCGCAGAGGCCTGGCTCCGAAGGCCACTGGGCTCCACGGCTCACTGTTCACAGCACGGGGAAGCCCAGCCCAAGGCGGGCGAGCGGGAAGCGCTCTGCCCGAACCACACTGAGAACATCCGAAGGCTCCCGGAAGCCAGGGGCTCCCCGGCAGGGACACCCGGCAAGGAAGAAACCAGCCCATGGCGAAGACATGCAGTCACGAGCAGAGGGGGCACGGTCACCCGCGAGAACCGCTCGGACAGGTCTGGGTGCCCCCGATGAGCCACAGCGCCTGCTTCCAGGAGGCACATGGGCACCTCCGTGCTGCCGTCCTCTGTGGGCTGCGACTCAGGACTCTGCCCGAGCGTGGCTCCCAGAGTGACGCTCGGTGGGGACCACGACCACCAGCTGAGCTGATGGCACGCAGCTGCCCTCAACTGTGGAGCAACGGGGCCCACCGAGTCACCGTCAACACTCATGTGCAGTTTGCAGACGGAGGGCCCTGTGTCGCCCCCAGAGCACCAGCCGTGGCCTGGCCGCAGGGCCCACAGTGCCGGCTCGCACTCCCGCCGGGCCCGCTGTCACGCCGCATGTGCCAACCAGTTCTCCCCATGCAAGAACCCCGGTCCTCACCTGCCTAGAAACCCGCTGTCCACTGGATGCTTCCGTGGAAGGCTGGTGACGGGCTCCCGCTTGTTTGCGGTCTCGTCCCCCCACCCCACCCCACCTGCGGGCCAGCATCCAGCGCCTCCCCCACCACGGGGGCCCGGACTTGCCCACGTGCCCCGCTAGGGTGGAGCCCTGGAAAACTGGAGTTCTCCAAATTGCCCTCGGGGAAAGGCACAGCTGGCCACTGCCCGGGACAGAGGCTCTTCCAGACGCGGGAGCCCCCGAGAGACACTGACCCGCTCCTGGACCTCCAGGTCCGCGCTCTGCACAAACTGTGGCAGCCGCTCCACCATGAGCTGGGTGACGTCCTGGGCTGCCTCCGGCTCTGCGGCCTGCTCCCTCTGCTGCAGGATGGCCGCGTACAGCTTCACCACATTCTGCACGTATACGGCCTGGATGTGGCCGGGCAGGGTGGTAACCTTGGGCCGCAGCATGGCCTCGAGGGTCTGCTGGGGCTCCTGCAGGTGCCTGTGGACAGGGAGAGCCCATGAGCACAGCGGTCCGGTGGGGACTCCCAGGCCCGGGCCGCCCTGCGACAGGCTCCCACATGCGTGCTCCCCCATCTGGGCAAGGAGAGAGAGGACTCTAAGAATGAACAGACGGTCACAGACGGGCCGCAGGGAAAAACGGGCGGAAGAGGAGCAAAAAGCACAGCGACAGGGGCGCCTGGGTGGCTCAGTGGATTAGGCCGCTGCCTTCGGCTCAGGTCGTGGTCTCGGGGTCCTGGGATCGAGCCCTGCATCTGCCTCAGCATCCCTGCTGAGCGGAGAGCCTGCTTCCCCCTCTCTCTGCCTGCCTCTCTGCCTACTTGTGATCTCTCTTTCTGTCAAATAAATAAAATCTTAAAAAAAAAAAAAAAAGGCACAGCGACAACGCCATTTTGGGGCGGGGTGTCTGTGACCGCCCGGCTTCTCGCTTGTTCTCAGGGTGGGATATGCGCGTGTAAATGAACTCTTTTGGCAGAGGAAAAGCCCAGGAAGGAGACTGGGGCAGCTGCCGGGGGCCCGGGGACACAGGGACACGGACGTGCTGACCCACCGTCCCCTCCAGGCTGCACTCACTCGGAGAACTCCCCACAGATCCAGGCGGCAGCGTAGAGCACCTCACAGATGCCGTTGCGCTGGGTGCTGCTGGCCACCAGGTGTGCGCGGTCGAGCAGTGCGGACATCTGTGACACGGCGAACTTGCGGATGGCTTTCACGCGGATGGCCACGTCCAGCATCTGCGCCGCAATGAGGTGGCCGTGGCGGGTGCCCTCCAGCCGGGTCAGCTCCACCAGGACGCTGATGTACCTGCAGGAGGGAGCCCTTGAGATGCGCCCCTTGCGCGGGCGCCCGCCCCCCCCCGGGCTGTGGGGCACGGACCACTGGAAGTTGGTGATGTGCTGGTAGTTGCACTGGCTGCAGATGTCGATGATCTTCGTCAGCAGCTCGTCCCGGTACGTCGTGCCCTCAGCCTTGTCCACGTGGCTCATCAGCTTCTTGACGATCTCCACTAGGTTCTTCTTGGACACCTGGGGGTGGGGGGAGCTGGTGAGCACGGGGCGGGCAGGTGTGGACCGGGCTGGGCCGGGCCGGCAGGGGGCGGGGCTGGGCGGGGCACACACCATTCCATACAGGAGGTCCAGGGCCCGCAGGCGGATGGACTCGTCCTTGTCGTCCAGACACTGCAGGACGAGGTCCTTGTGGGCCTGCACGGACTTGGGGTGTGTTCTCAGGATCTTGGACATGGCCAGCAGCCCCAGGTACTTCACTGTGGAGATGGCGAGATGCAGTTAACCTGGACGCGCCCTCACGGGCTCCGGGGCCTGCACAGAAAGAGCGAGGCCGGGTCTGCAGCCCGAGCCCAACCACCTAGATATGGTCAGGAGCAGCCACGCGCGGGCCCCCAGAGGTCCTAAGCAGCACACCGGGTGCTGGGAGAGAAGCCTCAGTGACCTCACATGTGCGACTCACACACACAAGCCCCCAGAGCTGTGACGGTGGCCCGCAGGCCACGGGCCACGTCCAACATGAGGCCACGGGCCACGTCCAACATGAATCCCCGGCCCCGCAGAGGTGAGGAAGGACTCACGGTTCTGGTCAGAGTCTTCTATCAGGATCCTCAATTTCTGAACGCAAAGCTACAAAGGAGAAGACAACACCAGTCACACCTCCTGAGACAAGAGTGAAGTCGGTGACCCCAGGAGTGCCACACAGCCTGATCCAGCCCAAAGGCCCTGGGACAGGGAGGGACGAAGGACACCTGGCCCCACTCGGGGCAGGCCCCTGCCCGCAGGCACCCACAGGGGCACGTCTGGGGAGCGCCCACTGATGCACACACCAACACCCCAGCGCCTTCCGGGGGCACTAATGATTGTGTCCCCACCCCTGCCCCTCCGCCAGCTGTCAACAACTGCACAGACGCAGGCAGGCCGGGGCCCAGTGAGTGATGACTGGCTACACGGCCAGCTGGCACATCCCCATCCCCCGTCCCCTCCCCCGGCTGCCCCCGACAGCCGCACCGCTCTGTCTGCACCTGGGGACATACCTGGATGCTAGCGCTGTGGTTAGGCATGCCAGAGGACAGCGAGATGAGCACTGGAACAGAAACCCTCACTTCAGGAACTCGCCAGGACCCACCCACATGCAGAGGCCCACTCACACGCGTCCACCGCAGGCACCGGGACACCACACACCAACACCGGCACGCCAGGAGCAGTGGGTCCGGCTGCTCTCCTGGAGAGGCTGGCTCACAAGACGGCATCTGGCTGCTCAGTCTCTATGGCCAGGAGTACAGACCACAGCCTCACGGCGGGTACCCCCATCCAGGGCAGGTCCACAGACCCCGGGCCAACCCCACCTGCCTGGCTCTGAGAACCACCTGAGACCCACCAACCCTGCCACATGCCAGGCCTTCTTCGTCAACCTATGCCCCCAAGCCCCGTGCCCATCACCAAGGACAGCTCTGACCCTGCCATACCCCGTTTTCCCCACCGACCACTGCGGACACAGACTTGGCTCTCCAGTCCTGCATTTGCTGCCTCTGGGCACCAGCTGGTCCCGAACGGCATCCTCCCTCTCCACTAGTGTCATGGGGCCTCAGGGCCCACACGGCTCTAATCAGAGTGTGGACCCTGGACCAGCTTCCTGTGAACGGCTGGATTTCAGGCTGCCCACAGGGCCTTGAGGAAGGACCGGAAGCTGGCTTCCCAAGCAGCTTCGGGCAGACAGGCAGGCAGGGAGGAGGTGACCCGTGGGCCACGACTCTAGCTCCAACCAACAACGTGGGAGGGGGTTCAGCTTGCTGAACATGCAGAAACACATCAGCCAGCGCTCCGCGTGGCCCTCGCTGGAGACGCACTGAAACGGACAGGACTCAAAGGAGAGTTAGACCAGGAGCGCTCCCAGTCCCGCATCACGAACCCTTTTAGCGGCAGGTCCCTATGTTTAGCAGGCACAGGGGACAGCACCACGCCTGAGACTTGCTCCGAACTCCTCAGGGAAGGGGCGTCTGAGCGGCTCAGCGGGTTGAGCCTCTGCCTTGGGCTCAGGTCATGATCTCGGTGTCATGGGATCGAGCCCCACATCGGGCTCTCTGTTCAGCAGGGAGCCTCCTTCCTCCCTCTCTCTGCCTGCCTCTCTGCCTACTTATAATCTGTCAAATAAAGAAAAATCTGAAAAAAAACAAAAACAAACAAAAAAACCCCCCAAAACAAAGAAACCCCCACTTTTCCCTAAGGGGAAAAAGTGTTGCTGGCAGGTGTGCCACAAGCTGTCCCCGCCTCCCAAGAGGCTCCAGAGGGGGCTGGCAGCGACATGTGGCGATAGAGCCTGGGATACTCCCTGCACCATGGGGCCCCACCTTGGCGCCCAGGGTGGGAGTGGGGAGGGCTTTTCACACGCCACAGTGGCCAGGCCTCACCTGCGATGACCGTGTTCACGCACTCGTAGAGAAGGGACATGGCAGACGTGCTGCGGGAGGAGAAGAGTGGAGGCGTGAGGACCAGGCCACCGGAGAGACGCAGGGAAAGCGCCTGTCTGCTCCCTGGTCTCGGAGTCTGAAGCAGGGCTAGGACAGGAGCTGGCCGCCCCACACACCGCTGTCACCCAGGTCGTGGCATTCCCCGAGGGACGCAGGTCTCCCAAACTGCTCGTGGGGCCTCTGACACTTCTGGCCACTGAGCACGTTCCCGGAACCTGTCCACTGTGTGATGCCCGCGAAGGAGAGCTGATCCCCCTCAGCGTCTCTCCCAGCCGGGACCTCACCACCTGGCTCCACCGTGGGGGAGGGGGGGACGCAGGGGACAGTGAGGTGTGCCCGCACACAGGCGAGCAGAGCACAGAAGGCGACAGCTGCGGCACCACCAGGGGTGTCTAGGGGATGTGGCTGGCACGGCCCAGGGCCACCACCATGGGCGGGCACCGGGTATGTCTAATCCGTTCTGATCTTCTCATGCGTGACACTTGGGATCCCAAGTCCCCAAAAGCCAAGAGAGTGGCTGCCATGTGTCCAGAGCACGGGCCAGCAGCCTGTCTGCATCCATGATAGCCAGACTGACGGCCTCCTGCTAATCCCCTCTGGAAACCGTGGCGCCGCACCACACACTCAGGGACGGCGGGCGTCTAAAACCGAAGAGGTCCGCAGCCCAAGCACCTGCTCTGCCCAATTATCTTCCTGTCTGATCTGCTCCTGAGCCTGGGGACGGAGGCCAGGGCCGCCTGCAGAGCACATAGCTCTAGGTCTGATGTGGCCTCGAGATCCCAGTTCCTCCACGCTGCCCGTGGCTACCTCTCCAGAGGACCTGGGGAGCAGATCTCCTACGCTGCCTGCCACTTAGCCCCACAACTCGCACACAGGCCCTGAGTGGTGTGGGGGCTCCGGCGACATTCCAGAACCAGCCAGGGACACAGCTGTCCAGAGCTCTTACAGCAGGCAGCCGAGATCTCCTCACGGGCTACAGAATAACCAGGGGCTCCCCTTTCCTCCGCTTTTACCGTTGCTGTTTCCAAAACAAATTCACAGGGAAAGGATGCACCAGCCCCCAGGGGCCCAGGAAGGCCGGCCAGTGCCCCAGCGGCACAGTTCACTCTTGTGGGCAAAATCATAGCGCGTGTATTTGCTTTTCCAGCCCGAGGCTCTCTCCAGAGGCCTATGCCCAGCGGGAGCGCAGGCCTGCACGGGCCGGACAGTGGGGTCATCCAGGGGCCTGGGGCTCACCTATGGATCAGGTTGGTGAGAGGCTCGATCAGCTTCTTGCCCAACCTTGGCTCCAAGGGGGTCAGAGCACCAAACTAGGGAAGAGAGAGGCCGGCGGGTCACTCGGGGCAGGGGCGGACTGCACAGACTCCGACCCCCATCCACATGCCCGCGGCGCTCCCAGGACATGCCAGGGCCTTCTCACTCCGTGAGAAAAGGGGCGTTCGGGAGGGATACTTGCCAGTTTGATAATTTTAATGAGGACCCAGTTGTTGGTTGAGGAGGTCATCAGCTTGAAGAAGAGCGGGGCGAGGGACAGGTAGTTCTTGGGGTTGCGCCTGGCCAGCTCACAGATGACGTTGACGGCCGCGGACTGCACCCCTGTGGAGTGAAGTGGGGCCCGTTGTCAGTACAAGTGCTACCAATGTGGGGGTGTACCCTTATCCAGGAGGACTGTCCTCCTCAGCAAGCCGGCTGCCCCAAGCGCAAGGGCCCTGCTTTGTGCCTGCCGCTGTCATCACCTGGGGAAGTGGTTTTTGCAACAACCACCGAGGGGACCAAGCTTCCTAGAGCCAAGCGTCAGCGGAGTGGGGGGGGCGGCCCCCGAAGGACCAGACTCCAGTGCAGGACACCCGCCATACCTGCTGCCTCGGCTCCTGCTTCCCCTACCAAACTTCTCCTCCCTGCCCCTTGCCCTGATCGGAGGCAGGTTCCCCTGAAACAAGCGGAACCTTGCCACACGTTTAGAGAAGCTGTGTGATGTGTGCTCAGCCCCGAGAGTCCTCGATGAGGGAAGGACTGCCAGAGAACAGGAGGAAGGCTGGCATGAGCCCTGCGGTGTGGGACCAGACTCAAGGCGTCAGAATAGTTGTGAACGCTAATGTGTGGATAGACGGCCAGCCGGCCAGGCACGTCCCCCGTGCGCGGATGGCGGCTATATATGGAGTGGCTGGAAGAGGGGACGCCCGGCGCCTGGAGCTCGGTGTCCGTGTCGCACACCAGCAAACAGGACCAGCTCCTTTGGAGGCGTGGCGGATTCCAGGGCCGGAGCGGGGAAGGCAGAAGGCAAACCTGGCATCTCACAGTGCCAAAAAGTAAGGAATGCTGTCTGTGGTGGGACGAGGATGGAAGTCCCAGGACCTAGCACCCCTAAACTCTTTCCTTGCAACACCCTCCACCCCCACACCGTCCCATCGTAAATCAACAAACCGGGATCAGGGTCCTCCAGCTTCTCCTTCAGGCGGGGGAAAGCGGGGCGCAGCGACTCGGGGTACTTCAGGAACACCTTGTACATGATCAGCACAGCCTTCTTCCGGATGTACGGCTTGGTGTGTGACATCTGCAGGGACAGAGGGCCGGTCGGCCTCCCCTCCACGCTGCTCCCATTCCCCGCCATCTGCCCGGCTCACCTCCCTGCACCCGCCCTGCTCACTCTCCTCCGCCTCCCCGTGTCTCCCCTCCGCCGTCTGGAGGAAGACCCTCTCTCCAGCCCGTCTGGTTTCTGGCCTTTGAACCTGCGCCACCGTCCCAAACACAGGATGGGGTTCTCGAGTGGAAATGAAACCAGCTTCCCTATGCCCAGGACTCTAGGCCTGCCCTCCAAGGCCGAGACCCTTCTCAGACTCATTGGAACCCAATGAAGGACAGAGAGGGAGGGAACTCGAGCTGGAAGACGAGCCAGTGAACGCCGGCCTCTGACTCCCCCAGCAGCCAAGCCCGTGCCCAGGGCAGGACACCGAGGGGTGTCCAGCGCTCTAGGCTCTCGTCCTTTCGGAACTCACTGTTTCTCTCGTGCCAGGTCCTGCAGCTCTCGTCCTTTCAGAACTCTGCTCTGGCCAGGAAGGCCGCCGGCCCTCAGGTGGGCACACTTACCACCCGTGCGGGCCCCGGGGAGCCACACCCCGAGAACGGGCTCAGCCCGACTCACGAGCGTCCTCCCACGCTCGCAGCTGTTTTCACCAGCACCACACTGGCAACTTCCTGGGCCAGAAGGGCAATGTTCGGGGTCCTGCGGGGGCAGCTCGAAAGCCACCAGGGACACCATGTGAACCAAAGAGTGGGGCCAGATGTGGGCAAAGGGACTTACAGCGGGTGGTCAGCTGCATGCGGCAGGGCTGTGGCGAACCAGCCTCTGATCTAGAAGCTGCAAGCACGTGCGGTCTGAAACCACAAGCCCGGACCTATCCACTGGCAGGACAAGCAGGCCGACCTATACGGACAGAACTCTCCGGAGAGGAAAGCAGCTACCCATCCGCTCTGCCCACATAAAACTGATGGGAACCAGCCTCCCAGTCAATTGGAGATCTGGGTGAATGACGGATGCCTCGGAGAACCAGGACTTGTAAGGACATCCGCATTCTGGAAAAGTGCCCTGGACACCTCGGAGGTCAGCAGTGGCTGGGCTTTTGCCCTTCAAATGGACTGAAGTACAAGAAGTCACTCCACGGCCACAGAGAGACACAGAGCATCAGGACTGGTGCGGGAAGGACCGTGCTCGGCCAGCACACTGCCTGCCGGGAGCCAGTGAGCTGGGAGCCGGCGGGGCACGTGCTGGGTGGCAGGGGCACTCGGCCCCGGCGCCACCCACCTCTGGCCCCAAGCAGGGCTCTTAGAAAGGAGGTAAAGAAAGAATGTGAAGGTGGCCATGGCCCGAGGCTGGGTCCCACGTGGGGCGGTGGGGGGAGGGGGCACAGCAACTCGGTTTCCCATCTCATCTGGGGAACCCGGCCCATTTCTGCACGCCCGAATGTTCTTGGTGTGATGTTTAACCTGTTTTTCAGGCCCCTGGACGGACCAAATCATGTCACAGAGCAAAGGCCAAGAGGCCTGGGCACACTCAGACTCACCAGTGTCATGATGTCATTGGCCAAGTCTCTGGCAAGATCTGGGGTAACAAAACAGGACAGGCCAGTCAGCGCAACGCCAGTGTCGTACTGGCTGGGGCTGCTCAGGTCCTGCAAAGGGAGGGACCAGCGTCAGGAGGCAGGAGCCGACGGTGCGTCACCAGCTCCCGGCGTGGGGTCTGGGTCGGGCCTGTGTGAGGAGCGACAAGCACCAGCCAGTTCCAGGGAGAACGGCCCTCAGTCCCGGCCCGGCCCAGGGTCCCAGCACTCGAGGGGGCCGCGGGCTTGGGGGCCGCGGGCTTGAGAGCCCGGGGTGGAGGGGCCCGTGTGGAAGCCAGGAACCTCTGTCGCTCCCAGGGGGTCTCCAGGACAGCCAGGATGGCTCCTCTGGGCCCCTCCCACAGGCAGGCCGGCTCTGGCCCCACTCTCTTCTCTCAGGTGAGCAGGAGAACCAGCCACGAGAGCCGCACACGCCCACCCCAGAGCCCTGGTCACTCCGGAGGCTCCCACGGCACGGACCGCACCAACGGCCTCACCTTGACGCCAGCAAAACAACATTTGAATCACACACTTCTTCTGTAGAGACTTTCCTTTTTTTTTTTTTTTTAAGATCTTATTTATTTGACAGAAAGCGCACACAAGCGTACAAGCAGGGGGAGTGGCAGAGGGAGAAGCAGGCTCCCCGCGGAGCAGGCAACCCAATACGGGGCTCGATCCCAGGACCTTGGGATCATGACCTGAGCCAAAGGCAGACATTTAACTGAGAGCCCCCCAGGTGCCCCTGAGGAGACTTTCCTAAGGAGCCCCGCAAACTTCACATCGACGTGAACACACCAGAAGCACTCTGAGAGGTCGCCTTCTAGGCTGTGATAGGAACGTGAAAGCACGGCTGCTAGAGTCCGTCCTGGCCCGGGCTGACAGAAGTGCGTCGGACCCACGTACAGAACTCAGGCCCTACGCAGCCACTCCTGGTTCAGCGGGACCTGCAAAGGCCCAGCGAAGGGCCACCGTGGGGTTTTGCAGAAACAGAGATTTGTGGAGAGGACACTCAGGTCGCTGTCGAGCAGGGAGAGCCCCACTCGAAGCGAATGGCGAGTGGGGGACAGGGCAGTCTACATAAATTGTTCCAGAAGTCATGGGTTTATTTAGAACGACTCACACACAGACCACAAACACTGGGGACGAGAATGGAGGAGAACGTCCTCTAACACAGCAGGCGTGTCCCTTGCTCCATTACAGGGACATCTTGGGCTCGGGTGGTCTCTCCAGCAGAGCATCTAGGTGACCTGCCTCTGGCACGTTTCCGTGTAAAGAGGGGATCGCTAGGTCTAAACGGAAGTCACTACAAAGGGGTAGGCAGGGGGCGTGCCTATGCCCAGAAGGCTGGCGAGAAAGCCCAAGCTTGGCCAGAGCCCCTCCACCCTTCTCCTTGCTGCCCCTGCCATGACACAGCCCCTCCCAGCGGAGCTGGGCCCTCACAGCCCCGAAGCACCCACGACGCCCACTGCTACCGCACAACCTGACCCTCGGCAGGCCTCCTCGGAACCAAAGGCTCGGTGCTCGGCCCCGCAGCCCGCCCTGTGCCGGGACGAACCGGGCCAGGACTGTGGTGAGTGCTGCAGGGTCTTCCCAGGAGCCCAGCCCCGGTCCCCAGGACCCGCTCCAGGGGCAGCCACACTCGTGGTGTCTGGCCCGTACACCCAACCATCACCGAGCCTCTGATTCTGATTCTGCCCCTCTCACTACTCCACAAAAGATGCTCAAAGCTCTAGGGCCGAAGAAGAAAAATGTTACTCGGTGATCTTCAAGACCGTCTCCAGACACACAGATCACAACTGACGAAGACTCAGATGCGACATCACTCAGGAGTCCCCGTGGGGGGCGCCGGGGGCACAGTAGGTTGAGAATCTGACTCTGGGTTTTGGCTCAGGTCATGATCTCAGGGTGAGGAGATCGAGCCCCAAGTCGGGCTCTGCACTCATCATGGAGTCTGCTCGTCCTCCCTCTGCTCCTCCCCCTACCCCCTTCCCAAACCCACATGCTCTCCCTGTGCACAAAACAAAAAAACAACAACAAAAAAAACAACCCAGGGGGCAGGAAGGCCCCAGTGGGGAAGGGTGTGTGCCCCGCAGCAGCTGCCCCTGCCCCAGGGAGAAGGCGCAGGGAGCCCGAGGCCGGAGCTGGCCTTCTGACGGCCGGAGGCCCCAGTGAGGGAAGGGGGACGGCGGGCAACACTCCGGCCTCACCTACAGCCCACGAGCAGACACAGACCTGCCACACCACCCTGTGTCTACTGACCACAGAGTGGCTATGTCTGGCAGCCACGTGCTTACGATGGGGTCACAAGAGCAAAAGCCGGGCGACCTCTGAGCTTTCTACATGCCGCTCGCTCGGAGCACCCGAGAGGCCAGCGTGGAGAGCAGGGTGGGGCGGGGGGCTGGGAGGGCACTGGGGGGGGCCGGGCGCAGGAGGGCTGCCTACCTTGCGGATCTGATTGGTCGTTAGCATGATGACGTCGGTCCCCTCGTGGAAGCACTGGGAAGCAGCAAGGTAGCCGATCCGCTGTGAGCCAGACACGAGGGCGTCAGACGCGAGACAAGGGCCACACACCCCCAGGGGAGGAAGCCCCCGGGCCAGGCAAGGACAGCCTGTGGCTGGCCGCAGGGCCACGGCTACGGGGTGCCAGGAAGTCACCCGAGGAGGAGGAGGGGAGGAACCGGCCCCAGAGCTCAGAGGATGCAGCCTCTGCCACGCCAGTTCTCGTGAGGTCGGCCGCGCCGTCCGGCCCTCCGCTGGGCACGTTCTGACCGCCTCCCCAGCAGCCCGGAGCGGCCTCTGCGATGGGACACGGAAGCCAGCCGAGCGCGAGCGTTTCTCTGCATTGCTCTCCCGCCAGGCTGGCGCAGACACCGCTGTTACACTGGTGTCTGGGCACGATGCCTCGCTGCCCGGGCCGAGCACCGCCTCTGCCGCTCCCCCAAGAGGGGCCCGCGGACAGGACAACGGTGTCCATTGGAGGGAGCCCGCCGTGGGCCTGGGCAGTGTCCCACAGTGGGCACTGGCCCATGGACCTGGAAAGAGTCTATCCGCCCAGCTGGCCTACCCAGCCCCGGGAGAACCCCGTGACGCGCTCCGGTGGGCCGCGGCTGCTGACGCACTTCGCGGAAGCTCTACCAGGGACGGAAACTGCGCTGACGCCACGACAGCACATGAGGGGGCTGCGCCCCGGGTCCCTAGCAGGCAGGGCCTCCGTGAGGTGAGGGGAAATGCTCAGAAACCACTGTGAGGCCCTGGGCTGGGGGCCTGGGGCAGCCTCCCAGTAAGACGCTCAAATATGTAACCAACCCTGCGAACCCATTTCGCGGACGTCCCTTAAAGCTGGAAGACAAACACCACGCAGGTAAGAGTTAATAAAGAACACGACAAACGCTGAGGCAGCGGCATGTGCGGGGCCAAGGCTGGTGTGCCATACTCCCTTTCTGCAGAGCGGGGCCTCCCGCCAGGGCACACCGTCCGCCCCGCCTCACCTTGAACGTGAACTTGGAGGCGCTCATGACTTCTATGATGTTGAAGGCAGCCCAGCTGATGTCGTATCCCAGCATCTGTAACTGTTGGAAAGACCGGCACCGTTGTCTCCATGCACAAGCCACAGCTGGAACCCCAACACCGCGCCCACGCCCAGGGACAGGCCTCCCGGAACCCACACCCTGGCGCTAGCCCTCACGTCTAGAACTACACGGTCAGGTTCATCACGAAGGCGGAGGGCGAGTGTCTGCGGCTCAAGCGCCAACCTCCAACGCGTACTGGTCGAGTTTCCAGGTCGATGAGAGCGCGCGGGCTCCTCCTGGAAGCTACAGGGCGCTGGGACGCCCCCTGCCAGCCTTCCCCGGGCCAGGTGGGGTCCACCACACCCCAGGCCTCAGGGTCCTCACAGCACGCCCTCCCTCGACTGGGAGAAATCAGCCCTGTGTGCCACGGCTCGCGCCTGGAGCCAAGGGCACTGATGCCTGTTTGACAGGTGGGTGGCAGCGGGCGGGGAGCAGATAAATGGGCGGGCAGAGGACGGACGGAGGGATGGCTACGCCACCTGACCACAGCGGGGCTGTTGGGTGGGGGGCGCCCCGGGAAACGACATCGCCTGAGTCAACAGGCCCGGTACCTACGTAGGTCAGCTTGCAGACCGCGTTTGCTTTCACTGCAATGTTGTCCTGCTTCAGCTCCTGCTTGATTTCATCGATGCACTGAGAGATATATTTTGCCTAAAAGGAGAAAAAAAATGAAAAATTGCAAGGGCCTGACTAAACCAGTTAGGAATAATTACTGCAGGGGCGCCGGGCGGCTCTGTGGGTGAAGTGTCTGCCTTGGGCTCGGGTCGTGGCGTCAGGGTCATACCCCTAGCTGGTGCCTCCTACACAGAAAAGTTTTACAAGTTTAAAAGAACAATTTCAACACGAAAAGTCGGAACACGGAAATCGTC
This sequence comes from Lontra canadensis, assembly GCF_010015895.1. Taxonomy (NCBI): domain Eukaryota; kingdom Metazoa; phylum Chordata; class Mammalia; order Carnivora; family Mustelidae; genus Lontra; species Lontra canadensis. Next base: position 1,297,799 of record NW_022631178.1, read on the forward strand.
CTGATTCTCTGGTTTAGCCTTTCAGCGACCTGCACCTGAGACTTGCACCTGCCGGGAAGCAAGCCCCAGGTCCCGCTGGTGCTCCACACCGAGCCCCGCAGCCCCGCCGGGACCACCGGGAAGCCGGCGTGGGGGTCCCCGCAGCCCGTAGCTCGTCTCCAGCAGCAGCGCGGCAGGGCTCACGTGCGCTGCAGGGAGGGGTCCCGTCCCCACCGCACGCACACAGGCCACCTGGCCGCTTATCCGGTCACCGCGGGACGGGCACCTGCATCCTCCCCGCTTCCCCACGGCTGTGAGTCGAGCTGCAGCGTCTGTGGGAACGCGTTTTCGGATTTCCCCAGGTGTCCTCACGGATTCCGCGCATCTACCACTCACACAGGTGTGAGCTGAGGCCGGCTGACACGAGGACCAGCGCCACGGACGCGCCTTCTGGGAGCAGCGAGGCACGAGGCTCCCACCTCCCCTACCGCGGAGACACACAACCCCAGAGAGAGACCTCGAGGCGGGTGGCTGCCGCCGGGCTCGCAAGGAACCCGTCTAGCCCGTGCCCCAGCCCCGCACATGCCCGGCACTTCTTGTCATCTGACCAGAGCGACGGCAGCCGGAACGTCCCCAGCTGTCCACCAGGGGGCAAGATTCCGCGGTGTGCCACCCCCACGGGACCCGCGTGGCCCGCACGGACGGCAGACCCCTGTGCCGAGTGCCCTGGACCTCACCGTGGGGCCCTTGCTCACAGCCCCTCAGCCCACAGCCCGTCCTGGCCCGAAATGCAGGCTCCTGGGGAAAGGAGCTACTCGAGCCCTCTGTCAGCCACAGATGCTCCATGAATCTTTTATGACCGGGACTCGGAGCCATGGGACAAGCGTCACTGCATCCTTCCAACAGGCTTCAGGTTACTGAATCCCACTCGGGAGCTGCAGTGCCCTCCCCCGGCCTCCCCGGCCTGCCATCACTGTTGACAGGGAGAGAACAGAAAGACGGTCACAGGCGTTGGAGAAACCGGCCCTAGCCACAGACGACAGGGCTGGAAGACGGGAGGGCGCCGCGGAGGAGCCCGGCAGCTCCTGAAAGGGTAAACAGAGTCCGGCTCCTGGGTGTCCACCAAACCCAGGGTGCCTGGGTGGCTCAGTGGGTTAAAGCCTCTGCCTTCGGCTCAGGTCGTGATCTCAGGGTCCTGGGATCGAGCCCCGCATCGGGCGGCTTCAAGAGCCAGAAAGCAGACACTAGGGCTCACACAGCAGCCGCCAGAGGAGGGGTGGGGATGCCCACACTCTGGACACACACTCAGCCACAGTCCCACGGACCCCAGGACGAGGCGCACACGGCGCATGGCTGTGCCGAAGCTGCTGGTGCACTTCCCCCGCCCCCGCCCCCGCCCGCGACGAAAGACCGAGCTGGAGTCTCAGCCCAAGTAGCCGCTGCCCCGAACGATGCTTCTCAGGGAGCAGAACAGAATCTAGAGCCTCTGCAAACGACGGGTCACCACATTCAGGATATGACCCGAAGTTCTTCAAAATAACAAACAGGAAACACTACCCAGACGCAGGAAAACCAGCCAGCCAAGGTGCACTGGCCCTGAGCCGTCCCCAAGGACGGAACTAACACCCCGAGATCTCAACTTCAGAACCCTAATGATGCTCTCACGGACCAGAGGAAAATATGCCCAGGAAGAACACGAAAAGGGGCCCCCTCGGCAGAGAAAGGCAAAGGATGTAAGACAAGCAGACGGAAAGTCTAGAATCGAAAACAGTCTCTGGAACAGGAGTCACCAAAGGCGCGGCGCGGCACACGGGCGGCAGCGCGCCAGCAAGCCTGATGTGGACCGGACCCCCCCAGTCAGGACAGAAACGTTCTAGCAAAGAGGAGCAGAACCTCAGGGTCTGTGGGACAAGCCCACAAGGTGTAACACATGCATAACTGGCGTCCCAGAAAGGAAAGGGCGGGACAGAGGATATATTTGGAAAACAAATGGCTAGAACTTCCCCAAATTTGGTGAAAGTCCTAATTCACAGGTTCAAGGAGCTCAGCATCCAGAACAGAAAATGAAAACAGTCACCAGACAAGTCAAACTGCCAAAAATGGAAACTTAGAGGAGAAAATCTTTTTTTAAAAGTTCATTTATTTACATAATCTCTACCCCAGTGTGGGGCTCGAATTCACAGCCCCAGGGACGAGAGTCCCACGCTCTTCCGACCGGGCCAGCCAGGGGCCCTGGGAGAAAGTCCTCAAAGGAGCCAGAGGAAAATCACGTGCTACATGGGGAGAAAGGATTCGGAGCTGTTGTCAGAAACCACGGAGGCCTCTTGACGGTGGGGAAAATACTGACCGGAATTCTCCACCCGAAGACAACACCCCCCGGGGAACAGAGCCGGACCCACGGAGCCCGGTGACATCCGTCTCTGAACCTCGAAGCACTCACCAGGGAGGAGATGAGCCTCACAGGAGAGTGGCGGCTTTCAGGGAGGCCCTGCCTGAACGTTACTTTTTCGGTGGAAAAGTGAGCGCGGCTCCCGGCTCCTGCAGACAGGAGAAGGGGAGTCCTGAGGACAGAGAAGAACCTGTCTCCTGCTCACGGAGGAGGACTTAAACACGACCTTACTCGGAGTGACAGAAAGGTAAAGGAAGGAGAGCGACACACAGACGTCATGCTCATCTCTCATCCACTACAGCACTGCCGACAGGGAGGACAGTATCTATTCAATCCCGTTTACAACAAGAAAACAAAACCGGTCACAGCATGCGCACATGACCTACATCCGAACAATTATAATAAAAACATAAACTAGAAAGATTGTGGAGCCTGAGGTATAAATGACCACACAGCGCTGACAATTATTTGTCCTTTCGTCTGAAAGACTCCGCGCCCAATGTGGAGTCCAGTGTGGGGCCTGAACCCATAACCCTGACGAAATCAACCTGAGCGCAAGAGTTGGACGCGTAACAGACCGAGCTGCCCGGGAGCCCCGACACTGAAAGAGAAGAAAAGAGAAGAAAAAGGAGAGGGAGAAGGAAGAGGAGGAGAGGAAAAAGAAAAGAAAGAGAAAGAGAGAGGGGGACCCCTGGGTGGCTCAGTCGTTAGGCATCTGCCTTCAGCTCAGGTCATGATCCCAGGGTTCTGGGATCAAGTCTGGCATCGGGTTCCCCTGCTTCCCCCTCTGCCTGCCACTCCCCCTGCTCATGTTCTCGCTCTCTGATAAGTAAAATCTTAAAAAAAAGAGGAAGGAAGGAAGGAAGGAAGGAAGGAGAGGAGAGGTACAAGCATGACGTGATTTTTCAAATACCTCAGTCTGTTCTGTGCGAATTCACGCTTCTGCACAGAGCAAACTGAGGCCTGAAATGCGTGCCCTTTCCACATCGTCTTTACAGACTCTAACCTAGAACAAAGGCCATGAACTTCCCTTACATGGCAACTCCTCAGGTCTAATATAAAACAGCCATTTTGACCCTGGCCACTTTGTAGAGTTCCCTGAAGCACTTCATTTAAATCTAACAATCAGGGGCGCCGGGGTGGCTCAGTGAGTTAAGCCTCTGCCTTTGGCTCAGGTCATGATCTCAGGGTCCCGGGATCGAGCCCCACATCGGGCTCCCTGCTCAGCAGGGAGCCTGCTTCTGCCCCCCCCACCTGCCCCTATGCCTACTTGTGATCTGTCAAATAAGTATCTTTTAAAAAAAATTTATCTATTTGAGAGAGAGAGAGACAGAGAGAGAGAGAGATGGACGGCAAGAGAGGAAACACAAGCAGGGGGAGTGGGAGAGGGAGAAGCAGGCTCCCTGCTGAGCAGGGATCCCACGTGGGGCTCGATCCCAGGACCCCTGGATCATGACATGAGCTGAAGACAGACACTCGACGACTGAGCTACTGAGGCATCCCTCGTAAACAAAATTTTTAAAAACTTTTGCTGAACTTTAAGCTAAAGCAGGTGAACACTAGGTATGTAAACCACACCCCAATAACACTGTGTAAAAGAAATCCCCCTGATCATCCAGAACCCCCACCTTAGTCCGCGTGACCTGGACGGACCTGCTGCTTCCTGCTCTGCACAGACACTCACGGGCTCCTGCCGGTCTGTGTCCTACAGCAGCAGCCCCTCCCCCCTGCAGCAGTTGCCAACTGCCCTCCCCAGGGCCCAGCTGCTGGAGACCCCGCAAGGCTAACGGAGCTGTCCAGTTAGGCAAAAGGTCCAAGTCCTTCTGCTGAGAGAGCACCTGTCCTTTGGACCCCAAGCAGAGGCAGGAGAAGACACTACACACGAGGGTACCACCATAGGGGACAAGGGTACCAGGACCCACCCGTGAGCCTCCATGCTGCCTAACAAGGACAGGGGCACAATACATGGCCCACTTTGTGGCCCACGTAAATAGCCTTGGGGAAGCCAAGACTGGAGAGGGACATGAGGTGGGGAGTGGCTGCCATGTCTAAGGCCTCCACCCGCCCAGGGCAGGGGAGGGGTGCATGGACGGGGGTGGGGGGGGGTAGGCGGGGATAGAGGGGTGGGGGGGGAAGAAGCCCATAGTCAAGCCTCGGATGTCCTAACCTTCCGCCTCCCACCCCCGCTCCCTAACCAGCAGATCTAGAGCAGAGGGGTGTGTTTGTGGGCGGCGGGGGGGTGTGTGTGACCGGGACCCCCAGGGGATCTCAGTGGTGGTCATGACTGGGGGTGCTCCTGGCATCGGGAGCACCCAGGACGGCCCCCACAGAACTGAGGCCAAGCGCTGGCCTCAGGCATACCTGGGTCCCCTTCCGTCCTCCTCCCACCGCCCCCAGGGTGCTCCGAGCTGTAGTACCGCAAGCACCACCCGAGACAGGCGCAAGAGCAGATGCATTCCCACCGCCAGCCTGGGTCCTCCCGGACGCCCCCCACGGCCCGGCCACCCAGCACGCCTTCCATCTCCAGTGGGCCCTTCAAAAAGCCCCTATAGACTGGCAGCCAGACAGAAGAAGCCACCAAAGGCCTTAGGCAATGTCACAAGGAACGCAAACGGCCACACGCTGCGGAAAGCACACCCAGCCGTGCCCCGGGTCAGGGAAGTGAAGGGGGCTGTCTGTCCTGCGGGCTCCCAACGTGCTCCTGGGCACTCGCCCCTGCCGCCGGGACCTGTGCGGGGAACAGCGCTCGGGCAGCCGGGCGGCACCCCCAGCGCAGCAATCCCACCCTGGAGGGTCGTTCGTGAAAGGCCCCAGACCGGAAACCGCCCAGATGTCCAGAAGGCAGAGCGCTGGGTGCTGTCAGCCACGGCGCCCACAAGCTGCGGGGCTCCCCGACGGAGACGAGCATCAGGAGCCGGACCGGGAGAGCTAGGCTGGGCAACAGTCCACCAAACCGTTCAGGGACACAAATTTCAGGGATAAAGATATAAGCAAAGCGAAGAAATGACACTCAGAGAACTTCAGCTAATTATCTTAATTGAACTACACGTAACAGGGACGTCTGGGTGGCCCAGTGGGTTAAAGCCTCTGCCTTGGGCTCAGGTCATGATCACGGGGTCCTGGGATGGAGCCCCCCATCAGTGCTCCATGCTCAGCAGGGAGGCTGCTTCCCCCTCTGCCGCTCCCCCTGCTTGCGCGCATGTGTGCGCACCCTCTCTGGCAGATAAATAAAATCTTTAAAAAAATAAAATAAACTACATAGCATCTTATGCCCTACACCTTCACAACGAGTAAGATTAGGAAAGAAGCCCATCTAGGAAACACTCGGCAAGTATGCCTGGGACCAGCCTTCCTCAGCCCCCACACCTGGGAGGGACAGCGGCAAGCTCTGCGCTTGGCCCCCCGAGACTGTCCCCACCTCTGGCCCCGGGCCCCAGCCCAGGTTGGCTGTCCTCTGACCGACCGGCTATGAATGGGAGTTCACGTGCCCCCCTGCTCTCAGGTTCGACTAATTTGCCAAAGCGGCTCGCAGACCTCAGGAAAGCACTTGTCCGCCGTGAGCAGCTGAGCACAGAAGAAAGGCCATGGCCGACATGTCGATCAACAGCCAGATGAAGACGTACACAGGGAGGCGTCCAGAACGGCCCCCAGCGCAGGCGCCCCTGTCCTGGCAGAGTCGCTTTGCACCACGCCATCCGCCCAGGACACGATGCTTTTGCCAACCGAGACTCTCCAACCGCCGCTTACAGATGTGCGTGACAGATCGTTCATTCAGTCCCCAGCCCGCTCCCCTCCCCGAAGCTGGGGGTGGGGCTGACAGCTCCAAGCTTCTAATGGTGGTCTCTCTGGTGATCTGCTCCCACCCAGCAGCCCACCAGGTCCTCTCACTGGAACAAAAGACACTTCTGTGACCCAGGAAATGCCAACGGATCTAAGAGCCCAGGGTCAGGAACTGTGGGCAGAGACCAAACACATAAACAAGGCTGCTCCTGATACCTTAATTGCTTAGGAAGTGACAAAAACTTCCTAATACTGTTATTATTAGGAAATGACAAAGACTTTAGGAGCTCTGCGCCCCGAGTGAGGGACAAAGACCAAAAGATGTATTTCTTACATCATAGTATCACAGGGTCCAACAACATGGTGACAAGGCAGGGAACACAGGGGACATGGATGAAGGGAAGAGCATGAGGGAATTTGGGGAGATTTTTCTTATCAGTGTGGGTCAGCGATTCTCCTGGGCAATGTCTGGGGACGTTTGTGACTGTCACGATGGCAAGCTCCTGGCATCGACTGGGTGGGGCCAGGATGCTGCTCTGTTCTCACAGTCCCTGGGACAGACCCCACCCTCAAAATGACCCAGTCCTGAATGTCAGCAATGCCGAGGGGGAGACCCTGATTTAGGATCACGACCCACGTCATTAAAGAAAAAAAAAAAAAAAAGCTCAGTTCAAATTTACTGTGAGTCTCAAAAGTTGTTAAAATAAAAGAACTTCTCACCAACAGCCACAAAGCCCCGAGTGCCTGACCCAGGCCAGACATAACCTACTCTGTCCCCAGAGCAGACCCGGCCCTGCGTGCCCGACAGGCCCCAGCACCAGCCTCCTGGGTTCAGCCCCAGCACCGGCATCTCTGAGATGACAAACGAGTGCGCGTCCGCAGCTCGGGGCAATTCGGTCGGAACCAACCACACCTCACTTCCAGCGACCGCCGCGCACAGTTCTGAAACACCAGTCCAAGGGGCTCAGGTGTTTACGGCCCCGCAAAACCAAGCCAACGCTCTTCAGACACTAGCAGAGCATGCAGGGCCCGTCCCCAACCAAGGGAAGGCCCTGAACGGGGGAAACAAACTACAGCACGCCCAACCGGGGAAGGGGGACGGGACGCACCTACGACACACGCTACCCGCCCCGTGGGAGGCCCTCCCATGCTGCATCCTGGAGAGCAGTCAGCACCACTACACTAACCAGCAAGCAGCGGAACAGTCTTTTCTAGTAAACCCTATGCCCAACGTGGGGCCCCAACTCATCACCCCGAGATCAAAAGTCGCAGGCCTCGCGGACTGAGCCGGCCAGGTGCCCCAGGACGCAGAGCAGTCGCAACAGACAGTAAGAACTGCCCATGATTTCTACGCACGGAAAGAAACACTCAGAGCACATACTCCAAACTGACCTACAGGGAGGGGGCTCTTCCCTTTATCGTTAATGAATACCAAGAAGGGGCGCCTGGAGGGGCTCAGTCAGTTAAGAGTCTGCCTCGGGCTCAGGTCACGATCCCGCAGTGCTGGGAGGGAGCCCCGCATCGGGCTCCCCACTGAGCGGAGCATCTGCTCGTCCTTCTCCCTTCACCCACTCACGCTTTCTCTCACTCTCAAATACATAAAACCGTAATTAAAAAACACAAAACACCGAGCCCATTTTTTAAAGTACGGGTATGACTCTACAACTTAAAAAGACAGAAAAAACAGCTTTCTCCCAAATATGAAGAGTTCCCAGAAGAATAAACTTAGGGGGCTCCTGGGGGGCTCAGTTGTTAAGTGTCTGCCTTCGGCTCAGGTCATGATCTCGGGGTTCTGGAATCGGGGCTCTCTGCTCAGCAGGGAGCCTGCTTCCCCCCCCCCCGCCCCGCCTGCCTCTCCGCCTGCTTGTGATCTGTCTGTCAAACAAATAACCTCTTTAAAAAATAAAAAAGAAAGAATAAACTTAGAAGTCTATCATATCCCAAGTTCAGAAGGAAGAATACCCGCACGTGGGTCCCCCTCCCAGCCGACACTGCGCTCCGTCTCAAGGACACCTTAACTCAGGCACCCAGAGATGTACCGACCGGACCACAGTTTCAAACTTCTTGGACTCATTTAGGAAACGTGTTTCCACAGTGACCCAGCACGCACACACCAGCTGTCACGAGCTGCAAGAAGTCTCGATAACCAGGTTACTCTGCGTGCAGACGGCCCGGAATTTTCTAGTTTGGTTTTTGTTTTTTGAACATAACCCACTGAACTGCACTCACCACCCACGAAGGGGATGCAGGCTGAGTTTGGAACAGCCAAGCAGACAGCCTCGGGGGTGGTCTGCCGCTCACAGAAGCCACGACACGTCCCTCACCGCATCCGCAGAAGCCCGCAGTGAGGGGGAGGTGGCCGTCACCCCCGCTGGAGAGGGGAGGCTTCCCCAATCTCACCAGGTCAAACGGGCCCCACAGCCTGGATGCGGTCTCCCGACACCGCACAGCGCGGCTGAGCTACTAAGATTCGTGCCGGGTTCCCATGCGGCTTCCAGGCCCTGCTGGGCCCCACTGCAGGACGCGGCACGGAAGTTTTAGCTAAAATCTGCTCCGAGGTTACCCTCTGAGGGAACTACGTGCTGCAGAAACGTGGGTCCTCGCCGGGCGCGGTGCGCAGAAGGGAAGGGCCTCGATGGGGGCCTGAGAGTGGGGACTACGGGAGCAGCAGGTCATCTGCTGCGTGCTGGGTCAGAACGGGGGCCTCCAACACCAGCCTCCAGATCACCACCATCTTCTGGTCAGGGGACCAACAGCACCAAGACGCCACGTCCCCGGAGAACCGCCCACAGGTCAAAGGCAGGACCCCCATGGAGCCCTGACCTTGATGACTTGACAGCGGCCTCCTCCACCACCCACGCACCCGCTGAAAGGGCCCCGAGGGTGAGAGCCGCCCGCGACTCTCAAGGAACCAAGGACCACCCGGGGAACAGCCCCGGGGACAGTGGGCATCCCTCAGACGTGAGCCACCCCACCTGGTGGGCCCCCGTCCTTCCCGGAATCCCAGACAGGAGGTTCTCCCACAGCCACGAACGCACTGAGACAGGAGGTCAGCCAGTGCACAAGGGACCTGCAGCTGTGAGCCGTCCCACCGCTGCCCGGCCACTCTGCGAGGGAAAGTCCAGCCCAAGGCAAAGACCCCAGGGTCCGGGCTGAGCTACACAACGTAACCAACATGGCCAGCGCCGGTCACTCCAGGCAAAACCCGGATGCAGCCGGGGAAGGAAAGCGGGTGGAAATGGCCTAAAGGAACCCCATGACTGCCAGGGGGCGGGGGAGGGAGGGGGTCACGCCCATCCCGAAAACGTGCTACGGCCGGGCAGGAACTGAGGCCCGGCAGGAACTGAGGCCCGGCAGGCCGGCGCGGACCGTCGCCCCAGCAAACTCCCCAACGTCTCCGCCGGGAAAAGGCGCCATTGGGAGGCCTGCGGCGGGGGACCTGCGGCTGGGACCCGCGCCTTCCCCAGGAGAGCCCGCCGCCCGCTCCTGACCCTTGGTGTGAGTGCGGGCTCCAGGAAGCCAGCGGCCTGAGGGCCCCTAACTGTCCCCACTCCTCCCAAATCTAGGTCACAGGCTGGGGGGAGGGGCGGAGGGAAGGAAACGTGCCCACATTCCACGCCGGGACCACCTTCCTCTAGCCCTCCTTCAGGGTTTCCAATCGAAGGCGGCTTCCCCCTTCCCCCTCAGGGGCTTCCGTGTCTTCACTCCGGGCTCGCGCTGTGCCCCCTCCCTAGCAGCTGCGGCCCCACCTTCCCGGGGACACGGGCCCAGGAGGCCAGGCCCGACTCCGGACCCGGCCGCAGACGGCCCAGACGCGCTAGCGGGGCGGCCCGCGGAGAGAAAGCCCCCCACCAGGAGTCCAGAGCCCCGGGGAGGAGCTGGGCCTGCCGAGTCCCCGCGGACACCCGCGGGCGGAGGGGGGCGGGCGTCCGAAGCCCAGCGGGGAAACTGAGGCCACCGGGGCCGCCCGGCGGCGGGCCCCCACGTGATCCGACACGCGCGGGAGATAATGGAGGGCTGGCAACGGCGGCTCGGGTCCCGCCAGGGGCCGTCTGCGGCCCCCGGGGGTAAACTGAGGCTCAGAGGGAGCGGGCGTGGGGCGGCCCAGGTCGCAAGCAGGCAGGGCTCGAGTCGGGCGCGGGGCTTCGGGGACGAGCTGGAGGCCGGGGTCGGGGTCGGTACCGGGGTTGGGGTCGGGGTCCGGGTCGGCACCGGGGCCGGGCTCGGGCCCAGCGAGCCCGGCCCCGCGCGGCGCGCCGGGCTCACCTCGTCCTCTTTGTGGTTGCGGATGCCGCGCACGAGGTCCTGCAGGTTCTTGTCGAACATGCGGTCGATGCTGCCCTTGACCATCTTGAGGGCCATCGCGGCGGACGCCGCCGGGCTCGAGCCCCGGGAGGCCCGCGGCCGGGCACCGTGCGGGGGCCCGGGGGCCGCGCCTGCCGCCCGCGGAGCGCTGCGCTGCGGGCTGCCGCGGCGGGGCGGGCTCCCTGGCCAGGTCGGCTGCTGTCCGCGGGGCGGCGGAGGCTGCGACCCGCTCCGCAACCCGCGCTCTCACTGCCGTACCCCTCCGGCTGGGCGCCGCGCCGCTGGCAAATGGCGGACAAGATGGCGGCGGGTCAGCTGACGACGGGCGCCCGTCAGGCGGCCCGCCCCCGGAAGCCCCGCCTCCCAGGAAAGGCCGACCTCGCCACCTCCGGGTCTCCACGTCTCCCAGGCGACTCCGGCCGCCCAATGGAAACGCGGACAACGCCCTCGCCGTCCGCTCAGCCGCGCCCCCTCCGGCTCCGGGCTCTTCCCTCTCATTGGTCAAGGCTTCCAGAACTCCACCCACTTCCCTACGTCTGTTCTAGCCACGCCCCCGGGAGGGCCTCCTCCCTGCCCCGCCCCTCCACGAAGTGACAGATGTGGGCGGGGCCTGATGTGGGCGGGGCTCCACGTGGAGCTTCTCGGGCCAGTTGCGGGGAAGGAAACCAGCTCCGCCTTTTCCGCGAAGCCCGCGCTGCCGGGAGCCCGCGCTGCGTCGGCCGCCTGTTCCGCGAAGCCCGGGGCTGTGGGCGGGACAGGAACGAGCATGCCCACTGGGAGACGGAGGCCGGGAGCGGGCACTGCCGCGCGGCGGCTCATTCCGCGGGCACCGAGGCCGCGCCCGGGCGTGGGGGAGAAGGGGATGCCGCGGCGGGTGCGCGTCCGACCCAGGCCTGCCGCCCCCCGCGCAGTCGGCGGAAAAGGCCCCGTTCAAGGGCGGCGGAAGGCGACGCGCGCGTCCCAGACGACGTCCGGGCGGCCTGAAGGCGGAACGGGGAGCTCCTCGGCCCGCAGGGAAACGCAAGACGCCCGCGCGCCGCTGAGAGCGGCTGACGTCAGGGGGTGTGACAACACTGTCACCAGTGCGCAGCGGACGCGGGTGTGACAACGCTGTCACCAGTGCGCAGCGGACGCGGGTGTGACAACGCTGTCACCAGTGCGCGGGTGACGCGGGTGTGACAACGCTGTCACCAGTGCGCAGCGGACGCGAGACAACCGGGGTTCTCTGGCGCTCCAAGTGGGAACACAAGACCGCACGGCTCCCCCGGAGATCCGGGCGGGGGCGGCAGCGGAATTCGTCCCTCCAGCTTTAAAGCAAACCCTGCCGGGATGAGGGATGCAAGCGCAGGGGCCCCGGGTTGAGCTTGGCGTGCTCCGCAGACCGAGCCCCGCGGCTGCGCTGTGTGTTCTCTTGATTTACTGACTCTAAAAAGTGGGCTCCACGCCCAGTGCGGGGCTCGAACTCACGACCTGGAGACCAAGAGCGGCGCGCCTCCGGGACTGAGCCAACCAGGAACCCCCGGCTGCATGTTTCAATGGTGACGCGTGGACGCCCCGTGACCCGGAGTCTCCCCACCGCTCGCGACGAGATCGCAGAAACGCCCGCACCAGCCCCTGGGTACGAGCGTTCGCGGCAGCTTCGTTCGCAGGAGCCCGAGCCCGAAACGACCGACACGTCGGTGGACAGAAAAGGGACGCGCCGCTTGTGGTCGTCCTGCGGGGTCAGTGCGCAGCTGTCAAGCGGCAGGTGACCATCCCACGGAGCAGCCCGGGAGGGCCGCACGAACACGGCGCGGGACGAAATACGCCGCACGCAAAGGGATGTGCACGACACGGTTCTGCTGATGCGAAGTTCAGGTACGGGCAGACCGGATGGGGCGCCTGGGGGCTACATCGGTGCCACCTCCGCCTTCGGCTTAGGTCATGATCCCATGGTCCTCCGGTGGAGTCCCGCGGGGAGTCTGCTTCACCCACTGCCTCTGCCCCTTCCCCCTGCTTGTTCTCTCGCTCTCAAGTCAATAAAAAAGTAAAATCTTTAAAAAAATTTTTTTTTAAAGATTTTATTTATTGGACAGACAGATCACAAGTAGGCAGAGAGGCAGGCAGAGAGAGAGGGAGAAGCAGGCTCCCGCTGAGCAGAGAGCCCGATGCGGGCTCCATCCCAGGACCCTGGGATCATGACCTGAGCCGAAGGCAGAGGCTTTAACCGACTGAGCCACCCAGGTGCCCCCCGAGAAAATTAAATCTTTTTTAAAAAAGAAGTAAGTGACTCGCTATTGGTTGCACAACTACAGACGAGAACTGGAGGCGGGATGCCTAAGGTCTGGAACATCCCCGCAAGATGTTCCCATCAGCTGATAGAAAGAATGTCATAGGTCATTGCTGCTGGCCTCGTCCTCCCAAGCTAAACCGCTGGAAATCGGGACAAAACATGAAACACGGGCTTCAGACAGTGGACCGTAGTGCGGGACGGTGAGCCCGGAGAAAAGGGAAGGAACGAGAGAAGGCTTACAGCTGCTCCTGGACTCTGCCTGTAGGTGAAAACCAGGCTGTGGTGGGGGGAGACCCCAACACAACACAAAGATTTTACGAAGTGGGGAGACAGAGATGGGAGATGAGGGAGGTTAAGGCAGTCAGAATTCTCAGGGCAATGTACCAGAGAGCAGGGAACTGTCTTGAGAGAGAGCTCATACGTTTTCACAGGGGCCCCCCAAGTCTTTGGCGGACTATCACTGCACATGGTCCAACTTCCCCAGGCCAGGGTGGGAATAAAAATAAACTTCTAGGGACGCCTGGGTGGCTCAGTGGGTTAAAGCCTCTGCCCTCGGCTCAGGTCATGATCTCAGGGTCCTGGGATCGAGCCCCGCATCGGGCTCTCTGCTTAGCGGGGAGCCTGCGTCCCCCTCTCTCTCTGCCTGCCTCTCTGCCTACGTGTGATCTCTGTCAATCTTTCTTAAAAAGAAAAAAAGGAATGAAGAGCCCACGAAATGTTTTTTTGTTGCTTTTTGGGAGGTACGGAATCACTTTATTTTGAAGGCATGGTACAAATGAAAGAAGGTAAGTCGATGTTTTGGTACAACTTACAGAAGAAGCAGAGGTGACTCCAACATGCAGGGCCTGCCTCAGGGACCAGGGAAATCACCCCGGAGGCTGTGGGAGGACAGCCTGAGGCTTAGATCGGCTACCACCGTTTCCCAGGGCGTGCTGGTCAGGGAGAGACTCCGCCGTGCTGGTTCCAGGAGCTGCCACCGTGTGCGCATTGGTGACAGGGTCGCCCGGTCCTTCAGGTACAGAGCCCTGATGAAGTCCCGCAGAGTGGGCTGGACTGTGCAGTCCCAGCAGTGACGGACCCACGCCCTTTCCCACGGGTAGCACCCACTCCACGGCTTCAGCCATCCTCCCTGTCTTTGGTCTGCTCTCTTGATGTCCTGAAAGAAGGTCCAGCCACCTCCTCGGTTCTGTGGCTTTATCAATTTCTCAGCATTTCCCTCTCCTCGTGAGATTGGTGAAGAAAATATGTGGCCAAGTTCTTTGAAGGCACATTGTCGCGGTCAAAGTAGGAAGGCACGGGAAGGGTAGAGCTCCGGGTTATCCGGCGGTTGGTGGCGGCCTCCGAGCCCTGGTGGCACTTCTGGAGCACCCAGAGCACAAGAAATGTTTAAAATGTGGTAAATAGAGGCGCCTAGGTGGCTCAGTGGGTTAAAGCCTCTGCCTTCAGCTCGGGTCGTGATCCCAGGGTGCTGGGATCAAGCCCCAAGTCGGGCTCTCTGATCGACGGGGAGCCTGCTCCCCGCCCCCGCCCCCGCCCGCCTCTCTGCCTGCTTGTGATCTCTGTCTATCAAATAAATAAAAACAAATAAAATCTTTAAAAAATAAAATGTGGTAAATATAATTTTTATCTTAATTTCCTTAAAGGATAATTGACTCATTCCCTCCCCCACCACTTTTAGAAAGAGGGAGAATGTTCATGAGCAAGAGGGGCAGAGGGAGAGGGAGTCTGAAGCAGACCCCATGCTGAGTGTGGAGCCCAGACCAGGCTCAGCCTCTCTGGCCTGAGATCACGACCAGAGCTGGAACCAAGGGTCAGATACCCTACCGACTGAGCCACCCAGGTGTCCCCATAACTGACCTTTTTATTTTTTGAAAAGATTTTTTTTTTTTATTTGAGAGAGAGAGAGCACGAGCAGGGGGAACAGGAGGCAGAGAGAGAGGGGGAAGCAGGCTCCCCACCAAGCAGGGAGCGCAATGCAGGCTCCATCCCAGGACCCTGAGACCATGACCTGAGCCAAAGGCAGGCGCTTAACCAACTGAGCCACCCAGGCACCCCGATAACTGACTCTTTAAATAAAAAACCGTAATAACAATGTATTGTAAGATTTATTTTAGAGAATATTTAAAGTAATACAACAGTATATAATGGGAACAGATAACAAATGTACTCTGATGAGGGGCTTCCAGAAAGCATGAACCAGTAGGTTGCAACCCTAGAAAAATCACCTAAAATAAAATGAGGATCCATAAATTTAATAAAACAATTACAAGTAAAAATGGAACAATCTTTAAAGTAGTCCATCTAAAATAAGGCAATCATGAGGGAAAGGATTGCAAAACACAAAAGAGACAAACAGCAAACAGCAGGGTGAGCGATTTAAACCTGGCCATGACCCCATTTCTACTAAATGTAAATGTCTAAACACTAGGCAAGAGGCAGAAACTGTTAGCACGGCCGCAACTCTAGGTTGTCCTTTAGATATAAAGGCGTAGATTGTATAAAAGTAAAAGGATGTAACCAAAACAAATTTTATTTTTTTTAAAGATTTTATTTATTTATTTGACAGAGATCACAAGTAGGCAGAGAGGCAGGCAGAGAGAGAGAGAGGAAGGAAAGCAGGCTCCCTGCTGAGCAGAGAGCCCGATGTGGGGCTCGATCCCAGGACCCTGGGATCATGACCCGAGCCGAAGGCAGAGGCTTTAACCCACGGAGGCACCCAGACACCCCCAAAACAAATTTTAAAAGAACCAGATTAAAGGGTTACCTGCAAGTTTTTTTTAAAGTTTATTCTATTTTTTTAGTAATCTCTCTACCCGCCATGGGGCTCAAACTCACAACCCCGAGACGCGTGCTCTTCCGACTGACCCAGCCAGCCACCCTGTCCTTACTCTTAATGTAGATCCACAACAATGACCCAGAATGGATCACAGACCTAAATATAAAGGCTAAAAGTTTAAAACTTCTGGAGGAAAACAGGAGAAAGTTTTTATGACTTTTGTTAGGCTCAGATTTTTTTTTTGATAGGATACAAAATCCACGAACGATTTTTTTGAAAGCAAGAAGATAGACTTCACCAAAATTTTTAAAAAATTGCTTTTCAAAAAAATATTTAAAAAAAAGATAAGGCAAGCACCACCTGGGGAAAGTACTTGCAATACATGTATGTGACAAATAAAAAGAAAATACTAAGAAACGGTAGGAACATAAGCCAACCAATTTCTAAAATAGATTTGAGATAAAAAGTAGATTTGAACAACAGATACTTTACCAAGGAAGATTATGAATATCCAACAAGCACTGAAAAGATACTTGTCATAATTAGTCATTAAGGAAACGTTCCCCAATGGGATATCGCGATCTATCTATTAGAAGGAGTACACGTAAAGGCCTGTGAATACCGGGCAGTTGGAACTTGCAGGCGTGGGTGGAATAAGCCCAAAATGGCGCAACCAGTTTGGGAAATGGCTTAGCAGTTTGTTTCAAAGTCAAAGATGCATTTACCGTGAGTGCCAGCAATCTCACTCTTGGGTATTTACCCAAGAGAAATGAAAACGTGTTTCCCAACACTGACCAGTATGCCAATGATCATGGCACCTTCATTCATAATAGCCCAAAAGTGGACACAGTTTAAGTATCCGTCCATAGACAGATGGGCTAAAAAAACAACATGGCGGCATGTCCATCCAACGACGGTGAGAGAGGAACTGCTGGTGCCCACAACTTGGATGCAATTCAGGGACGTTATACCACATAAGAGAAGCCAGACTCAAAACATCGCATACTGTGAGCTTCCATGCTATGGAATTCAAAGAACACTGGAGAACAATATCGACAGAAAAACATGTCAGGGATGGCCTGAGGGTGGGGACGCGGGGAAGGTCCACTCTAAAGAGGAGAGAACTTTGGGGTGATGGAAGTGTGCTTTATTGTGACTGTGATATACTTAAACAACCACAAACAACTGATCAAACTAGGGGTGCCTGGGGGGGGTTACTTGGTGAAGCATTTGACTCTTGATTTCAGCTTCGGTCATGATCCTGGGGTTGTGAGATTGATTCCTGCATCAGGCTCCGCACTCAGCACAAGCCTACTCGGGATTCTCATTCTCTCTCTCTCTCTCTCTGCTCCTCCCCCCTTGCTCTCTCTCTCTCTCTCTCTCTCTAAATAAATAAATAAAATGTTTTTAAAAACCTGCCATAAAGATGTCCAAGTCCTAATTTCTGGGACCCATGGATACGTCACCTCACATGGAAAAAGGGATTTTATTAATAAGGACTCAGAGATGGGGATGGTCCTGGACTACCAGTGGGGAGGGAGGACAGTGCCCTCACAAGGACCACACAGAGGGGGGCAGAAGATGGGAGTCCAAGAGGTGAGATGGCCCTGCACTGCTGACTGTGAGGAAGGAGGGGGGGCTGTGGGCCAAGGATGTGGCCCCTCTGGAAGCTGGAAAAGGCAGGAGATGTGTCTCCCTGGGGCCCCCAGAAGGAACCAGAATTGCCCATGCCTGGGTTTGTCCTAGTTGGACTTGTGTCCCCTGAGTGTACTGAAGAATGATGGTTTTGCCAAGGGCCCATTCTGGCAAGGGTTCTGGCGGGCGGGCTGCCTGCAGTGTCCGGGCCGGCCAGCAGAGAGCAGTGGGAGCCAGGCTCAGAGATGGCGTGGCTCTTCTCTGGAAGGTTCTTGTTCTCGTCTTGGAGCACCAGCATGGCATCCTGGCCAGAGGTTTGGGCACCTGTGATCAGTTCCAGCTCCAGCCCTAAATCAGTTCTCTCATCTGCAAGTAGCCCATCCGTCCATGCGTCACCCGTCCTTCCCTCCATCCATCCACCCTCCACCCAACCGTGCACCCTCCCTCCCTCCCTCCTTCTGCCTGCCCATCCATTCATTCGCCACCACCACACTGAGTGTCTACTGTGTACTGACTTTGGCAATGAACAGAGACGGAGGACAGATTCACAGCCAAGGGAAGTTTTGGGGAAACGACCAGGCAGATGTCAGGACGAAGAGAGCAGTCAGAACTAACTTAGCACGGGGGAGGGGCAGAGAGAAAGCGGCGTGATTGGAGGGGAGCGATAACAGAAGCTGAGCTGGGCAAGGCCACCAGGCGTCTCCTTGCAGGAGCGTTCCCAGAGGGCCTGTGCTAAACCCCACGTGTGTTCTTCTACTTTGATCCTCAGGACAGTAGGTGAGGGTCATCTCATTTGCTCTTGGTGGCAGAGGCTTAGAGAAGTGCGGTCAATTAGCCAGAACCCCACGGATTTGGACCCAGGTGTCTTATCTGTCTCCCTGCTCCCACGCACTTTTGGGCTCTTTGGTAACCGTGTCCCCATCAACAGACTCTTCTACCCTCGGCTTCACTGCTCTACAGCTCTTCAGTCCAATAACGTGGACACCTTTATCAGTCAGCAAGTGTGGCAATAACGCTGTGTAACAACCTTTGACGATAATCATCCATCCCCATCTTCAGGTCTGCGGGGCATCCACAGAGCGAACCTCATCTTAGCCGGTCCTGGTTCCAAGCTTCGCGTTGTCCTGCGTGTCTTCCCCTCAGGATGTGCTGCTAAATGTTCAATTACATCTTAGGGGAGTGGATGGGGATGGAGGTGTTTGTCACCTTTGCCTATTTCTGGGGTGTAAATACTCCCACGGGGGCTGATCTCAATGACCATTATGACAGATGAGGGCAGAGTTGGAAAGAGGTGTTCAGCGGTGGACCGTTACACAGTGTCTTGGTCCCTTTGGGCTGCTGTGGCAAAAATCCCATAGCCAGGGGGCCGCAGACAGTATGCATTTATGTCTCACAGTTCTGGAGGTTGGGAAGTCCAAGTTCAAGGTGCTGGCAGATTTGGTGTCCGGTGAGGACCTGCTTCCCGGTTCACAGGCAGCCTTCTCTTCTCTGCATCCACAGGTGGCAGAAAGGGTGAGAGAGCCGTCTGGGGTCAGCTTTTACGAGGACACCAACCCCACACAGGAGGACTCTACCTTCATGACCTAATCACGCTCCAAAGCCCTACCTCCAAATCCCAACACACTGGGGTTAGGCTTCAAGATGCAAATCTGTAGGGAACAGTACTGACACAATTGACGTAAATAACCTGAAAATAAAACCTATTTATATCGATACAATCTGAAGCATGCCCAGAGTGCAATCAATGACACCAAGAGGTTGGTGAGACAACTGGGAACAGTGAGTTCTGGGTATTGACCACGAGTGTTCTAAAGAGAACTTATTTAAGTGTACTCTTCTACGACTGAACTTCCAACACCAGCTGTGTCTAAAACCCAGGTCACCAAATGCCTACGTGTTTAGCAATCGGCCCTTATGAGCCAGCGCGGGCTGACTTTGGCACGTTGCTCCAAGTGGGATTGTTCAAACCCTCCTGGGGCCAGGCTACAGCGGGCGTCGTGTTCCTCCCCGGCCTGCTGGGGAGCACCTGCTCCTACCCTACTGGCCAGAGCAAGTCAGGGACGTCTCACCCCATGGGGCAGGAACTGACTTCCTACAATTAGAAGAATTTCAGCCTCACCTAACCCAGGGAGGGGTTGGGAATAGGGAAGACTAAAACAAGGAACCACTTCTCCCTGTGTGGCTCCCTCCCCACCTTTTAAAATAATAACAGCGACGGGGATGTGCCCAGGAAAGCTCCCCTCCTCCCGTGTGTGTCTCCTTTGCACTCACACATCACACTGACGACAGTCTGACCCCAGACATGACATCAGCCGAGAGCCCTACAATCTAACTCCGTTCTGGCATTGTCTACAGCGGACCCTGCAAGTTCAGGGCTCCCTGCCACGTGGCTGCCTCTCCCTTCGGACACCAGTCCCCAGTCCGGGCTCTCAGCTGACCGGCTGTACGTCAGAGGTTCTCATAATCCCCTTCTTGGGTGCGATTAGTTTGTTGGAGCAGCTGCTAGAACTCAGGAACGTGGTTTCACTTGCTGTTTATTGGCTTATTATAAAAGGATGTGATAAAGGATACAGACCGAACAGCCAGGTGGGAGGGATGCCCATGGCAAGGCCAAGTGGGAGGGGCGTGGAGCTATGTCTCCTCCCCGGGGGCGCCACCCTCCCAGCACCTCCACATTTCCCAAACCTGGTGCCTTTACGGAAGTTAGTGCAGCCAAGACGGATCATTAACTCGATCTCCAGCCCTTCTCCATCCCCTGTGGAGGATGAGAGTCGGGCTGCGAGTTCCAAGCTTTTTTTTTTTTTTTTAAATTTTTATTGTTAAAGCAATCTCTACACCCAACGTGAGGCTTAAGCGTACAATTCCAAGATCAAGAGTCACACGCTCCAGCAACTGAGCCGGCCGGGCGCCCCCGACAGCTCCAAGCTTCTAATCACGGTCTCTCTGGTGACCTGCTCCCATCCAGCAGCCCAAGAGGTCATCTCATTAGAAAAAAGACATTTCTGTCATCCAGGAAATGCCAAGGGATCTAGGAGCTCAGTGTCAGGAACTGGGGACAGAGACCCAACGGTCAAACAAAAGATGTTCCTAACGCTCTTATCACTTAGGAAATTCCAGAGTTGTAGGGGCTCTAGACAGGAACTGTGGACAGACACCTCTCTGTATATTTGTTATTATCTCAGAAGATACGATTTACATACCATGAAATGCACCCCTTTAAATGTACAGCTCAGTGGGGTTTTTGTTTGTTTTTAAAGGTTTTATTTATTTGTCAGAGAAAGAGAGCAAGTGCAGGGAGGGGCAGAGGGAGAAGCAGACTCTGGACGTGTCACTCACTTGGACTCACACCCCGTGTGGCCTTCTGTGTCTGGTTCCCTCCCCAAGTGTCGTGGGCGTGGAGTTCTTCCCCGTGGCAGCGTGGGTGGACGTCTCACTCCTGTCTGCGGCCGAGTGACGTTCCCGTGTGTGACTACCTCATCATTTGTTCCTGGATATTTTTATTGTTTCCACATTGGGGCAATTATGGAAAATGCTGCTCTATGTACATGTTTTTGTGTGGGCACGTTTTCATTTCTCTTAGGCATTTAATAGGAACAGAACTGCCGGGTCATACAATGACTTTATGCCTAATCTTCGAGGACCTGCCAGACCGTTTTAAAAAGCAACTGCCCTAGGGCACCTGGGTGGCTCAGTGGGTTAAGCTTCTGCCTTTGGCTCAGGTCCTGGTCTCAGCTTCCTGGGATCAAACCCCGCGTTGGGCTCTCTGCTCAGCAGGGAGGCTGCTTCCCGCCCCCCCTCGCTGCCTGTCTCTCTGCCTACTTGTGTCCCAGTTTCTGCACATCGTTTCCAACACTTGATATCTTCTCTCGTTGCTTCTAGACACCTTAGCAGGTGTGAAACAATAGCTTGTTGTGCTTTGGATCTGCATTCCCCGATGGCTAATGATACCGAGCACCTTCTCAGGAGCTCATCGACCCTTTCTTTTTCTTCTTTGGAGAACCGTCTTTTAGACCCTTGGCTTATTTTCCTGTTGGGCTATTTTTAAATCGTTGAGTTGTAAGGTTCTTTACACATACTAGACCCAAGTCCCATGCCAGGTACCTGCTATGGAGATACTATTCTTTCCCCATTCTGTGAGTTGTCTTTTCATCTTCTTGATGGTGTTCTACTAAGCACAAAAGGTTTTCATTCGGAGGATGTGTGATTTATCTGAGTTATGCACATGCTTGTGTGTGTTTTTAGTGGGTATGTGCTCTCGTTTCTCCTGGCCACACATCCAGGAGTGCAATCTCTGGGCCACGGGTTAAGCTTATGTTTAGTTTCACCAGATGGTGCCCAACAGCGGCTGGGACTTCCAGGACCCCAGCATTATCGAGTCCCACTAACACTTGGTTTTGTCCACAATGTTCATTCACAGAGCACCTATGTGATTGCTACAGTGCCCATCCGGCAGACCAGGAACCTGGATCCTAGAGACGGGGGTGGCCTGCCGGAGTGACCCAGCATCCTGGTCCCTGACAGCGCATGAGTCCTCTGGTTTGGAGTGAGAAAACACCTTTCCCTTCTGCCTGTGCCTGGTGGAGTCCCTGGGGCTAGGCCCCGCTCCTGGGTGAACAGTTTGGTACCTCCACTCCCCCCAGAGGCACCAGTCAGGCTGCTTCAGTCCCTGGGGGAGCTGGGGAGGAGGTCGCAGCAATGAAGCCATCATCTTGCATCACCTGCGGTCCTGGAAACCACAGACACCAGGTTTACTGGGAGGATGGAGAGGCGAGGAGGCAGCACAAGTGGGCGTCAGGCTTCCAGGGAGGAGGCAGGGGACCCTGGAGGGGCCTGGCCCCCGCCAGCGCTCCGCCGGGCACTCAGCCCAACAGCGCGATCCCAGCCCTTGCTTTCCCCGGCTGTGAAGTGGGGTCACGGCAGTCGCCGTTGGTCTAACCCCACGGGAGGAGGGAGGGCAACGAGGATAGTTACGCCGACGTCAGTCATCACGATGCTGGCGTATGACGGAGTTTACTCAAGCTTTGTCCGCGGCATCCCACCCGCGGTCCGTCCATGCCCACCCGGGGTCCGTCCATGCTCACCCGGGGTCCGTCCATGCCCACCCGGGGTCCACAGACGTATCAGAGGCAGGGCGCCTGGGGGCTCAGCCGGGGAAGCCTCTGCCTTCGGCTGGGGTCACGGTCTCAGGGTCCTGGGATCGCACCTGGCCTGGGGCTCTGTGCTCAGTGGAGAGCCTGCTTCCCCCTCCCCCTCTGCCTGCCGCTCCTGCTCCCCCCTCCCCCTCTCTCAAATAAGTAAGTGAGTAAAGAAAGAAAGAAAGAAATCTTTTTTTTAAAAATCAGAGGCTGATGACCCTCCTTCATAACACAGACAGCGGCTAAGGGCCGGAGGCAGGATTTGAACTCACATTCCCCCCAGGCGGCCCCAGGACGAAATAATCCCACGGACGGAAGCTCTGATTGGGCCATTGAGTCACCGTCCGAAGGCCCTATTGGCCAGAGCTCCCACCCACCTGATAGGCTGCTCCCCAACCACAGCGGGCGGGCTTTGGCTAGGGAGCCAATCCGGGTGGAGGATGGTCACATGACAGCATCACATGACGAGAAAGATGGCTGCTCAGGCTGCAGGAAGGGATGGGGGCCATTTCCCCAAAAGGCTGCTCTGTGTCGGCCGGGTGTTTGGGTTTCGGGGCCAGGGGGTCCCACTTAAGATACAGGACTGCGGGTTAATTGGAATTTCCGGTGAAGGCTGAATTCTGTCCAGTTATAAGCATGTCCCATTAAATATTTGGGACAGACATCCCAACATTTACTCGCTCGTTACCTGAGTTCAAGTCTAACCGGGAACCCTGTAGATGTAGTTGTTGGATCTGGCGATCCGAGCTCCTGAGACCCTCGCCGCAGACGGTGCACGGGGAGGAGGGGGCGTGACGGAGGGGAAGAGATTCCCGAGGACTTCGGTCCCCGCGTGGGGGCTGAATCGAGGAGGTGGGTCCCGGCCCTGTTGCTCCCGCGCATAGAGCAGCCCCAGTCCCCCTCAAGATCCTTCCCGTCTTCCCTCCCACGAGCAGGACAATTGAAATACGTCTCCTTTCTGTCTGATTATCACAACGTCCGCCGGAAGTGTGAACGGTGACCTCTTGGGGCTCAGAGCCCGGAGCCCCTGGAGAGCTCATCCCGCATTAGCAACAGCTAATCCCAGCTTCCCTCGCTGCTTCAGAAATAACCCTCGCCCCACCACCATCCCCTTCACTGCTTACAGCCTGTCTGGTAATGATATCCAGGGACACAACGGTGGTCCCAGAAAGTTAGGTTTGTTAACTTGCCACGGCAGGAGACCACGTAATAGAGGATGTATGGAGCGTCTCACCAAAAAAAGGGGAAAAAGGGAACGTGGAAGGATTTGAGGGAAGAGTAGAGTTTATCCAGTATTTACATGAAGCGGAGTTGGATGGGCTCAAAGCTAGACAGAGCTAATGCGCCTAGACAGAGCTAAGGGGTCGGCGTTGAGCTTGGGCTAAGACGCAGATGCAGGGTCTTGTTTCCTTGGAAACTGTCATGTGAAATGTGTCTAGGCAGCCTAGAGGGCCCACACCTGGATGGGAAATCCAGACTATTTCTCTGGGTCAGGGTGACCTAGAGGGTTCAGACCCTGCAGATGAGAGCAATACACATTCCTATGAATGAGACTGAAAAAAGCAAAGATTCTGACAGGCTACGATTTTAGAGAACAATGTTGTCCCACGCTCTTTTTTTTTTTTTTAAGATTTTGTTTATTCGGGGCGCCTGGGTGGCTCAGTCGTTAGGTGTCTGCCTTTGGCTCAGGTCACGGTCCCAGGGTCCTGGGATCGAGCCCCACATCAGGCTCTCTGCTCAGCGGGAAGCCTGCTTTCTCCTCTCTCTCTCTCTCTGCCTGCCTCTCCCCCTACTTGAGATCTCTATCAAATAAATAAATAAAATATTTTTTAAAAAGTTTAAAAATAACTCACAGCAAAGATGGAGTTAAATCAGCAGGACACAGAAGCCAGCTGAAAGGACTCCCAGGGCCCAAGGCTGAAACAGTTTTTTGCAGTGAAATAAAGCAATATTGGATTAAACCCCAAATATAACATAAATATCTATGACTCCATACTGATGTAAATAGATAGACCTCCCAGGCAGAAAAATTAAAAAAACATTCCCATAAATACTCAACCCTCAAGGAGGGGGAGCATAACTTCCAACTTATAAATGTGAGCTATATAGGGGAGTCTGGGGGGCTCAGTCATTAAGCGTCTGCCTTCAGCTCAGGTCATGGTCCCGGGGTTCTGGGATCGAGCTCTGTGTCGGCCTCCCTGCTCGGCGGGAAGCCTGCTTCTCCCTCTCCCACTCCCCCTGCTTGTGTTCCCTCTCTTGCTGTGTCTCTTTCAGTTGAATAAATAAAAATCTTTTTTAAAAATGTGCGCTATACATAACCATTGCCTGGATTGAAACAGGATGGAAAGGGTGTAGTAGGGAGTGGTTTGTAGTGGAGACACCTGAAAGGCACACCTCAACCAGGTGAAGAAGATCAGTAGTGATGTCATATTGGTAGCTCGGACCCTTGATGTGGGATGACCCCTCACCTCTGGGATCTTCTTCCCTAAAACCCATAACTCCAGTCTAGTCATAAGAAGAACACCAGACAAGCCCCAGTTGAGAAACATTCTATAAAACGTCTGATCAGCAGTCCTCAAAACTGTCAAGGTCATCACGAATGAGAAATCTGAGAAACTGTCTCAGCCAAGAGGAGCTCGAGGAGAAATGGCCACTAAATACCATGCAGTCCCCTGGGTGGGATCCTGGAACATAAAAACGGCAAAGAATCTGGAACATCCTGGAGACAGGAAGTAAATGGTGGGAGCTGGGGGGCTGGGGGGTAGTGGAAGGGGAGTTAAGTGTTCAATGGGGACAGAATTTCAACTTGGGAAGATGGAAAGTGTTGGGGATAGAGGGTGGTGATGGTTACACAACATTGTGAATGTACTTAATGCCACGAAAACATACACTTAAAAATGGTAAATTTGATGTTACACGTTTTTTTCCGCAATTAACAACAACAGACTGCAAGAGCCAGACCAGAGGCTTCTGGAGGCTGCCACGTGATCAAAGCAAAAACAAAAACAAAAACCAGAAGAGAGTTTCTTTTTTGTTTGTTTGTCCTTTGTGTTTAATCAGCATGCTCAAAACAACTGGTATAATTTGAAGCCAAAAATTAGACACTTGAGGTTGTCCAGGAGTGACTTTGCGTAATTCCTAAGAGATATGTCCGTAAAGGGAGGGCTTTCTTCAATCAAAGATCTGCTTACCACACGCCCATTGGGTCTCTCCAAATGTGAAAATATTTAGAGATTCCAGGAAAGCTCTAAGCTCTTGGGCTGCCCTAGAACTCCCCACCAACTCGAGGCCCATGAGGACCTGGCGGGGGGGGGGGAGGTGTCCTGGGGTGTAGACTGCAAAACATAGCCAGAGTTAGGACACCAGAGACCCAGACCCCTGGAGGTGATAGACAAGCGGTGGTGGGGGTGGGAGTGGGGGTGGGTATGGGGGGCAGTTTCAGTACCACGGAGAGCTCTGAGCTGACCAGAGAAAGCCAGAAGTCCAGATCCTGCCAAAGTGTGTGTTCTGAAGGGCAAGGGTGCGGGGGTAGGGGCGTAAAATACAGCAGCCTGGTCAAAGGGGATGAGAGGGATGTAGTCTCACACTCCAGGGACTTTATTGTGGTGGAGGGGGTGGCGTGGAGTGCCCTCCAATAGATCTACCTACTTCACTTAGTGAGAGACTGGGTTCTTGCTTTTCTAAAGCCTATATTCAGGGGCGCCTGCGTGGCTCAGTCAGAGAAATGTCTGCCTTCAGCGCAGGTCATGATCCCGGGGTTCTGGGATTGAGCCCCTCATCAGGCTCCCTGCTCAGCGGGGAGCCTGCTTCTCCCTCTGCCTGTGGCTCCCCCTGCTTGTGCACTCCCCCTCTCATTCTCTCTTCTCTCTCTCTCAGACAAATAAATAAATAAAATCTTTAAACAAGTAAATCCTATATTCAGCTCTGCATTGCCTTCCTCCTGCCCACAGACACTTGGCATCCCGCCTGGGACAGCACTGGCTAACAGGCTGGGGTCGGGAGTTAGATCAGCTCAGCTTAATCACTCACTGGCTGCCCGTGACTCCGATAATCGCTGAGCCCATCTACGCCTCGGTGCTTTTTTTCACCTGCAGAATGGGATGTTGGTAGAGTATGGTATGTAGGTAGATGCCCCTCAAAGACGTCCACCTCCTAATCACTGGAACTTAACAGCTATGTTGGGTCACGTGACAAAAGGGAATTAAGGTTGTAGATGGAATTGAAGTTTGAATGAGCTGACCTTAAAATGAGGGGTTTATCCTCGATTGTCTGGGGGGACCCGAGGTTCCTTAACAGTGGAAGATGGTTGGGGAGGCAGCAGCTTGAGATGCTGCGGGCGATGAAGACGGAGGAAGGACCATGACCCAGGAATGCAGGCAGCTTCTCGAAGCTGCAAAAGGCAAGGAAATGAATCCTCCCCTAGAGGCTCCAGAAGGGAGTGAACTAAGCCCAGTGTAGGAGTCAGGCTGCTCCGGAGCGATGATGCACGTACGAGAGTAAACTTGTGTTGTTCCCATTTGTCGTACTTGGGCACAGCCGCCGTAGGAAATGGGTACAGAAAGAATGTCCCTCCTGGCGTCCTTGCAGGACCAAGTGAGATTGTGTGTACCAAGTGCTTGGCTTAGCCCAGGCATACATTCGGCACTCAATAATTGGAAATGATTGGTTGAGTTGCCCAACAGTCCCATTGCAGGGAACTCGGGAAAGCCTGGGCTTCAGAGGAGACAGTGGCCTGCAGCCTGGAGCAGAAGGAGCCGGTGGTTTCTCGGTTCTCTGCTGTCACTGCGGTCACTCCCGAGACTTTAAAGTGGGCCCCAAGAGCTGGAGGCACCACCACTCCCCGCTGGGGGAGATCTGGTGAATCCACTGAGATTTTCCAGAGCATCTGGCAATCAGATGTTGTCCTGTGCTTGTTGGACTTCCCATGACAAAAAATTCCTATTTGTGGGCCCTGTGGGGGTGGCATAGAAGCCATCAGTGTAGTTGAAATGGTCATGAGCTCCATTTCCACTGGGAGAAAATACTCGTGTTGTGGAGACATGGGGCTGGGGGGTGGGAGGATCTGGGATTCTGTGTGGGGTGAAGGACAGAGAGGCAATCCACTGCGTGTTGCGCTTTGAGCTCCGGTAAGCTTAATTGGGGGTCAGGAAACCCCAGGGAGGGGCCAAATCCAGCAAGAGAATGTCAGGGAGGTTCGTGTTATGTGCCTTGCCCCAGCCCCCTGCAAGCATGGTAGGCACGGCAAGGCAGCTGATTCCAAGAGGCCTGTGTTCTGTCGTCTCATATGAGGGCCTGGGATGCTTTCTGTAAAGGACCAGGGAGTAAATGTGTTGGCTCTGAGATCACAGCGCAACTGTGCAGCATGGTGGTGGGAAAGCAGTCGTGGATGATATGTTAACGAATGCATGTGGTTGGGTTTCAAAAAAACTTTATTTACAAAAATAAGCGGTAAGGCTGCATTAGACCCTGTCCTGAACCAACCTTCCTTTTTCTTTTTTTTTGGATTTTACTTATTTATTTGAGAGAGACAGACCATGAATGGGGTGTGGGGCAGAGGCAGAGGGAGAAGTAGTCTTCCTGCCAAGCAGGGAGCCCAAGGTGGGGTTCGATCCCAGGACCCCGGGATCATAACCTGAGCCGAAGGCAGATTCTTAAACGACTGAGCCACCCAGGTGCCCATAGCCCACCCTTCCTAAGAGAAAGTGTGGGTCCTTAAAGCCTCCCAAAAGAGCTTCAGGAGGTCTGGAAACTTCCATTCTTTTTTTCTTTTATGAGATTTATTTATTATTTTACTCAGGGGGAAGGGCAGAGGCAGAGAGAGAGTCTGAAGTAGACTCCTCACTGAGCACAGAGCCCGATGCGGGGCTCGATCTCATGACCCTGAGATCATAACCTGAGCCAAAACCAAGAGCCGGATGCCCAAACAACTGAGCCACCCAGGCAGCCCTGGAAGCTTCAGTTCTTATGCTCTTACTGACATTAGAACACCATGAGGCTGGTCTACTGGAGGACAAGACCAGAGAGTAGAGGTGAGCCCCCACCACCAGCTGAAGCCCTTTAGACCAACCAGCCTACCGCCGACCCACTGAATGACACTCATATGTGAAAAACCGCAGGCAAGACCAGCAGGAGAACTGTCCAGCTGAGTTCAGTCCAAATCGCTAACTACAGAGCAAGGCGTAAACTCCATGATCTTTGTTTGAAGCCACAGAGTTCTGGAAGTGGCTGGTTACACAGCAGTGGGTAAATGATACGCACTGTTAAGCCTCTTGTGAAGGGAGCAGGGATGTGTTTCGACAGCTCTACCAGGAGACCCTGCAAACACACGTGGCAGAGGGTGTGGATGTGTATGCACGAGGGGATCTCCCACTGTAGGAGACTCCAACAATCTACTGCTCGTCCCTCCCAGCTACAACCACTGTAACGTGCTTCTTGTGAGCCAGAAAGAGCCTACTCGTATGCAAGCACGCTTATGCACGGACATTGTATTTAAGTACAAACGTGAGCTTGCTAATCAGTACCTTGCTCCTTTCAATGCAACGCGTCACGCACATCTTTCTCCACGAGGATGTCTTTCCACAGTTTGGAAGGATCTTTAACTTGGCATACGGATTTGCAATCCTCCTTCCCTGCAACACAG
Source organism: Lontra canadensis (assembly GCF_010015895.1). NCBI lineage: Eukaryota > Metazoa > Chordata > Mammalia > Carnivora > Mustelidae > Lontra > Lontra canadensis. Next base: position 1,326,710 of record NW_022631178.1, read on the forward strand.
GTGCAACTGTCTCTCCAGTCTTGCCAAGAATGATCTCACTGAGCCCAGGACAAAGCAAACGACACAGCAGGAAGGGGACTCCCCGAGGGTTCCATGTTTCTGCGGTAGGAGCCTACCCTTGTCTGCAAAGCCGGTCATTATGATTATAGTTGCTACCATTTTTAAAAAATGGTGATAAAGTGCATGCAAAAATTGTACACGATTACGATGGTGTTACCGTGTTATTTTTTTCTTGCAGCATAGTTAACATACAACATAATGTTAATTTCAGGGGTGCATGTGATTTGAAAAATTATATACATTATGAAATGCTCACCACTGTAAGTTTGGTTACTGTGTTAGCCATTTCCAAGTGCACCCCTCAGGGCATGAAGCACACTCACACTGCTGTGTGACCACCCGCACGCCCCGTCTCCAGAACTTTCCATCTCCCCACACGGAGACTCTGTCCCCATGAAGCACGGACTCCCCACCCCTGCCCCAGCCCTGGCTCCCACCCTGTCCTGTCTGTCTCTGTGCGGAGGGGACTCCCCTGGGGCCCTCCTGGGAGTGGGGTCCCGCGGGATGGTCCTTCTGGCTTATTTCCAAGCCCAAGGTCTTCAAAGTCTATCCATGCTGCAGCAGGTCTCAGGATTTCTTTCCTTTCTGAGGCTGAGCAATGTCCTATCCTATGGTGGCCCACATTTTGCTTGTCTGTTCAACCACCAATGGATACTTGGGTTGTTTCTACCTTTTGGGTATCTTTAGTAATGCTGTGGACACAGGTGTGCAAATATCAGTTCTCCAATTTTTGAGTGTAGACCTAGGAATGAAATTGCTGGGTCACACAGCACCTGTATGTTTAATTTTTTGAGGTCCTCTAAAACAGTTACCCACAGCAGTGGCCCCATTTTATATTACCACCAGCCCAGACCTGGTTTTATTCTATTTTTTTTTTAAGATTTTTATTTATTTATTTGACAGAGAGAGATCACAAGCAGGCAGAGAGGCAGGCAGAGAGAGAGGAAGGGAAGCAGCTTCCCTGCTGAGCAGAGAGCCCGATGCGGGGCTCGATCCCAGGACGCCGGGATCATGACCTGAGCCGAAGGCAGAGGCTTAACCCACTGAGCCACCCAGGCGCCCCTTATTCTATTTTCTTAATTTATTCTATTCTATTCTTTCTTTTTTTAAAAAAGTATTTATTTTCTATTTTTTCCCCTTTCTTCTTCTAATGTGAGAGAGTGCCACATGCAAAAAGGACACATGTGCACTCATCTCAAGGGACGGGCTCAGTTGGTTCTCCCCCACCGGCTCTCCACCTCCATCTCCAAGTAACCCCCCTCCAGAGCACAACGTAAAACACATCCAGACCCTTCTTAGACGATGCCTCAACCCCCAGCGACAACCGTATCCCGCTTCCAACACCATTTGTTCATTCTCCTGGCTTTGCACGTCATACAACTGGAGTTAGGAAGTAAGTCCCTTTTGTGGGCGGATAAGGGCGAAACAGTGGAAAGGCACACTTATGATGAGCACAGAGCAGCGCACAGAGTCGCTGAGTCACAATCCTGGACCCTGAAAATGACCCCGCTCGCTAGCTACATTGGAATTAAAGTGAAAAACTTAGTGAAATAGAAAAGAAAGAAAAAGCTCCCAAATAAAGAACAAACTGCTCTCAAAAAAGAAAGAAAAGGAGGAAGGAAGGAAGGAAGGAAGGAAGGGAGGAAGGAAATTTGATTAAATTTCTTTGTTGTCGCTTCACTGCCCTTCCCTGACCGCTGAGTCTGTGAGACCCACGCACAGTCCCCGCTATCAGCCTCCGCCCACGGGAGTTCTAGGGACCCCCGTCCTCACCAACATGAGATGTTGTCAGTCTCTCTACTTTTGGATACTTGGGGGAGGGAAATGTCCACCGTGATTTAAAGGATAGCAGTATAGTCAGGTGATCAGTTACCAGCTCAGTCCTACATCCTGCTGGTGGGAGGTGTCCTCCACATCATCTGATGACAACGGCGTTTATCTCTGGGTCTTCCTCCCCCAAGCCCCATAACCCTGTAGTAATCATAAGAAAAACATCAGAAAAACAAATTAACAGACATAATGCCTGATGAGTCTCCTCAAAATCTTCAAGGTACCAAACCCGTCACAGTCCAGAGAACACCGGGACAGAAAAAACTACGTTAGGGAAGAATGAAAGAAATGCAAATGAAGCCTGAACTTCAGTTCGTGATAATGTGTTGAGGTTGGCTCCTTAGCTGTAGCCAAGAGGCCACACTAATGTAACATGTGAAAAATGGTGGCGGGGACCGGGTCCAGGGTGGGAGTGCGTAGGAACATTCTGTACTGTCTTTGCAACTTTTTTGGTAAATCTTTTTTTTAAAGATTTATTTATTTATTTGACAGAGATCACAAACAGGCAGAGAGGCAGGCAGAGAGAGAGGAAGGGAAGCAGGCGCCCCACTGAACAGAGAGCCCGATGCGGGGCTCGCTCCCAGGACCCTGAGATCATGACCTGAGCCAGAGGCAGAGGCTTAACCCACTGAGCCACCCAGGCGACCCTACTTTCTTTGTAAACCTTAACTATTAAAATTAAGCACTTTTACAAAGATAATAGTGTCATCCCTTGATTTAGGCTGGCCTGAGTCTCCTCTGGTCTTTACGATTTTCGTGTCTGGAGCGTCTCAGGACAATGAAGAGTTGCTGCTGGTCCCTGACAGGGGCGGCTTGTCCGCACGTGGTTCACTCCAGAGCCGAAGACGAAAGTGCTGGTGCCCTCTGAAGGCTCCACAAGTATTTAGAACCACAGGAGAGGATGGGACGGGACTCGACTCTGCTTGGACCCGACCGCGTGGAGACTCAAACAGCCAGCGTCTGCACGTCGAGGACTGTGGTGGGGTAAAGTTCGGGGGAGTTCACACGCCCCGCCACGCCTCCCCCGATAGCAGGAGCTCGTGCATAAGTACCTCACTCCTTGGACACCCTGGGTGGGCTCGTGCCAAGGTATGTGTTTGCATGTGCCCAGAGTCTCTGGGATGGGGGAGGTCCCACTGAGGCCGCCGGTGTGAGCACACCCGTTTCCTCCTGTTCCATCTCCACTTCCCATGCTGCTCTCTGCACCTCTCGAACCATCAGCCTGCCCTCAAGTCCTCGTTCTCAGAGTCCACTCAACCCAGGGCAGGGACCAGAGGTGACTCTGGAAAGAGCCAGCTGCACAAGGTGGGTGATAGAGGCCAGAGTGTGCAGGGGACAGTCCCCCCCCAGCTCTGAGTGCCCAGTGTATGGGGATACACGCTTGTAATTTCATCCCCAAGACTTGTCTCAGCCCTGCCTCGCTCCACGTCACCTCTGAGGGTGACAAGTGGCTAGGACGGAGTCCCTGCCCTCGCAGGATTCTGGGGGAGCTTGTCAGAATAATGTTGGAGCAGGGTCTCTGCCCCTCCGCGCTGCTGACGCTGGGCGGGGTCGTTCTCTGTGAGCGTCTTCAGGGCATTCTGGGGGCTGATCAGCATCCCTGGCCCCACCCCCTCAATGCCGGCCTCACCCTAGCTGTGACAAGCACAGATGTACCCAGACATGGCCCGGTGTCCCCTAGGGGCAGGATAGCTCGGGGTGACAGCAGTGGTCCCCTTTCGTTTCACGGCCTGCATCTAAAGCTGCCCCTCTCCCTCTCCTTGTCTTACTTTAGCCATCTCCCGTCTCCCGGACACCCTTCCTGCATAATAAATGACATCTTACCGGCTTACTGTTCCTCGCCCTTCCTGGAATGTCAGCTCTATGAGGACATGGATTTCCATCCACCTTCCTGGCTACTCCTGGAAGGGGGCCTGCTGGGTCTTAGATGCTTATGCAATACTGCCGAATAAAGGCGTTGAGCAGAGGTGAGTGGATGAATGAAGGGTTGGCAGGAAGGCAGGCAGGTGCGGGAGATCTCCTTCTGGCTGCATGGGGATGGCAGATAAATCCTAAATAGGGTGACCAACCATCCCTGTGTGTCCAGAACAGAGGGATTCCCTGGGTTTCCAGAGCCAAGACCAGGACAGTCCCGGCCAAACCGGACGGCGGGTCACCCTACAAACCACCCTAACGGTACCAGCAGTGTTGCTGGTGGCAAATAACTTCTACGTAGCAGGCACCATTCTAGCACTTTCTATGCGAACTGACTTGACCCCCTCAAATCTCCTGAGGCAGGGACTGCTGGCATCGGCTGCTCACAGGATGAACCCGGCAGGGAAGGGTGGGCCAGGACCGGAATTCTTTGGGTCCATGGCGTGTGTAAAGCAGACTCTGGGGCCCCACCTTGTCTGTGCAGTCCAGGAAGGTTCCGGAGGAAGTGAGCAGGGAACAACACTGATGACAGAGGGAGGCGTCTCAGGAAGCGTATTCCAAGTAGGGGAAGGCACATGCTGAGGGCCCGGGGCCAAGACCACCCTCCTCCAGGGCCTGTCCTGACGCCCCTCAGATGGTGGGGGACAGGCGGCGGGGGGGGGGGGGGGAGGGATGGGAAGCGGCTGTCTGTAGCCACTCTCCCGTTGGCTGCCTGAGCCAGGGTCTGAGAGGTCCCTCGGGGTCTCTCCGAAGAAGGGAGAGGACAGATGGGGGATGGGGGAAACGGCTGGAAGAGGAGGGAGGGGGAAGACAGGGAGGGAGGGGGTTTCCTGAGGCCAGAGCTTTGGCTGCCTCTGTGCCCTATGGGATGGAAACTGCAAACAGCCTGAGAGCTGGGCAGCCAGAGGTGGCGGACAGGCTCTCCTGTCTGGGAGGAGTGGGGTGGCTCCGGACTTCCGGCTCCTCCGGCTGGGGACCCTAACCCTGTCTCGGGCTGTCTTCAGCTCACAAAGTCCAGGCTGGCTGGCTGCGTGACCCATGGCGGGGTTTGTCCCTCTTCAGACCCCTCCTTCCCTGTCCCCAGGGGACCGTCTGGCCCCCTCACTCTCTTGCTTCTTCCTTTACCCCCAATGCCCCCTGGTGCGTTCTCTGTACAGCAACCCGGGAACCTGTTCCCAGAAAGCTTTTTATGGACAGACACAAGAGAAGTGCTCGACGGATCCTCTTCCACAGGTGAAGGTCCCGGCGCCTCCCCGCTGACCTGAGCTAACCACTGCCCTGACTTCTAACGCCTTGGTTGGGGCGCGGCGGTCTCGAGCTCCGACAAGTGGAAGCCACCGCCCTGGCTTTCGGACCCTGCCTGGTCCTGTCCCCACCGCCGGGAAGGCGCACGCTCGGGGGCGTGGGCACTGCCGCGGGACTCCACCTCCCACCCGCGCGACTCGGAGCGGGTCCCCGCCGTCAGGCCCTCACCCGGCCAACGCGAACGCCCCCGCCGCCCTCCCGGGGCTGCGACGCCGGGGGAGGGACTGCGAAGGCCGGCGGCTGGCTCCCCGCGGGCAGTGACCACAGGCCACGCGTGAGGCCGCCCCACGCAAGCAGAACCCACCGGCCGCGTGTGTCCACACGCACACGGGGCCCCGCCGCGGTGTGCATGCGCACGTGCCCCCGTGCCAGAGCCCCATGGGCAGAACAGGTACCGCGCACCATGCCGCGCGCGCACACCTGTGAGCAGACGCGCGTGCAGAGACGCCGCGCACACGCGGATGCACACGCGACGATGTGTAGACACGGTACAGATGCGGCGCACTTTCGCCGCAGGGCCCGGGCATGGGAGCGTGGCCGTCCGGTCGGAAATCTCCAGGCGGGACACCAGGAAGAGCCGCTGGTGCAGCCAGAGGTCCCTCCCTGGAGGGAACCCGATTCTGTCCTCTTAAGACCGTCCCCTGATTGGACGAGGCCCACCCACAGTCCGCCGGCGACAACGTCCTCAGCCTCACGTCAGCGATTCGACCCCGATCTCGCTGGAACGCCAGCCCCTGGCCGCCGCCGGAGCAAGGCCTGCACGCCCCCCGGGACAGCGGCCCTCGGCATCCTCTTGGCTTCCCCGGCGCCGAGGAGAATCTCTCCGCCGGCGCGGCGCGCGCTGGGAGAGGGAGCGCGGGCCGCCCCGACGCCGGGCGTCCTATTTCATGAGGCACGACCACGTTACCCGGCGTGGGGAGGACGCGCCCCGCCGCTCCGGGGGCGGGGCTCGAACCTGTCATCCCAGACCCGCGGGGTCTCCCCGGGTCCCCGCGGCGGGCCGGCGGCGGCGGCCGAGTGCAGCCGAGGACGTGCGTGCGTGCGTGCGTGCGGGCGAGCCCACGGGGCGGGGCGGCGGGGGGGCGGCGCGCGGCGCGGCGGGCGGGGCAGCGGGCGCGCACCGCCTCCTCGCGCCGGGCCCCCCCGCGCGCGCGCGGCGAATGGTTCGGCCCGGCCCCCGGCTCATTGTGCTCGCCTCACGCCGGCCCAAGATGGCGGCGGCGCTGCAGGCCCCGGGCCTGTGACCACAAAGAGGAGCCGGGGGCCGGACGGGAGCGCCGCGGCGGCGGCGGCGGCGGCGGCGGCGGCGGCCGAGGCCCAGGCCGGGCGCACCCCCCCCCCTCAGCCTCCCGCCCTCCCGCCCGCCCTCCTCCGCCCGCCGCCCCGCCCCCCGCCGGCGGCGCCGCGCCCCTCCCCCAACCGCCCGACTAGCATGGTGCGGCGGCCGCGCGCGCCGACATGGGGGAGAAGCTGGAGCTGAGGCTCAAGTCGCCCGTGGGGGCCGAGCCCGCCGTCTACCCGTGGCCGCTGCCGGTCTACGTGAGTGCCGCCCCCGCGCCCCGCCGCGCCCCGTCCCCCGGCCCGGGCCCCGCGGCGCGCCGCGCCCGCCCGCGGACGGGGCCGCCGGGATCCCGAGAAGCCCCCTCCGGCCGTCCTGCGGCTGGACGGCGCTGCCCGCGGCCGTTTGCGGCGCTGCCGTGGCCGGGCCGGGCGCGGGGGCTGGGGGCTGCGGGGCTGGGGTGCTGACAGTCGGCTCGCCGCGCGCGGCGTCGGTTGGGTCGGGCGCTGTCAGCGGGCTCGGCCCCGCAGTGGCCGCGCCGCTCTGCGTCCCCGCGGTGTCGCGGGCAGGCGGCGGGCCGGCCGGACCCGGGGCCTCCTCGGAAGATGACAGGCCGGGCAGAAATTTACCGGGGCGGCCCCGGGGTACTGCGGGGGCGCGGGTGGGCGGCGCGGGTGTCCGCGTCCCCGGGGCCGCTCGGGCCGGGCAGGCTGCCGTTGGGAGCCGGAGCGCGGCGGGCGCCGTGGGCGGGCGTCTTCGGGGCGCCCTTCGGCGCGCACGCCGGGCGGGGGGACGGGGCCCTCCGGGGGACCCGGCGGGGAAGCCCGCGCGCCCCGCCCCTCACGCGCGCTCCGTGTGTGTCAGTTTTTGGAAACGTCGCGGCCGGGGGCGGGGTCGGGGCGCGGCGACCGCCCGGGAGCGGGTGTTGGCCGCCGGCCCCGGCTTCTCCGCGGTTTCCAGCCCGCCGCGCGCGCCGAAGCTTTCTATTTTTGCTCATCCTGCGGCCGGAGGCGAGGTCGAGCCCGGGCCCGGCTTTTCCGGCTGGCAGCGCCGGGGTGTGTGTGTGTCCGGCCGCCCGGGCAGGGGGCAGGGCGGGGAACTGCCATCCGAGGTGACGAAAGCGGGCAGAACCTTCAGAACTCCAACCGTTCCTGTTCCCCGCCTGTCCCCACCCTGTGACAGCGCCCCGCGTGCACCCGCCGGCTGGCCAGAGCCTTCTGGAAAATGGAGTTATTTTACCTCCTTAGCTCGCGCGCCAGTCTCGCTGCGGGAGCGCTGACGGGTCCGCCCGATCAGGCGATCAGGCCGCTGTCAGCCCTCGGAGCGCTTTTCCACCAGCGCTGCTCTGTCCTCCCCGCCCCTCCAGGCCTGCCTTTTCCCGAAAGTCAGGAAGATGGAACGGACAGCGGGGAGCTTTCTGACCCCGCGAGGCCTGGCTGGGACCCATGTTGCTGTGGGTATCAGAAGTCCCTGTCTGTGGCGCATCCTGCTCCATCTGGTCATCGCCCTGTTCAGCTGGCTGGCGGTGGCCTTGGGGGGGCGTGGTTAGGAATAAAGCCGCTCTGAGCCTGGGGGGCGGGTTTCTATGCAGCTTGACTTCTCACCTTGGGACGTGCTGAGGGAGGGCGGTGGGGCCTGTGCCGCTGTGTGTGACACTTGTGCGTCTCCCAGATTGGCTCTCCTGGGCATCAGAAGAGCGAGGAGATGCACTGTGACCCGCTGTCTGGGTCCTGGACACGCAGAGACAGCCGCAGCGGCCCGTCCCCACCGTCCTATCTGGGGTGGAGCAGGGCCCTCAGCGATTCGTACCCGGGGTAAACAGTGCCTTCCGTGGGGGGCCTGGCGGGACCAGGCTTCCAACCAGTTATTGGTTCTGAGCTGTGTCTTTCCCTCTGGCCGGGACCTCCCTTGGCAGGGGAGCAGGGCCATGCTGCCCGCTGGCGGGGCGCTCTGCCTGACGTCGGCAGTTCCTCTCCTGGTGTGGTTGTCCCACTGCCCGGCCAGGGGGCAGGTGGCCCTGCGCGGTCCTCAGCCAGCCGCCGCAGGAGGCAACACTCTTGGTACAAATTTGTAGTGAGGTCTGTTCACTTTCCGTAACCCTGCTGATGGGGCCGGCTTTCTGGTGGGAAGCGGGGTGGTGATCTCGGAAGAGGTCCTGCTTTGTGGCGATTCGATGGTGACTGTGCTGAGAAAATGGATGACTTCATAAGTCAACTTCCGAGAAGGTCGGATTGTCCCTTGACTACACGTGCGAGATGACTGGGCCGGTTCGTTCACGGACCCATGCATGCTGCCAGCACCTACTGGATGCTTCCCGTGTCCCTGGGGGTGCAGAGGACGGTGGACGGTGTTTGCATTCTCCCGTTACGTATGGGCGTAGGGAGGTAGGAGCTCTGTAAACCCACAGGTTCAGCGTGGTGTGTGCCGTAGATAGCTGGGGGTTGAGGTGGTCCTGGAGGGAGGGGCTGCTGCTTTTGCCCTGGGGGACATGTGGGTGGCTTCTTGGAGACGGGGCATCTGTAGGAGGAAGTGCCAACAGCCACAACCAGCCACTCTGGGAATTGTTCCCCTCAGAAACAGGCTTTTTGGGAAATTGACAAATAGGAGGGAAGGTGGGGGGAGGGGCAGGCTGCGTTTTGTTGCTTTCCTGACTCAGAGTTCTGGGACACCCACCCGCTGTTCAAGGTGGCTCACGTCTTACTGGGAAAACCGGGTCCCGGCTGGAAGGGAGGTCGTGGTATTTTTGGCTGCCCAGCGGCAGGGCAAGAAACTGCGAGGGGGTGGAGTGGTTCATCCCCTCCATGACTTATTAAGCCTGTGGGCGGCGGAGCAGCCGCAGCGTGACTGTCCCCGCCTCCAGCTCCTTCCCTCTGAGCTGTCCTGCCCTTTCTGCCGGGGGTGAGTGGGTGAGCAGAGGTCCCCCCCCATGACTCAGAAGGCATTTTCTGACGCTGACCTGCTGTCCCGGGAGCCCTCAGGTGGCCACCAGGTTAACCCCAGACAAGTCGGCGTGGGCGGAGCAGCTGCTGGGAAGGGGAGAGGGACTCTCGGGTGTGTCGGCTCGTTTCCCTCGTCTGGTCTCTAGGACCCACGTGCCTGCCAGGGCTCTGTGTCGGATGCGAGGGCGCGGAGGGCGCAGGAACCTGGGGTGTTCTCCGGGGCGGCCGTGGTGGGCTGCTGGGGGTCTGGGAGCTCTGCCTTTTTTTCTTAAACTGTCAATATTGAGATAATCGCAGATTCCCTCCAACCCATAAGAAGTAACGGGGGCGCCTAGATGGCTCCGTCAGTGAAGCGCCGAACTTTTGGTTTCGGCTCAGGTCATGATCTCAGGGTGGTGAGATTGAGCCCCAGGGTTGGGCTCTGTGCCCAGCAGGGGCTCTGCTTCTCTCCCTCTGCCCCATGCTGTCTCTCTCAAATAAATCTTAGAAGAGAAAGAAAAGGGAAGAGAAGAGATCCTGTGTTCTTACCCAGCGTCTCCCAGAGAGCCACGAGTCTATCGTTGGCGTGGGTACAGTCAAGCTACAAGGCATTTTGGGGGCCTCTTTTGAATATGGGGACCTGTGGGCTGCCCAGCTTCTGCATCTGGGAGATACACTGGGGCCCCCTGCTGGGGCTGAAGGACAGGGAACAAGTCACTACCCCGTGAGGAAGTACGGTTTCCATGGGAGCCGCAAATGCACTTCTGGGAGCTGCCGAGAAAGTCAGGTCCCCCCATCCCTGCTCGTGGGCTTCGCAGTTTTAAAGACTAAACTTACATGGCCCCGAAATACTGTCCCACTGCGAAGGGGTGAGAACAAGGGGCAGGGGGCGTTGCGCGGAGAACCCCCCCCCCCCCACTCCCCCCCCCCCAGGAGGACGGGGCCGAGCCAGCTGCTCACCTGTGACGCATGATGGCTCGCAGGGAATGTCTGGGCTCTGTGACGCCAGCCAGCAGTGACTCACCAGGAAGGAGGGCTTGGCTCCTGCTGCCACCTCCGCCGCACCCCTCTTCAGGGGCCACGGGGCTGCTCAGAGGACAGGGCCCGCCAGAACTGCAGCCCCCACCCCTCCAGGGCAGGGGAGCCCCAGGCAACGCCCTCCCAGCAGCGCGCCAGGCCTGCGGTGTAGCCACTGACAGATGATCACCAAGAATTGACGTGCGAGCCCCCGGTGTGGCCACAGTCGCTGTGTGGTCTTTAAGTCCCCTCTCTCCTTGTGCCGCCGCTACTGCGGACAGCAGGCCCAGAGCCCCGGGGGTGCCCGCTGCTGCATGGACACCAGGGCTGGGAGCTGGGAGGTCGTCGCCCCTGCGCGTCTCTCCCTGTGTGGGTGCGTGCTGTCTGAAGACCCGGCCAATTGCGAGCAGAGGTCTGGGCAGAGGACCAGCACGTGGCCCCGCGGGGCCCGGCGTGCTGAGGAGGGAGCCCCGCACAGACATGACGAGACCTGGCCTGAGTCTCGCTCCTTGCAGACTGCACGGCCTAGGGTGCAGGCCCCACGCGTGGTTTAGTGCTGCGAGATGGCTAACGCGGTTTGAGCGGGAGCGCCCTCAGCCTGCCCAGGCTCGTGGCGGCCTGACCCTGGTCCTCGGGCTCTGGCCCTGCCCTGCTTTGCAGTCTCTCCTGAGGGCTAAGTGGGAACTGCAGACCTGACCCCTTGTTCACCTCCCAGAGCACCATCAGGAGCTGCCCTCTGCCTCGGGGGAGCTCCCAGACTCTTCTTGCCCGCCCTGGGCCCTGCATATTGACCTTCCTCCCCCTCCAGGCTGACCTCCAGGATGGATCAGTGCCGTCCCACCCCAGCCTTCTCATGGTGGTTTTTTGTTCGTTACTTACTTGAACACATGGTTTGTCTTTTTGGATTCTTGCTTATTTGAACCAGAAAAGGTGCTGTCACTATAATTATTTGAATTGGTGTTTTGCTCCCCCGGCTCAGCTTAACCATGAACTCAGAAGTGACGCTCTCTGTGTCAGAGCGATTAGGAGTGGGCGTTTACTTTGTCACAGGCTCGTGTCATAATATCTGTGAAAGGGCAGCTTCTGGATGAAATTTAAGGTGATTGTCAAGATAGCAAATTAACCATGTTGAGTTTTGAGATGTTTAAACAGATTCGGACTAATGTGTTACATTCCGCACTGTGGGTGTTGTATTACACATTTTCCTTATTTCTGAGTGAGAAATACGAGATTTCAGTGGGGGAAATATACTGTAAAATTCATGGAATTATTAACGTATTCAGAAGACTTGAAGTATCCTGTCCCCGCCCCCCCCCCGCCTTTTTTTAAAGTAAGCTGTAGGCCCAACGCAGGGCTTGAACGCACAACCGGAGGTCAAGGGTTGCATGCTGTCCCCACTGAGCCGGCCAGGCACCCCTAAGTGTGTGATCTTTATGGCACTCCTGCCAAGTGAGAAGACCGCGGCAGTGTCTCCAGCAGGTGCATGGGAAGGCCTTGGGGTGGGGGGGGGCGGGCTGAGGGCCGTGGGCGGGCCCAGAGCACACACACACCCTGATAGCACCTTTCCGGTTTGTCTGCATCTGGACGACCTTCTGCGTCTGACCTTTCTGGGCAGCATTTTCACACTTGGAAAGGTTTTTATTTATTTGAGAGCGTGCACAAGGGGGGAGGAGAGGGAGAAGCGGACTCCCCACTAAGCAGGGAGCCTGCCGCGACCCTGGGATCGTGACCTGAGCTGAAAGGAGTCGCTTCGCTGTCTGAGCCTCGCAGGCCCCCCGGAAAGGATTTCAGACGTGCATAGACTTGAGTTCCTGTGCCCCTTGCTCAGCTGCTCGTGGCACCAGGACCCCAGCCCGGGCTCCGCGCTGAGGACACTCGGGACCCTGCCCCCCCATGTCCCCGCCTGCTCGGGTCCAGCCCGGGGCCCCAGTAGTGTTTAGTTGTCCTTTGTTCCCAGCTGTAACCTGCGGCTGTCCCTCCCAAGGCTGGCCCCTGTCGTGACTTATCCACCCTGCAGGGGGCCCTAGTGTGTGGTTAGAGGCTCCTGCGCTCTTGGCAGGAGTTCCGCGGGTGGACGCTGGGTCTCCTCGGGCACCACATCCGAGGCCACTGGCACCTTCCTGTGGATGGTGCTGACCTCGAGCCCTGGTCTGGGTGGCACTGCCGGGCCCCTCCCCCAACCGTGGTCAGGTTGTTGCTGTGCACCCGGAGAGGGGAAGGGGCCTGTGACTCTGTCCGGGACCCTGGGGGGCCTTGTCTACACATGGGGGACCTCCCCCTTCCCTCCACCGCCCTCCCGCCGGACTGCAGTTCCCCTCCCAAAGCCCTGCGTCTGCCCCCCTCACTCAGGGACTGTGTTCTCCTGCTGGTGGTTCAGTCTGCGAGGACCTTGTCAATCACATTCTGGGGCTGTCCCCGGGAGTGCCTCCAGGCTTTCTCCTGGGCTTGAGGCCTGCCTGTGCCTCTCAGGGGACGCATCTTTACCACCTGGTGCCCAGGCTGTCCCCGCTCATCTTGTGTTTTCTGTGCCCCGGCCCTGGATCCCGCCATTCCTCTGAGGAGCCTAGTTCCTTTTCAGAGCCCTGCGGGGGAGAGAACCGGGGCTGAGGAACAGCGGTGCAAACCCGCATTTCAGTCCGCCAAGGAGCTGTGGCCCACCCAGCCCTCGCCCCTGCTCCGAGGGCTCGTCTCTCCACGTGGGTTCTCTGGGGTGGGGGCCTCCTGGTGGCGCTCGGTTTTCCGCCGGGTGTGGGCAGCTGCCGTGGAGAGGGCCTGGCCCCCCCCCCCCCCCCCCCGGCCCAGCGCGTCGTTGCCCGCCCGCTCCCGGGTTCCCGGCGGCTGCAGAAGTGCATTTTGTCTGGACGACTGTGCTGCTGCCGCTTCTGCTTTTCCACCTGGGTCCTCCTCCCTGCCTTCGGCCCGGAGGCCTGCTCCTCCTCAGCCAGCTTTTTGTCCCCTCCTTTCCTCCTGGGTCACCCTGTGAACCCTGGCCGTGCGCAGTCTGTGCCCTGGGGGCCGTTGCTTGGCCTGCGGTAACGGGTACCACAGGGGGGCGGCGGGGTTGGCACTGGGGAGGGCCCACTTCCTGGTCGGCGGCCCCGGCTTCTCGCTGTGTCCTCACGCGACCGAGAGAGTTCTCTGTCCCTTCATCCCCTTACAAGGGCACTAGTCCCACGGGGGTTCCCGCGTTCGTGACCTCCCCTAACCTTAACATCTCCCAAAGGCCCTGTCTCCTGATACCGTTCCACGGTGGCAGGGCTCCAGCGAGTGGACTGGGGCGACCCAAACATTCTATCCTTACAGTCTCCCTGGGCCTCAGTGTCTAGCCCTGTGGCAGCCCCGAGAGCACTTCCGTCGGTGTCCATGTTCCGCCGCGGCTGCCTGGGAGTCTTGGTGGCAGACCAAGCTGGCTTGGCTGAGCCCAGCCCCTGCCTGTGACGGCCCCGCTTGGGCGCCGTGCTCCGTGTTTGTGCTCCCTTGGGAGGCCTGTGTCTGTCTCGCACACCTCGGCTATGGCCTGGCCCGTTCTCAGGTGTGGTTGGCGGGCTGCCCTCCGCCGCCTTCCCGGAGCCCACAGGGCAGACTCTCTGTTGCTGCCACCCGGCTCTGCCCTTGCTGGGGTGCAGACGTCTGGGCGGCCTGGGGACGCGGCTGGCCTGATTCTCTGCAGGCTGGGATCCCTGCTGCCCTGCGTGAATTTGCTCATTTTCACATGAAAGCCTTTGCCTTCTTGATGCTCAGGTCCTGTGGGTCTGCTGTCCTCACCACTGCTCCCTGACCCCGCTCCCAGGTGCATGGGCACATGGGCAGATGGATGAGGCTTGAGCTCCCCAGCCTGGCCCCGGCCCTGTGCTCTCCACACTGCAGGGCTCCCTTCCGGACTGAGTGTTCTGGATGCCTGTTGACTTTGCACTGTGTCCTCCTCCACCCCCACCAGATCTCTGCCGTCAGAGCCCTGCTGCTGAGGTGGACAGACAGCGGACCACAGGCCTCCTGCCCGTCCCATCCCCCCACCTTCATTCCCTGTCCTCTGCCCCCTGGAGCTGTGTTTGCACATCACCGGCCTGTCCAGGGCAGTTCCTGCGGGTGGGGTCTCGGGGCCCGCAGCCTTCGCTTCACCGGGATCCTATTAGAGATGCAGGTTCCCAGACCCGCAGAGCTGCTGCACGGGCTGCTGTTGTGGGGTCGAGGGTGGGTCTGTGCTCAGGAGCTCTGCGGGGGATTCCGACGCGCTGTGTGGCTGCTTGCCAGCCCGCCTCGGAGGGCTCGGGTTTGGCCTCCGGCTATGATTCCTGAGGGAAGCCGAGGACACTCCCTGGGTGTCATTCTCGCTGCCAGCAGCAGTCAGGGATGTGGAGCCGGAGGGTGGGGTCCCCCTCTCCCCGTGCACACCCCTGTGTTCAGCTCTTGGTCTCTCCTGGCTTCTGCATCCCGCCTCTCACCGTACGCCCTCGGCCCCAGCGCCCTCCAGTCGTGCAGACGCTTACAGTGCAGGAGGTCTGAGCGCTCAGCAGCCTGCGTGCATGCCCTTGCAGAGGACGTCTTGAAGACCCTCCTCTCCACGCTTCCTGGGCTGGGGGGGGGTCTGCACACCTGCCGGGGACAGGCTGGTGGTGGAGCCAGACCTTGAGTTCTTGTCCCAACGCTTGTCCCCAGGGTACAAGAAGGGGCCGGGCCTGGGCTAGTGAGGCAGCTGGGGCTCCCCATGCGCTCTGTCCCTCGGTGCGTGCGCCCTCCATGCACCGTCCGTGCCGGGCAGTCACACAGCCACTGGGGTTGAGGAGCCAAGTGGTAGCAGCAGGGACAGAATTTCGTGTCCTCTGCAGGTGTGACGACTGCCCCATGTGGCGTGCAGTGTAAGGCAGGAACAGGTTGTGGTTGTCACGGATGTTTCCATGAGTCCCCGAGGTGCAGGGCCTAGCCTAGCGCCGCCTGGCGCCTGGTGCCCGCTTCCCAGTTAGCTGCGTCCGCTGAACGGGCTTTGCGTGGAAGGGCCTCTCCCCGCGGCTCTGCGTGGGTGCTCTGATGCCGTTAGTGGCGAGGGAGTGAGGTGGTCCTCTGCAGGCGGACATTCCTCCTGTGGCCAGCGCCAGGCTGGGGACATGGGCTGTGTGTGTGCACAGCGGGGTCCCAATAAGGACACCAGGGTTCCGGGGCTCCTACGATGGAGGAGGAGGACAGGGGGTATTCCTGGGTCACGAGACAGGGGTGCTCATGAATGCGGGCTGCCAAGGGGCCACGCTCAATCTCACGTTTCCGGTGGCTTCTGACCTCTTTCTCCAGAAGCCTGTGGGGCAGTAAGGAGAGGCCGCAGCCCCGACGTTCCTGAATCATTCATGGTGATCGGCGCATCTTAAATTATGTACCTCGGGGCCGCTGGTGGCAGCTGGCCTGTCCCCTGAAGGGTCGTTCTGAGACCTTTAGAAGCCCAGTTGTGAATGTCGTGCTTCCTGGATCAAATTCCAGGCACCTCTGCCTTTCCAGGTCTAGGGTCTGGTGTGAGACAAGTCAGCCGGGCGGGCTGTGTGGGTTCCTGCGAGGCCGGGGGGGAGGGGTGGGAGCCCCGCATGGGCCCGTGCCCTGCTGGGGCACCTTGGGCTGCTGTTTGCCCCCACCCTGCCGTGCACAGGGCTGTGCCTCTCCTCTTGTGACTGCTGGGCCGACTGGAGTCACACCCTTGTGGCCAGGGTGTTGCTGGAATTCCCAAATTCCCGTCAAGTCCTGCTGCCGCAGACCCTTTTCTCGTGGGCAGTGCTCCGGCCGGCCGGTCAGCCTTTGCACAAATGTATCGGTTAGCTGTGGCTGCGTAACAGATTCATCCCCAGTAGCAGCATAAGGCAACACGCGTTTATTATCTCGTGGTGTGTGCTCGGGAATCCCGCAGCAGACATAGCTGGGGGGTCCTGGCGTGGGGTCTCTCATGAGGTTTTGGTCAGCACATAAGCCCCTGGGGCTGCCTCATCTGAAGGCTGGGCCGGGGCAGGAGGAGCCATTCATGCTGGTGCCCTTGCTGGGCTGCTGGCGGGAGGGAGGCTTCCCCTCCTCACCACATGGGCCTCTCCATGGGGCCGCCCGTGGCCTGGCAGCTGGCTTCCCTGGGGCGAGTGACTCGAGAGAGAGAGGGAGAGAGAGAGGGAGAAATTTGGTGGAAAGTTGCAGACTGACGACCTTCCCGTCTGTCGTTGCTTGTCCTTGTGCTGTGTGGGTCTGACGGTCTCTTCTGGAGACCCTGTGACACCTTGCGGGGCCTGCTGGGCTCTGCGGGACGGTCAGTGCAGCCGTCAGGTGAGCTCCCGCCAAGGCCGTGAGTCTGGGTCCCGCGCAGGGTCGTGGGGAGGCAGCAGGAGAGGCCATTGGACGAGTGTTTCCTCGGCTCGGTGCCTCCCTCCTGGGCTGGGGCTGCTTTCCGGGCGCCATTGCTCATGTGGAGGTCCATCAACAGCTTTGTCGGAGTGAAAGTCACGTACCAGATAACTCACGCGTTGAGAGTGTGCCGTATCCACAGAGTTGTGCGATCCTCACGACTGTCAATTCCAGAACCTTCCATCTCCCCCAAAGAAACCCCGTCCCCATCAGCAGTCATCTGCCACCTCCCCCCCATCCCCGGCCCCCGCGAGCCCCCTTCCCGCGTGTGGAGGAGCCCAGTCTGGGCGTGTCGCACGCGTGGACTCACACCCTGCGTGCCCTTCTGTGTCTGGCCCCTTCCCTGCGCGTCGTGGGCTCGGGGTCCGTCCTGGGACAGCGCGTGGGCTCCGGCTGGTGGCCGGGGACGCTCTGTGTGCGGGGGCAGGTTGTGTTTGTTCATCCGCTGGTGGACACTGGGGCTGTTTCCAGCTTTTGGCGGTGAGGAACGCTGCTGCTGTGAACGCGTGCACAGATTTTCGTGTGGATGTATGAGGTTTCTTTTGGGTGTGTGCTTACGGGCGGAATGCTGGGCAACATGGAAATTCCCCTTAAACGTTTGAGGAACTGCAGACTGCTTTCCAGAGCAGCTGCACCACTTTCCGTGCCCACCAGCCGGGTGTGAAGGTTCTCTTTCCCGCCCCAGCGCTCAGTGTCCGTCGTTCGGACTCTGACCATCCTTGTGGTTTTGCCTCGTGTCTGTTCCTGGCTCGGGGTGGAGCGTCTTTTCGTGTCCTTACTGGTCTTACTGGCTGGCCATGGGGGTGTTTTCTTGGCAGCAGTGACCGTGTCAGTCCATGCTTTAACGGCCCTGCTGTGTTTTCGTTTGGAGTGGTTTGCGTTCCGGGTACTCGCAGGCACACACGGGGGGTCCCGCGGGTTCCAGGCCCCGCAGTGAAGCAGGTGTCGCAGGTAAACATGGATTGTGTGGTTTCCCAGTTACGTACCGTGGTCTGTTCAGTGTGCCGTGTCATGATGGATAAGGAAGGCAGTGTGGACTCCTTAAAGAGAAGACACTGCGGGTAATGCTAACGTCCCCTCAACGTTTCAGCGAGGCCGCGTCACCGCAGCAAACGCAGTGAAATTAGAAATGTCGCGAGAATTCCCAAATGGGACGCATGGACACCGCGGGAGCCACTGCTGTGGGAAACAGTGCCGATAGACGGGCTCATCCCGGGTGGGCGCCGGCCCCGGGCTTAGAAAAGCGCCCTGTCGGCTCAGTGCGGCCCGGTGAGGTGTGCCTGTGGGGATACAGACGCTGCCCCAGAGAATGACTTGCAAAATTTTCCTCTTGTTCTGTGCTTTGTCTTTTGGCTTTCGTGATGCTGTCCTTGGAAGCATCGCCATTTCATTCTGATGAGGTGCAGCTTACCTGTGCCCTCTGCCCCCCCCCACCGAGGTTTATGTGATCATTGTGGGAAGCGTCACCGCCAGGCAGGCACCCTGATTGCCCTCCCCTCCACCCTGCCCGCTCCTCGCCGCAGCGGTGGGTGCTGCTGTGTCTCCTGGCCTTGCTTCAGGCCCCTGCAGCCTCGTCAGAGGCACTTGGGGCATGTTGGCGCTCAGCGTCTCCGTCTGCAAGATGGACTGCTGGCCGTGCCCGCGGAGGGCTTGGCACCACCTGCATTCCACGGTCGTGTGACACACTCCCCTGCGTGTGTCGTGCACTCTCCCGAGCTCTGTGGTTGCCACCTCACTGTCGCTGTCAGGTCTCCTGCCTCACTGGTGCCCGCGTGGCAGGTGTGGACCTGGATGGCCGAGTGGACAGGCTCGCCGGGTGACGGGCCCGAGGACTGCGGTCACGGCACGTGGCGGACGGCAGTGCACGCGGGCACGGGGCGTTCCGCGGTGTGGGCTCTCAGGCGAGTGGTCTGGCAGAAGGAACTGTGGCTTCCCCCTTGTTTCCGATGCTCTGGCCAGGTCAGGGAGATGCCCCGGGGAGCGTGGGGGGCTCTGAAGGTAGCAGCCGCGGTTGCTGGGGTGCGCGGGTGAGAGGGGCTCCGTGCTGGCCGGGAGCCGTGAAGACGGGGCTGACGTGGGCGGAGGAGCGGTTTCCTTGTGGGGGTCCCCCAGCTCCTCCCTCCTTGCGCCCTCCCGGCGAATTGGAGCACTCGAGTGTGTCCCCGCGTCCTTGGGACCCAGGCTGGCATGGCTCGCCGACAGAGCCTGGGCTCCCGTGTCAGAGGCCGGGGGTGTCCGCCGGCTCCATGTTCCTTCCTCAGGACACAGGGGCAGGTAGTGCCGGGCCTGCCGTGCCCGCCACCTGCCAGGAGGCTCCCCTTGTGGCCAATCCCCGTTGTTCCTTTAAGACCTTTTGAAGTTGGGCTAAAGCTGGCGTCCCGGGGCTGCTCATCCCCATCAGCGGCCCCACCCCCAGTTTCTGAGTCGGAACCGTCTCGCCCCACCTGCGCCGTGTCCCCGTCACAGGACCGCAAGTGATGTGTGTCGTTTGATCTTTTGTCAGTTGGAGGATGTTACTAAGAACATGAAAAATTGGCTCTTCGTTTGCCTTAAAAAAGTTAAGATTTGGCACAAAATGCCACACGATGTGCGATTCTCTTCACATGAAATGTCCAGAGACAGGCAAGCCCACAGAGATGAAAGTGGACTAGCGATTGCCAGGGGAGGAGGGTGATGGCTGCTGGGGTCGGTTATCCGTAGGGGGACGAGAGTGTTCTGGGGTCGCGACTCTGGAAGTGCTGAAAAGCTGCGGAGTTGTGCACGCGAAGCGGGCGAGCTCCATTCTGTGAGAAGCCCCTCCTCACGGGGCTGTCCCCATGGAAGCAAGGTCAGGGTACGCGGTCCTTGGACTTGTGATGACCCTGACCCCAGGCGCTTGCCCCCAGGCGTCTGTCGTGAGGTGGTGCAAGTGGCCAGGGTGTGTGCACAGCCTCCCCGAGGGGCAGCCCGCGCCGTGCTCGCATCGGGACAGGGCCGGAAAGAGGACTCGATGTGTCTGGTCCTGGGTTCTGCAAGGTCTGGGGTCAGTTGGCTGCACAGACCCCAGTGAGAGGCCCGGAGTGAGCCCTCAGCCCCCTCTTTGAGGAAGGAGCAGCGATGAGCCCATGTGCAGTGGGCACCGTGGGGACCCACCGAGATCAGCTGTGGGGTTAGGGGGTGTCTGTGCTCTGGCAGGAGGACGGCCTTGTAGGTTTTTCCCATGGTTGTGTTACTGGTGTTACCTTGTTTCACAGACGGGAAAACAGAGGCCTGGAGAGGTTCCGTAAGTCAGAACCAGGCCTGTGGCTCCCAGGCTACAGCAGCACCTGGGGGGTGGGGTGAGGAGTCAGCAAAAGGGTGGGTGCGGGGCAGGGAGGGGAGGGTCAGGGCGGAGACTCCATCCCAGGCCCCTGCCCCGCTGCCTGCTGGTCGGGCGGGTTGGGGAGGGCAGTGTTGCAGGAGCAGGTCTTCCCAAGGGCGGCATGTCCAGCCTGGGCAGGGGTCCGGGAGCAGCACGTCCTGGCCCAGGCCAGGGCCGTCTGGTAGGGGGTCCCGGTCCCTGCCCTTGCATCACTGGAGGGTGTAAACGTGTCCCTTTGTCTTTCAGGACAAACACCACGACGCTGCTCATGAAATCATTGAGACCATCCGGTGAGTGCGGTGCCGGCCAGGGTGGGTGGGGTCTCAGGGGTGGGCGGTGCCTGCCGGGGTGGGCGGGGTCTCAGGGATGCCCCCCCCCCCCACGCCAGCCACCCCACCTGGGCTCTCCGGCTTATGGCCTGCTCTCTGAGCCCGCTTTCTGAGCCCGCTTTGCCCTGCACGGCTCCTCGCGGTGAGCGGCCTGGCAGACTTGGGAAGCAGTGACCAGTCAGAGGAGTCCGGGCCTTCCACATGTGGCCCCAATCAGGTCTCCGTGCTTCTCTGAGCCTCGGATCTTCTCTGAGGGGCGTGCGGAGCTGGCAGGGTGTGGGGCTCCCCCACCTCCACTCCCCACCTTGCTTCCTTCTCCTCCCCCTGGGATTTGGTGCTGACTCAGCCTTCCGCGGCTGCTCCTTCTCTCAGTGCCCCGGTCAGCCTCTCACCAGTGTGTTTCTGGGGTGTGCAGAGAAATGCCGGCCCCCCCACCCCCCGTGGGGGTCCTTGACAGAACCCACAGGAAGGCTGTCCGCCCTTCTGTTTCTAGCGGGCTCTCTCCCATGCTGGCCTGGGGTCTGGAGGGAACCGCAGAGCACTGGCCATGGCTGCTGGGTGCAGTTCCGTACCTGCTTCTGGCTCTACAGTCTGTGGTCAGGGACCCTGTTGTCCTCGTGTGTCTGCGTGGCTGTGGTCTCTGTTGCCGTGTTGTTCCTCAGAATCCTTAACCGCGTGGCCACCACCTCGGGCCCCTGCCGTGATGCCTGCAGGAAGCTGCCGTGGCCAGAGGCAGGGCTAGGCGGGCGGTGCCCCGTGAAATGGCTGGGATGGGAGGGCCGGCTGTGATGGGAGTCCCTTTCCTGCCACGTGGTAGCGGGGCCACGAACCCGGGGTGCTCTCGCTGCCCTAGCCTGTTTGATTGGCTTGGGGGCCCACCGATGCCTCCTCGCAAGACTGTTGTCAAATTTAAGTGAACTGATGTGCGCAGCTGCTGTAGTGCGGGCCCGAAAGCAGTCCATGGTGTTAGCTGTTAGCGGGGTGCCGTAGTTCGGTTTATGGTAGTTTTGAAGAGGGCTGCTGGTTGGGACGTGGGAGTACGGAGGTAGCAGGGAGGGCTGGGAGTCAGGCGGCCTGGCGTGTGCCCCGGTGGCCTCTGTGCCTGTTTGTCACGTGCGGAGTGGGGCGCTCATCCCTGTGCAGCTCGGGGCTGGCGTCCTGCCCCGCTGCCGGTCCAGCCCTTTGCTAGTCCACTGTGGCTCTGATTTGCTTATCCTGGTAACTCCTGATGCTCCGCATCCTTTGCCTGTTTTCAAAAGCTGATTTTACTATTGAATTTTCACTGATCTTTACATATTGTCATTACCAGGCCTGTACCAGGTGTGTATTCTGCAAATGTTTTCTTCCGGTCTGTGGCTTACCTCTTCGTATCTTTTTTTAAGATTTTATTTATTTGTCGGAGAGAGAGAGTGAGTATGAGCAGGGGGAGGGGCGGAGGCTGTGCAAGGAGCCCGACGTGGGGCTCGATCCCATGAGGCCTGAGCTGAAGGCAGACGCCTCAGTGCCTGAGCCTGGGCATCCTACCTCCTCACGCCCTTAACAGTGTCTTTGGAGCAGTGGGTAGCTTAGCTTTGAATGAAGTCCGGTTTGCCCACATTGTTCTTTTACAGTTTGTGGGGGTTTTGCCTCCTAAGAAATAATAAGAAATATTTGCCTAATCTGAGGTGTCACGGGTTTTCTCCTATGCTTTCTAGAAGTTTTACAGTTTAGGTTTTCTACGGAGTTTTTCCATCCGTTCTGAGCACATTGTTCATACGATACGGGGTATGAGTTGACGTTGACCTTCACGCATACGGACGGCCGCTAGCTCAGCACCGCTGTGAACGAGACCGTCCTTTCTGTGCACAGTTCTCGCATCACCTTTGTCCAAGTCAGTTGACGGTGCGGGAGTTGGCTCACTTCCAGGGTGGCTTCTCTCCCACTGGCCCACGTCTGTCTCCTTTCACCAGAGAAGACCTTGGTGGCCTCATGTGTAGAGCAGGCGTCCCACCGAGCAGGGCAGCTTCTCCGCCTTTGTTCTTGTTTTAAAGTAGCGCTTCGGGGGAGCGCCTGGGGGCTCAGTCAGTCCAATGGCGGACTCTCAATCTCAGCTCAGGTCTTGATCTCAGGCTTGTGAGGTCAGGCCCCGTGCTGGGTGTGGAGCCTCCTTGAAAAAAAATAAATAAAAAATGTTGCTTCGGTTATTCTACCTCCTGTGCATCTCCATGTAAATTTTGGAATTAGCTTGTTGGTTTTTGCATGATTTTCTTAGGAATCGCACTGAGCCAGTAGGTCGCACGGAGAGATTTGCCATTGAGGCTTCCGGTACGGGGTCTCTCGGTTCATGAACATGGTTTGTGTCTTTGAGCTCGCTCAGGTCTTTCCGTACTTCCTCAGCGGCGTTCTGTCGTCGTGGCGGGGGGGGCGTCCTGGACCCGTTGGTTGGATCCATTCTCAGAGAGTTGAGCTTTTGGCAGGCCTGTAGCTAGGATTCTGTGCTAAGTTTTACTTTCCGGTCGCCTACTGCTTATAAATAAGAATGCGGTTGACTTCCACATATTAACCATGACCTGTTGCTATATTTATTGATTCTGGTAAGTGATTTGTAGATTTATTAGGACTCGTAGAAATAAGTACAACGTCTGTGACTAGGGACAGTTTTATTTCTTCCTTTCAGTCTTCATGATCTTAGTCCTTCTCCTTGGCCTTATCGAATTGGCTGGGACCTTCAGTGCAATTTTGCGTAGAAGTGGTAAAAACTCTAGGTTTTTCGCAGATGCCCTGTGCGAGTTTGAGGAAGTTCCCTGCCATCCCTGATGTCTGTCCTACGTGTGACCATGGCATTGTAGTTGTATTAAAAGAAGTGGTAACTTTTACAGGCAAAAGCTGAAGTACTTATGAAGGAGCGTAGTGTCTGCGGTCTGCTCCCGAGTGTCAGGGACTGGGTGCCACACAGCGTCTGACGGAGGTGTCTGTTCCTGATAAGGGCTCTCGGGGCAGCAGGAGGCGCACGGCCTATCGTTTTCTCTTACTGTGGTGACGTTTTCTCTTACTGTGGTGACCTTAACCTTGCCCACCTGGTCCATCATGTTTCTCTGAGGTATAGGCACTCTTTCCCCCCTTTTAATTAATACATTTCTTGGAGGAGATCCTTGGAGACCTTGCAAACATCCCATTCCTCCTTGGACTTTCACCCCCTGATTTTGGCGCCCAGAGGTGGGTCTCACCTGCCATGACTGGTTCCTGCTGTGTTCTTGAAGGGAGGTTCTCAGCTGGGGCTCTTCTCCACGGAGAGCTGTACTTTCCCACCCGCTTCCTCGTTCTGTGAGCTGTGACCCACTGCTGGGTCACAGCTCACGCCCCCTGTTCCTGTGCTGGCTCTTTGGGGCTCTCTGTGCGCGCCCTGTCCCTTTGGCGTGCCCCCGCCTTCCTGAGCAGGCCCGTATGTTCCAGAACCGCAGCGCTCCTCGTCACCCTGAGGTTCCCGTGTTCGCGACCCGCGAGTCGGCCACAGCTCTCAGCGGCTCTGGCTTCTTCTAGCGGAGAGGAGTTCATGCTGTTTGTCAGCACGGAGTGGTCTCCTCGCAGAGCTGTGAGAATTCCTGACGTGTTCCAGCCGTGAGCGCCTGTGGGATGTGTAGGACGCGCCGCACAGCTGGCTGTGCTCTTAGCGCACCTTCAGGACTGGGAGTCTGGAGTGTATCTGTCCGTTCACGTCCGTATCACGTCCGGGAAATCTTTGCCTGCCCGAGTCACAAAGGTGTTCTCCTTTGTTTTCTTCGAGAAGCTCCGTGGTTTCAGCCTTTGTGTTAGGGTTACGATGTTCCGGTGTACCAGCTGCGGTTTATATTCGTGGGGTCGACATTAATTAAAAAGACTGTTTTCCCATCACGTTGTCTCGGTTCTTTTATCCGAAAGCTGTATAAATGTTCACCGGCCTCTGTCCCGTGCGCTGGGTCAGCGTGTCTCTTGTCCCTGCGCCAGCGCCAGTTCTGGTTACCGTAGACCTGTGGTGGGTCTCAGGATAAGGCCGTCAGGTCCTCTAGCGGTGCTCGTTGTAAAGCTTATGGAGGCTGGGAGCTCAGTCTTCGCGCGCCTGTCTCGGAGTCAGCTTGTCTGTTTCTCCCGGAGCCTCCTGGCGTGTTCTAGGGTCGCTTCGAGGTGGCAGCTCGGTCCGGGGAAAGGGCTGTGTGAGTCTTCTGTTCTGAGCACAGTTGCCTGTGGTTTGTTTCGTTTTCAGGTTTTCTCAGCGGTGTTTTACAGTTTTCAATGTAGAGGTCTTACAAATTTTTCATTAAAATTATCACTACAGGGGTGCCTGCGTGGCTGAGTCAGGTAAGCATCCAACTCTTGATTCGGGCTCAGGTCGTGATCTCAGGGTCGTGAGGTTGTGCCCCAGGTTGGGCTCCATATGGGGCAGGGACCCTGCTTAGGATTCTTTCTCTCCCTCTTCCCCTGCCCCAGCCCTGCATGCACGTGCTACGTTCTCTCTCAAGTAAATAAATCTTTTTTTTTTTTTAAGATTTTATTTATTTATTTATTTGACAGAGATCACAGGCAGAGAAGCAGGCAGATAGAGGGGGGGAAGCAGGCTCCCACTGAGCAGAGAGCCTGATGTGGGGCTCGATCCCAGGACCCTGAGACCATGACCTGAGCCGAAGTCAGAGGCTCAACCCACTGAGCCACCCAGGTGCCCCTCAAGTAAATAAATCTTAAAAAAAAAAAAAATCCCTAGATATTTATGTTTTACTGACATTTTAAATGGCATTTAAAAAATCTGTTTCAAAATTCTCTGTTGCTGGTACATGCAGACAAAGCTCGTTTTTGCTCACTGACCTCATGGCTTGTGGCCTTGCTCAATTTGTCTAAGTTCTAGAAGCTTCTGTGTAAATTCCTTACGGTAGCCCATTTGTTAAATTGTATGTCTGTGAACGAAGCTTCTTTTCTAGTCTTTGTGCTGTCTGCCACGTGGTGCTGGCCAGGGCCCGTGGTGGAGTGTTGAAGGAGGTATGGTGGCCGGCGTCCTCACCTGTCCCCCGACCTGGGAGCGGTCTGTCTGCACCAGTAGTCCGCTGGTGTCCGCAGGAACTGTACCCTCCTGTCCTGTCGGGGTTCCTGACGGATGCTGTGTGTGCTGTCGAGCAGAGAGCTTACCAGAGAGAAGTGCTCGTGGGGCGGGAGGGTGGGGAGGACTCTGATGCACTGGAGGGACCCTTGGGCGGGTGGACGCTTGGAGGTGGGCCCTGTCCAGCTGGCCCTGGTGACAGAGAGCGGAGGAGTCTTGTGGGGAGGGGCCGCAGGGTCTGGGCCGGGAGTGCCGCTCTGTGCACATGTGTTTGGAGGTGGCAGCTGCGGCTTCCTGCCCCAGGGAGGGAGTCGGGCTTGAGGACTCAGGGATGCAGGGACACAGGGACAGTACCTCCCATCCCCACCGATTGGAGCTGGCAGGGAGCCCGCTGGCAGAGCAGAGACAGCGGGCATGCAGGCGGTGTCCCCCCCCACGCCTCTTTCCACCTCTTGCTTCCTTGGGATTTTTACCCTGCATGGGGCTTGGGTCTGGCTTGGGCGTTTTCTGTCTGCTGAGGTGATCGTGTGACTTTCTGTTGACGAGGCGGTGGACGGTGGTTCGTTGCTGCGGTAAACTCCACGTGGTGGGCGCATGCGGGCTTCGGTTCACGCGTGCTTTTAGGGGGTTGTTTTTAGGGGGCGCTCGTGGGGGCGTTGGTGGGTAGACTGCCTGTTCTATGCCAACTTTGTCTTTCTGAGGCTTTGCCTCCCTCTGGTTTCGGCATCAGGGTAATGCCGGCCTCGTGCGACTGAACACGTCACTGCCCTGCTTCCCTGCATGTGCGGCAGGACTCCCCGGCGACGCCAGTCGGACCCGGCTCTCCTGGCGGGAGGCGCTTGATCAGGGGGTCGCCGTCTTCAGCAGGGTCCAGGCTGTCAATACGTCCCCTTTCTCCCAGGGTCGGTTTTGCGTGTTCGTGTCTTTCCAGGAAGTCGCTCATTTTGTCTAAGTTGTCAGATCTCTCGGCTGAGCATTTTCCGCGACGTCCGCGGTGTTCTCCTGAACGTGTGGAGCGTTGACTCCTTTCTCGGGCTCTTTGTCGAGGTGGGATCGGGATCCAGCGAGGGTTAGGCCTCAGGACGGGCTGGCGTGTGTCTCTGTCCCTCTGCTCTGTTGGCTCCCCTCGTCTGCTGCTTGTCATGCGCCCGTGCAGCGGCCCGCTTGTCTGGGGCGCGGGGAGCTCGTGCGGCGGCGCTGGCCGCCCGCGTTCCGGGCTCTCTGCCTGGAGCGGCCGCTTCCCCGGCTCGTCCCGTGTGGCCCGTTGGCCCCAGGAGCCGACTGCGCGGCTTCATGCGGCTTATTCCCAAGCGATGCCTCCCTCTTCTCTTGTGCTCGTTGAGTTGAATAATGAGGATTGTTTTTTAAATGTTTGGGGGTCGAGAGTGAAAAGTAGAGCATGAGACCAGTCGTCACTGTTGGCCCCGCTCTTCTGTTTCAGATGGGTCTGTGAGGAGATCCCGGACCTCAAGCTTGCTATGGAGAATTACGTTCTCATCGACTACGACACCAAAAGGTGAGCCGAGCCGCCTCTCCGCGACTGCTGGGGCCGCGGCCTCCGGTCGGCTCTTCTTCGACGGCGCGAGCTGGCCGGCGGTTTCCTTTGGAGTTGGCTGTCGCCCCGTGGAGTTATTCCGGTAGGAAAAGTTGATGAGATACTGGCAGAGGCTGTCCGAGCAGGGACGTGATTGGAAATGCCACATGGCGGAAACGGTGCCCGGCATGTGTGAAGTCCGCCCCACCGGCCGCGGGGGCTGCTCTCCCCGCGGCCGCCCGCCAGCGGCCAGCGCTCCGGCCCGGGGATGGTGCCTCTGCTGGGCCTTGCGGGGCCCATCCGGGTCTTGGGGGCTCAGGCCTCACTGCCCCTCCAGCCCCTGTTGCCCCTTCTCGTGGTTTCCTGCAGGCGCGTCCTGGGTCTCAGAGCACAGTCGGGTGGGCGGGGAAGGGCGAGGCCGAGTCTGGAATGCCGGCCTGGAGTTTCGTTTCTCTCGGAGAAGGCGGGCTGGCGTTCCCTGCTCCCGCTGTGGTAGCTCTCGGCGGGCGTAGACCGGCTCCGCAGTGTTCCCGGAAGGCGCGTGTCTTCTGTGGGCTTTGCTGGCTCGCTCTCGATCGGGGCCCAGTCCAGAGGAGCCCTGGGGCCCCTCACAGGCCCCGGCACCCACGTGGTGCTGACCCAGTCTCACCTCTGTGTTTGAAGGGCTTCTTGGTCTGCTCATCAGCCCTGATCCCTTTCGCCCGGCCTCCTGCCTTGTTACGCATCTAACCATTCGCCAAGCATTGGGAAGGTAGTGAACCGAGCTCACTCCTCCCTCCAGAGCAGCCCGGCCCCGGGCAGTGGGGTGGCCCCTTGGGCTCCGGTGGTGTGCATGCCGTGGGCAGTGAGGGCCCACACGGAGGGCTGGGGCACGGCTCTCTTGCATCCAGGGTGCGGTGCGCGCGGGGCTGAGCGGTGGACGTTAGCCAGTTGGCCAGGGGAGCTGGCCTTCAGTGATGGGTGGAGTGCTCTGTGCGGGCCTAGAGCAGCCCGTGCTTCTCAGGACAGCATTGCTGCAAGCTGTTTGCAGGGGCTGTTGGAGGCCCTTCCCCTCTGTACTCAGATGGCTCAGGAAAGCCCGGGCATGGCTGTGGGGGGCCAAGCCGAGGGTATCCAGCTGAGGGGCTGGTGTGGCTGCGGGGTCAGGCTCGCGGTGGGGGACCCTCATTTCTCTCCCAAGCAAGGCGGCAGCCGGGTGCCTGTGCACCGTCCCAGGGACGGGCCTCCTCTGGGGCCGGCTGGACCTCGGCGAACCCCAGGAAGTAAAATGACAAAGAGGTGCCTGGGTTTTCCTGTGAGGGCAGCATGAGAAACTAGGAGCCAGAGGTCTCGGATCTTTCATTTTGCAAATTAGGAGGGTGAAGGAGTGTCACTCAGACGCTGGGGCTGGGGACTGCCAGGTCCTGGTTCCCTGTGACCCCACCTGGCCCGGCGCTTAGTGGGGCAGAGGGTAGAGTGTCTGGCCCGTGTCCGTGGCCCGTGTCTTTGGCCCGCCCCTCCGAAGAGGGGCAGAGCCTATTGTTGCTCTTGGGCTCCTGAGTTCTCCTCATTAGCCCAGGGGCGGCTTGGTCACTGTCCTTCCTGACAATGCCTCAGGCCTGGGTAGGGCCTGGTCTTCCTGCTCGTTCTCCGTTTTTCTCGCTTGTCCACTGTGGCTGTCCTACGGGGGACCTTGGCCTTGCCGTCAGGGAACCAGCTTCGTTGAATTGTTTAATTTCTGTCCTAAAGGAAGGGTGTGTGCGAGCTCTTGGGGTGAATCTGGCAGTCCACGAGGATGTGGGGGGCAGTGGGGCAGGCGGCGTGGGGTGCACACGGCATGGTCGTGGCCCGTGTGCGGAGGGACCTCTCCCAGGCTCCTGGTGTCCGGCTCAGAGAGGAAGGCTCCTTGCTGCTGTGTGTGTGTGCGGGTGTTACGGACGGAGCCCCCCGGCTGACGCCCCCTCCAGTGCAGCACAGACGCGGGAGCCCCCTGTCCCCCGCACCGCCTCCATCAGGCCGTTCTCTGCGGAGCGTCCGGGCAGAATCCCTGGACCTGCCCCTTCGAATGCCAGGAGTACCCCAGGATGTCCCCAGACATTTTACCGTGGCCCCTGGAGGCCGAGTCA
Organism: Lontra canadensis; assembly: GCF_010015895.1. Classification (NCBI taxonomy): domain Eukaryota; kingdom Metazoa; phylum Chordata; class Mammalia; order Carnivora; family Mustelidae; genus Lontra; species Lontra canadensis. The sequence goes on from NW_022631178.1 coordinate 1,355,748, forward strand.
ATCCCGGGGGGACCTCCCAGGTCAGGGGATCATTGAGAGTCCTACCTGGAGTGAGCACGGGGGCTTGGGAGGGTGCAGTCTCGTTGAACAACCCCAGGCAGGCTCTTGGCACCTCACGGGTGCCGCTTCCATCTTTGAAAGTGTTGGGGTCTTCTTCTGGGAGAGCCAGGGGGCTTTCTGCCGCTGGGTGCCCCCCATGCCCATCAAGCTGGGGCTGAGATGGAGGCTCCCTCTGGCCCGGGAAGGAAGTAAGGCCCGTGTGCACTGCCCTGGGCAGCGGGCCCAGCTTGGGGAGCAGGTGGGGTGTGTGTCCGGCCAGCTCTCAGTCACGGTGCTTTAGGAAGGCTGTGCAGAGCCCCTTCTCTCGCTTAACACCTGCCAGGCACACCGTTGACCTTGGCTTTGACCTGTGAGCCCTGACCTCCGGAGGCTGCCACGTAGCCAAAGACCGCCTCAGTGCGACCCTGGGCCCAGCCTTGTTGGCCACATTTGGTTCTCCTTGGTGTCCTGTGACTGTGCCTCCTCACTGGGGACAGCTGGCGCCGCCTGTCCAGGAGCCGACTCTCCCAAGAGGCCCCTGTGGCATGTGCTGGGCTCCACAGCGACTGGCGTCTTGCCCTTGCCTTTCAGCTTCGAAAGCATGCAGAGGCTCTGTGACAAGTACAACCGTGCCATCGACAGCATCCACCAGCTGGTAGGTGGCCTCTGCCCTCCCCTCATGTGCGTCTGCTCGCCAGGGACCTGTGCGAGGGTGTTCGACCCACTGCCCCTCACATTTCCTGGGTGCTTGTCACACACGCCTTGCAGACCCCTACAGACCGCCCTGGAGTGCAGGGGTGTGGCGTGGGGCCGGCCTTTGCTGGGACTGGGCTGGGGGTCAGGTGCGTCCTCAGCCCCTGTCCCTCTGCATGCTGGTGCTCCCCGCCGGGTCTCCCATGCGGACAGACCTTCACGTCGGCGCCCTGGCCCCACGGGCGCCCTCAGCCGGCTGTGTCGTGAGCGTGTTCCTGCCGTCCCTCTGGGATATTCCGATTATGGAAAGGCCTGGGGCTCTGTCCACACCTCCCCGTGCCACTGTGCTGCGGCCTGCGGAGCCCTTGCCTGGCGAAGAACAGACAGCGGGGCCAGGCCAGGCTTCCAGAGCGGTTCTGGAAAGTGCGTCCCTGCTGTGTCTGCGGCCGCACACTGTCTAGGCAGTGTGGGCTCCTGCTGGGTTAGGGTTCTCGTGCAGGAGCCTTGCGGTCGGGGAGGCTGTGGTGGGCTGTCGGGCCCGCAGCTCCGAGGGCCTAGCACCCACTGGCAGGGGCTCTGGGCTGCCTACCGCCTCACTGTTGCAGCCAGGAGGGGAGGGGCTGCTGGATCGGTCTCCTTGTAAGGACCGGGGCTCGGAGAAGTTCTGTGTCAGCCGTGTGGGCGCCCTCCCACTGCCTCAGCCCAGAGCTCTCCCCTCGGTTTTGTCCTGGGCAGGAGGTGGGGCCTGAGGCTTGGGGCTGACCTGGGCCACTCATGGTGAGCGTGTGGCCTCTCAGGGGCTGCATGGCGGTGGCTTGGCCCCCGATTGGGAAGGCCCTCAGGAGCGGGCAGTTCCGCGGTCACGGGCCGCAGGTACCCCAAGGGGGCGGACCATGAGGGGTCAGGGCTCAGTGGTTCCCTGGGGCTGGGAGCCTGAGGACTCCCTCCTCGGGCCAGCGGGAGCTGCACAGGTGCAGGCCCAGTTCTGGCCCCTGAGGCCCCTGACGTGGACCCACCAGGCACTGGCTCTTTCTGTGACCATTTCTTTTCCCAGATGGGCTTTCAGGTGAAGGTGCAGCTCTGAGGCCGACGACCTCTGCTGTCTGGGGAGGCGGCGGGGCTGGGGCCAGGACGCACGGTTGTCATGCGGGGCAGGGGCCACCCGTGTCACGCATGTGGGGCTTTCTGTGCTGTCCTAGTGGAAGGGGACCACGCAGCCCATGAAGCTGAACACGCGGCCGTCCAATGGGCTCCTGCGGCACATCCTGCAGCAGGTCTACAACCACTCGGTGACGGACCCCGAGAAGCTCAACAACTACGAGCCCTTCTCCCCAGAGGTGTATGGGGAGACCTCCTTTGACTTGGTCGCTCAGATGATCGACGAGATCAAGATGACTGAGGACGACCTGTTTGTGGACCTGGGCAGTGGTGAGTGTGGGCAGGCCATGCTGTCAGCGCCACCAGCCTCCCTGGTCCCCAGAGATGGAGCAGCCCGGGTCACCGGCAGCCCCTCGCGGGGGCGGCCCCTCTCTGCGGCCAGCCAGTGCTCTGCACCGAGGAGAGGCCAGGCTGCCGTGCTCCCAAGGGCCCCTCCCTCTCCCTCACCCCTCCTAGCCCTGGGAGACCTGTTCTTGGGACCTGTTCAGAGGGGACCCCAGTGACCACCGCAGACCAGCCCCCCATGTGGCTGGGTGTCCTTACCCCTTTCCCACACTCCCCAGCTCTCACCAGCCCCCCGCCTCTTTTGTGCATTAGGGGGCCCCCGGCACCAACATAGAGGGTCCTGAGGGCAGGGGCCTGTCCTCAGCGTGGCCTAGCAGGCGTCCACGTGAAGAGCCGTGGACAGAGCGGGACAAACGCACACCTCGGGTTGGCTGGATCCAGATGGGACATGTTCGGTGACAGGGCTGGCGATGGGGCTGGCTGTCCGCCTGCGTGGAGCCCCGTGCACAGCCCTCCTCTGGGTCAGCCAGCCGCCTGGGTGTGACCACGTTTGGACACAGAGCCTTGTGCTGCAGGACTGAATGTCCCTCTCAAACCGGCGCGGCCTCGGCGCTTGCAGAGGGCCCAGCACCCCGGCGAGGACGACTCTTTTCACGTCATCATTAGTGTGGACCTTTTTAAGCACACAATTCATGTTTTACTTATTTATTTGAAGATTTTATTTATTTGACAGAGAGCATAAGCAGCAGAGCAGCAGGCAGAGGGAGAGGGGAAGCAGGCTTCCTGCTGAGCATGGAGCCCGACATGGGACTCGATCCCACTGGAGCTGAGGCAGCTCCTTAACCAACTGAGGTGCCCAGGCGCCCCCACAGTTCATATTTTATTAAGAATATGTGTACTTTTAGGGGCTCCTGGGTGGCTCACTCAGTCGAGGGTCCGACTCTTGGTTTCGGCTCAGGTTGTGATCTCAGGGTTGTGAGATCGAGCCCCACCGCAGCTTCCGTGCTGAGCAGGAGTCTGCTTGAGACTGTCTCCCTCTGTTCCTCTGCCCTTCTCCTTGCTCGTGCATGTGGACGCGCTGGCTCTCCAAAAAAAAAAAAAAAAATTCGTAGGCTTCAAAAGTTAGTTGTCTAGAAGGCCACAGAACTTACCTGTGTGTGTGAAAAGGTTTGGGAGTTTTGGAAAACCCCTTCCTGGCTTCTCATGCCCAGCTCTTACCCCTGGCCATGACCCTTGTGTCCTCTTGCCATGGGCCTTGCCATTTACCCTGTATTTCTAAGTAGTGGGCCTATTTTCTTATTTTTCTTTCTTTAAGATTTTTTACTTAGGGCCCCTGGGTGGCTCAGTGGGTGGAGCCTCTGCCTTCGGCTCAGGTCACGGTCTCAGGGTCCTGGGATCGAGCCCCACATCAGGTGCTGTGCTCAGCAGGGAGCCTGCTTCCTCCTCTCTCTCTACCTGCCTCTCTGCCTACTTGCGATCTCTGCCTGTCAAATGAATGAATGAATGAATAAATAAATAAATAAAATAAAGATTTTTTACTTAGGTAATTTCCGCTTGAACTCATGACCCTGAGACAGAGTCACGCGCTGTACCACACAAGCCGGCCGGTGCTCGGTTGCTTCTTTACATTTTCCAAACCTATTCCATTCAGAGCATGAGCTCAGAAGGCTCCTGGCTCGGTGGCTGAGGGGCACCACTGACCCAAGTAGGAGGGGACCGTGGGCCAGGCTTCCGGGCGCACGTGAGGTCGGAGCGCCCCACGCTGCCCAGCTGGGCTTGGTGCTGCGTTTGGCCAGCGCGTGGCCGTGGTTCGGAGACCCCGTTTCCGGTGTGCGGGGGCTGCTCCCGCTGCTCCGCTGCGCATCAAGCCCCGCGGACACCGAGTGGTGGTGGGTGTTCCCAGCGGGCGCAGATGGGCCGGCCATGCCGCGCTGTGGCGGTGACTGGGGAACCTTCCAGAGGGAGACACCGCGCAGGTTCCCCTCGCGCGAGCCCTGCTGTGCTGTCTGTAGGAGGCAGCGTAGGCCAGACGGCCAACCCCTAGCGGGGCCTCGGCTCATGGCCTGGGTCAGTGGCGTATCCTGGTGACCCTGGAGGTGCTCGCACCTTCTCGGAGCGCTGGTGGCCTCTGCCTCTGCACCTGTGTGGCCTGGGCCTCGATGCTGCGTGGGCAGCGCCTCTGTCCCAGGGCCCGTGTCTCACTGTCCCTCCCTCCCTCTGAAGGAGTGGGCCAGGTCGTGCTACAGGTCGCCGCAGCCACCAACTGCAAGCATCACTACGGCGTGGAGAAAGCGGACATCCCAGCCAAGTACGCGGAGGTGAGTGCCTCCGGAGTGGGGCGCAGGTGTGTGTGCTCATCTCTCTTTTCTCCCCAACCTTTGCCGTGACCCACGGGGTATGAGGAGGGAAGGACAGCAGGAGGTGGGTGTTCCGAGGGGCCGCTTGGTCTCTGCCCGCACATCTGGGCCCAGTGCGCGTGCCGCCAGCAAGGGCCACAGCCTTGTCTAGCCCAGGCTGGGCCCGTCTCCAGACGCACCCCGGGTCAGCAGGCATCCCCTAGGTGCCCGTGTCCGCCTGGGGTGGGGTCAGTGGGGTTTGGGGTGTAGGTGCGTGTCCAGAAACGCCTTTAGACTGTGTGGCCCACACATCTGGTGGACTCCACAGGTCCTGCGGTCTGTCCTCCCCTGCAACCCCCAGAGTCACCCAGGCTGCTTCTCAGAAGGGCTGGGCTGTGGGCTGGCGGAGGGGCAGTCCCAGCTTGTCCTGGGGGAGGCAGGTAGGAGGGGTGGCAGGGAGCGGCTGACGGGCTGTCGGATCATTCCCTTGCAGACCATGGACCGAGAGTTCAGGAAGTGGATGAAATGGTATGGAAAAAAGCATGCAGAATACACAGTGAGTGCCACCACCCCGGGCCCCCGCGGCTAACGGTCCGGCTCCGTTCCTGCGCCTCCACCTCCCCTGACCCGCCGTTCTGCCCTGCCTGTCCTCGCCTGGCGTGTGGTGCTGGCGGAGGGCTGCCCGGCCTCACAAGGGCCTTCCTCCTCGGCCCTCTCCAGTCCTCCTTGGGGGCTGCCGCTGCTCCTGCCCCGGGAGCTCTGAGAACGGGCGGCAGAGGGCCCCTCTCCCACAGCCCTCAGCTGCGCGAAGGCAGTTGCGGGCATCGTGTCCCCGGGCACCCGGCGGGTCTCAGGGAGCCCTCCTTGGTGTCTTGCATGTGTGTGTCATGGCCGTGGTGTGGGTCTGGGCAGCGGGGTGTGGACAAGAAGGCCTCTTCCCTGGTCCACCGGCTGGCTCCGTGGCGTCCTCTCCGTTGCCTTCTGGCAGCACGTGACCCCGCCGGTGAGTCTGTCCTCCTGGCAAGGCTCGGGGTCGGGCTGCATGCCCCCAGCTCCCCGGGCCACTCCTGCACCTTGGCCTCCATGGCTTGCCCCAGGCTTATGAGCCCCATGTTTTTTGGCTGGCCAGGGTTCTAGAGCCCTGGCCTCTGTCTGCTCCTGTCCGGGGCTCCTGCATCCCACCCTGAAACGTGTGTGGGCCCGGGCTCGTCCCTTGCTCCCTCTTTCACTGTGGACACACTACAGCCGTGTAGCCTGCAGCCACATGGCCACTGCGGGGACACCGTGGACAGAGTGTGTCCCAACCAGACCTTTAACTCCTTCTCCTCCCATCCCGGGTCCAATGTGCGTGCCCAGACCCCCGAGCCTGCGCTCGGCTCCATGGCCGGCCCCGTTGCTCTCCTTCCCGGGGTCTCTTGTGAGTGTTCACGTCTTGCCCTCTCGGTCCCCAGCCCAGAGCACGCCGTCCGCGGGTGCTGACTGCTGAGCTGAGACCGGTGTCCTGGTCGTGTCATGTGACCACGGGCTGGCGCTCGGTTGGGGTGTGGGGAGAAGGGGAAGGGGAGGTTTCCCCTTCCTTAGGGCAGCCTGATGGCTTCTCCTTCTGTGGGTCGTCCCTGAGCTGTAGTGTTCCAAAGTCGTTGCCAGACCCGCGGTCACCCGCGTTTGCTCCTTGGTGTCTTCTGGTGGCTGTTTTATGAGTAGGGCCGTGAGGCTGAGGTTGGCACCTGGATCCTTTCCTTTTGCATGTGGAGGCCCTGCAGTTTCAGCCCTGTGCTTGCAGGCTCCTCCCTCGCACATGTCTGTCCGTCTGTGCCGTCTCGGCTTCCCTGGCTCTGTCTGTCCGTCTGTGCCGTCTCCGCTGCTGTGGCTCTGTAGCGAGTTTACTCGGGCGCCGTCCACCTGTCTCCTGACCTGGCTCTCCTTCCGTGCTGTGTCGCTGACTCTGGGGCTTTCCCGTCCCCAGAGAAGTCGTGGAGTCGGCGCGCGGTCAGTGTGTGCAGTCCACCTCAGATCAGAGGGCAGGGCGGGGGGCGGCCGGCCGGAGTCTGCGCCGGTGCGTGGGGACAGCTCACATCCGGACAGGGTCGTGTCTTCCTGCCTCCGACGCGGCCTGCCCTCCCTCACTGACGTCGGTCGCCAGGCTTTTGTAGTCTGCCTCCTGTAGATCTCGTACACGTTTTGTGAGTGTTACGTAGAAGTCTGTCTGTCTTGGTGCGTGTATGAACAGTACTGGCTTTTTAATTTCAAATCCGCACGTCAGTTGCTGGTTTGTAGGAAGGCAGTCGGCGTCTGCCGCGTGTTCACGTACGACAACGCCTCTACCGTAGAGTGGTGTTGTAGTGGCTTATCAGCTCCCCGTGTGCTTTTCTGAATTCATTCAGATTTTCTGCGCGGACGATCGCGTCATCTGCGAACAGACGTGACGTCACATCTCCTTCCCAGTCTGTGTGTGTGTTATTTCTCCTGTCTGTTGCACAAGCCGGTGTAACATTGGTATGGCCAGGACGCTTGCGAGGGACACCGTGGCCTGTTCCCGAGCTTCCTGGAAAGCAGCGACTTTCCCATCACGGAGGGGACGTGAGTTGGCAGGTGTTTCGTGGGCGCTCCGGACCGAGCAGACACGTTTCCCCTCCGTTCTTGCTTGGCTGGGAATCCTCACCATGCATGGCGTTGGCGTCTGTTAAATGCCTTTCCCGAGTGTGTTGACGCATCCCTGTCGGTGTGGCGAGTGCAGGTGTCCTCCGTGGCTGGGGGTCCTGCCCGGTCATGGCGTGGCTGGTTTTCACACGGTGCGGGATTTCCGCTCCGCACCTGCGTTGTGGGGAGCGCTTGCGTCGGCGTCCCCCAGAGGTCGCGGCCGGGAGCTCTCCTTCCCTCTGACGTCCTCGGGTGCGGGGTGCTGGCCCCATGGGGGCGGAGGTGTGCCCTCTGCTTCTGTTCTGCGTTTCTGGGGCCAGGACGTGCGCAGGCATGGTGGGGCCTGGCTTCTCTTCCCTGCGTCCTGGTGCAGTTTCTTTTGGAACTCTCCGCCCCGCACCTGCGGCTCCCGGGGTCAGCCGCTTGGGCTGAACCTGCAGAAGTCCAGTGCGTGTCCATTTCCAGGAACTTCTTCCCACGTCTCCTCTGCAGACTGCAGCCCTGGGCGGACTTGCTGAGACGCGGGTTTTTGCGTCTTCAAGGGCTTCTCGTTTCTGGTGAGGGCGCCACGTCCTGAGGAGCGGCCCCCGGTGCAGTCAGCGTGGCCTGCTCGCAGCCTCGGACGGCTCCTGTGGGTGGGGGCCAGGGCCGGGCCAGGCTGGGCCACTGCCTGCTGCCCGCTGCCTGCCTGCTGCTCCTCCCGCCTGCCTCCTTCCCTCTCTTGGCTCAGTGCGAGGTCAGTGGTTGGTACGCAGGCAGACAGAGGGGCTCCCCTCATTCCTCAGGTCCGGCGTGGGGCAGAGCGCTCGCTGGCCCCGCCGCGGCCCCTGCGGGTTGGCTGCAAATGGAATTTGGCTCAGAGGACACTCGGGCACGACCTTGGCCGTGGGTGTGTGGAGGAAGCTGGCTGAGCCTCTGCTGTTTGTTGTCTCTTTCCAGAAGGCATCCTGTAGTGCCGGCCCCGCGGCTGTGGGAGCGTGTGGTGAGGGGGAGCGCCCACGTTTGGCGGGAACTCGTGTCCCGGGTCTGTGAGGCCTTCCCAGACACTTTCTGTGGCTTTGACCAGGCATCCTCGTTGGCAGATGGACAGTCCTGCTCCCGTTGCTTAAGAACCTAAGAGGAAGCAGCCAACAGGAGTCTAAAAATAGCTCCGTGTGCTTTTCCAAGCCCCAGAGCCTGCTTCTGCGGGCCAAGGCTCCCCGTGTGGCCACCGCCTGCTCTGTCCCCTCCCGCCTCCACAGAGGTCCCCCCCAGGCTCCACCTACCAGCCTCGGCCCCGCCTCCCTGTCCTGCAGCCCGCGGTGCCTGGCGCCAGGCCCTCCCTGCCACCCAACGTGCCTCCTCCCGTCAGAACCCCCGTGCCCTCCTCCTTCCCTTGGCTTCTGCCTGAGGGTCTGGCTCAGCGCAGGGTGCCCCCTCCACCTGGGAGACACTTTGTCCAGCTCCCTGCCCAGGCAGACGTCCAGGCCCCCAGAGGCCCCTTAACACAGTAGCCAGGCTGTTCACTATGAGCCCCGTACGCTGTGGGCACCTGGCAGTGGGCTTGGCCCACAGCGGGTTGCAGGCATCGAGAGTGTGTCACCTGGGGCGGCTGTGGCCTCGTGGAGGTGCCACGGCAGGGAGGGTGTCGCACACCGGCCTGTGCCGAGGTGCTTCCTACACTCAGGCCGCTCTCTCCAGGACGTGTGCAGGGCCTTCCCCTGGGCACCCGCCACCCCTCCAGCTTTGTCGATGTCACGACGGTGTGCGTGTGGCCCTTGGGGTGGCTGGGCCACGTCCGCTGGGGCCCCCTGCATCCAGACTTGCTGGCCCACCTCCCCTTTGGTCTTGGGCTGTGTTGGGTCACCGGCAGGCTGGCGCTGCCAGGAGACGGGGCCTGGTGGTTCAGCCGAGCCGCGCTGCGTCTGTGGGCTTGGGGCTGCTCCTGGGTGGGTGTGCCGAGTGCCGGGGCCTGCCCCTTGCCCCCCTGACTCTGGCTGGGGCAGACCTCGGTCTCTTCATGCTCGGATGCTGGGCTCTTTTCCCGCGACGAGAGCATGTGTGCTTGGTGCGGGGATGTGTGTGGCCTCCAGGAGCATGTCTGGGGCGAGCTGTGGGGCTGAGGGGCCCAGGCACCCGCCTGCCGGCCCGGGGTCTCCGCCAGCGGTGGTCATGCGCTCCGACACCCTCTGCACCAGTACCTTCTCCGTGTCTTCCCATTCCATCACGTGTGGAGGTCTGCCTGACCCTGGGGCCATTCACGGGGTCCCAGGGCAGGGGCACAGGAAGGCCACACACACCTTTCCAGCAGCACAGCCGCTGCAGCCGGCCCCTTTCTTCTGAGGGTCACGGCCCGCCTGTGCCCAGAGCAGAGCCACGGTAGGGCCGGGCGAGCAGAGCCCAAGCCCGCGGCCGTTCTCTGGCCTCAACCCAGCAGTGCTGCTCTGGCCTGAGACTGCACGGCCTGGACAGGGAGCCGCCAAGGAGAGGGAGGCCGCCTGGAGAAGTGCCTGAAGGCATCTGTGTCTGCCCAGGCCCAGGTGCGGGGCTGTGCCGGGAGCACCCCGGGGCCCAGCAGGCGGTCGTCCCCAGGGCCGTGGTTTATACAGAGGACAGGAAGCAGAATGAGCTCAGGTTGGGGGAGCGGGGGGCGGGGACACTAGGCGGGAGCTTCCAGAGCCCTCTCTCGGGGTGTCCCACAGGACACGCTTAGTTTCCCCGAAACGAGACCGCACCGTGCGTGTGTGCTATGGTCTCCGGGGGCTGGCAGAGACCCGGCGCCCTGGTTCTCCGCGGGGTCAGTCTCGCAGGCCCGTCTGCCCGGCTCAGGCCGGGAACCCCGATGCGGGGAGGGGAGCAGGCGCTCAGCCCGAGCCGCGTGTCCGCATGGACGGTTCAGGGACCCGAGCCCCCCAGCAGCGAGGCTGGCCGGAGCCCGCAGTCCGGTTCCAGACGCCGCGGAGGGCCAGCCTCGCGAGCCGGCCGGTGGGGAGGGAGGGCTCCGGCCCTCCGCGCGAGCTCTCTCTTACGCACGCTGCAGACTCGAGTCAGTCCCGTGGCCTGGCAGGACTGTTCTCAGGAGTGTGGCAGATTTAGGAAGTTCCACAGGCGGGGAGAGGATTCAGAGTTGGGACAGCTGGGGTGTGGGCAGCCCCCCACAATGCCCGAACACGCTCGGGTGGACCGTCCCCTCTCCCCACCCCTGCGCCCTGCGTGAGCACGTCATGCCCACCACGGGACAGCCTGGGTGGTCTGCGCCTGTACTGTGGGTTGTAGGATGGGCTCCCGGCCTCTGCCCTGGGTCAGCGGCGCTCACTGGAGACTGGGTTTTCTCTGCTCAGGGGCTTCTATTTCTGAGCCACAGCAGGCCCAGTGCCCTGATGGGCTCCTGCTGTCTTCGTGAGGGAAGTGGGGGTTCCTGGTCACCTTGTGGCATGCATAAGGGTGCAGGTGAGGCCAGTCACTGGCCCCACCCTCCCCCAGCCCCCGGCCCCCGCGAGCCCCCGCTCCCGTCCATGGAGGAGCCTGGTCTGGACGTGTCACACGTGTGGACTCACACCCCGTGTGGCTTTCTGTGTCTGGTTCCCTCCCTGCGTGTTATGGGCTCGGGGTCCATCTCTGGGGCAAGCGCGTGGGCTCCTGGCTCCTGTCTGCGGCCGGGGGTCGCTCCCGTGTGTGGGGGATGCGCTGATGGGCATCTCTGTTGTCTGCTCTTCTGAATCCAGTCGCTGAGACCGGGCGGGTGCAGGCTTTGCAGGGACACATGGTCTCGCTTCTCGGCGTACGCTGAGGTGCAGTGCGATCGTGTTTTAAAAAATGATAAAATCAGGCATGTAGGTTTGCTGAATGCCCCAGCTCGGGGCACCTCGGTCACTAAGAACCGTGTGCTCTTGGAGGCCCCGTGTTAGTGTGCTGGGCCATGCCATGCAGACAGCAGGCGTGGAAAATGAGCGAGCCGCGGGAGGCCGGGGCCCGCCGCCATGCCCGCACGTCCGTGGTACAGAAAGCAGGCCTGGCCTCTGCTGCGTGCTAGGCCGGTGCTCTGTCCTGGTGTCGCTTGGTGCATAGGTGCCTCCTGAGGGCACGACCACTGTTCACTGTGGTAGCCCCGGTCGGCCAGCCCACTCCTGTCCAGAACTGCCAGCAGGCTGGGAACCACGTGTGGCTGCGTCCCCAGCTGGCTCTGTGTGGCTCTGTGGTGCGTCCTCTGCTGGGGCTGGACCCTCCCTGAGCCGCCGCCACCCCGGTCCCATATCCTCCCCACGTCAGTGACTGCGCTCATCTCATGTTCTCCGTGTGGGCGGGCTGGGCGCGAAGCTGGCCGAGGTCTCCCGAGTCAGCCTCTCCCCTGTTCTCTTCCTTTCAGCTGGAAAGAGGCGACTTCCTCTCAGAAGAGTGGAGAGAGCGGATTGCCAACACAAGGTAGGGCCCGGCCGGGCGAGTGCCCCCCGGGGAGGGTGCGTGGCTGGCGGAGCTCCTTCTCTCCCCATCCCTGCCTGCAGCCGAGCAGGTGGTCCGGGAGCTGGACCCAGGGCCCCAGGGCAGGGCCAGGTGTGGCTCAAGGCCTGCACGTGCCAGTCCCCTGGCTGCCCGTCAGGAAGGGCCCTTCCCTGCCATCTTGGCCCTGTGTTCAGCACGCGGGCTCTTGCTGTGTCCACACCTCCCCGAGCTGGGTGTGGGGCCGGGCTTCTTTGCACCCGCTGCGGAACGGTGTCCTGTCCCCCACGGCTGAGCTGCTGTGGTTTTGCTGCACCTCCCTCTAGCCCTGCCCTAGGCCTTGGGCTGGGGCGCAGAAGTCAGCTGGAGCCTGCTGGGAGCCCAGGACCTGAGGGGCATTGCACACCCAGAGCCGTCTTCCTGGGGACGAGTCAGCCTTGTTGATGGTGGCCCACTGTTTTGGGAGACCCTGCCATCTGGCCTCTCCCTGTCTTTCCTTCAGGCGCATACTGCCTGTTGCCCCATAGTCCCCACTGTCTGAGTCCTGGGGGCTGGTAGAAGCCGGGTGCCGCTCTTTCTAGGGAGCCTCTGTTTGTGGCTGTCCCACAAGAAGTTCTCATCGGAGGGGTCTGCTCTGCCCTTCCCTACTGGCCGGGTCTTCCCCCTCTTCCTGAGAGACTTGTGCTGACTCTGTGGGCACCCCCATCCATGGGGGCCTGGGGGCTCTCCAGTGCTGGGCTCTGGCCAGCAGTATCTGGGCCGAGGTGTCCCATGTCGTGGTCACGGGGACGGCACTGTCCCCCGGGCCTTGTCTGCCCCTCGTACTGCAGGCAGAATGGGAATAGGCCTTGGTGATGGGAGAGTGGCCCCTTGATGTCCCCCTAGGTGCTCTGCTTCCTGGCAGGGGTATCCCCTCCCCTCCCAGCCCCTTTCTTGTTGGGGACATGCGTCCATGCTTCTGACTTCTCGTGCATGGGATGAGAGGGAGTGGCTGCCTTTAGGGCACCCTTCTTTCATCAGAGCTGTCGCCAGAGCCTTTGCTGGCTCACGTCCTGCCTTCCCAGGCTCCATCCCCAACTAGGGACTGGGACAGGCCAAGTTCGCGCCCTGTGAGAGCTTGTTCTCCCTGGCTGTCTTGTCAGGGCTCTGCCCCTTGGCTCCCAAGGACGCCTGGGCCCCAGCCTAACGCCTCCCGTCCTCGTCTTTTCTGTGCAGGGCTCAGGGAGAGCGCACTGGGCTTGCTCCGCGTCTGTACGGTTTCTTCCCTGCCGCTCTGCCCGTTGGCACCCAGTGTCTGTTCTCGCTGTGCTCGGGTCTTCCGTGACTGTTCTCTTACCTGGTTGCTCTGACTGCTTCCAGGCATCTCGATTTTAAACTGTCGAGACTCAAAACGAGCAGCGAGGGGATGGCTGGGATCAGCCCAGCGTGTCTTCTTTCCCTTTCAAGAGAGGAAGTAAATGTCCGTCTGCCCCCGGCTCAGATTTTATCTGGAGGCACTTCCGTGGGGGAGGAGAGCCGCCCGGCTGAGTCGGGAGCTGTTTCACCTGCGGGGCTGGACGTGAGCCAGCGCTCGGCTGCTCGTGGCCATTCAGAGAGGGCCTCGGGCGGGCACGAGCTGGGCCCAGGCGGGCGGGCAGGGGTGCGTCGCTGCACACGCAGTGTGAGGCGGCAGTGCGCCCGGCCGCCCCGGCGGGTGTATTCGGACCTGGGCCCCGGGTGGTCCGGTGCCAGAGCGCGTGGGCGGGCGGCGGAGGACTCTGCCTCTGGTCCCGCCGGTCCTCAGGCGGCTCCTTTCAGATGCCGCCGGATGCTGTCCGCGCGCCCTCCTACCCGGGTGTCCTCACACCTCCGTCCCCAGGTGACGCGTGTGCGGTCTGCACTCCCACTCCGGGGGTGTCCCGGGGGCGGGCGGGGACCGCCCCTCCACCAGCCAGCCTGCTCGTCCTCTGCGCCCTGCGGGTCCCGTCCCGGGCTGGGGGAGCCGGCGGTGGAGGCGGTAGGCGTGGCGCGCCGGAGCCTCGGCCTCACTCAACTGGAACATTGTTTTGCAGTGTTATATTTGTGAATAACTTTGCCTTTGGTCCTGAGGTGGATCACCAGCTGAAGGAGCGGTTTGCCAACATGAAGGAAGGTAACGCACTCTCCCCGCAACCCCGCCCTGTCGCGGTCCGTGTGTGCGCGCGCGGCGCCCGAGGCCCGCTCGGTCCGTCTGTGGAGCTGGCTGTGACCGCGGGCGCGGCCGGGTCCATGCTGACCGCCCCCACGTGCGGGCTCCGCGGACGGCACCTCCGGGCCCAGCGGACATGGTGGGGCTGACCGGGCCTCCCCAGGCGGATTGGGCCAGCGGGCCCGGGGTCCTTGGGGTGGGGGCCCAGCTTGCCAGCGGGCTACACGCTGTGCAGTCACGCTACGTGTCCTGGAGGTGACGAGTAACTTCTCGGTGCGCGCTCATGCTGAAGGGTTACTCACTGAGGGTCTGAAGTTCGGGCTCAACCTGGGGGCAGTCGGGCCAGGGGGCTCGTCCCGACAGGCCTCTTAGGCTCTCTGGGTTTTCCCTGTGTTTGGGCCCTGGTTTCCCTTGTCTGCCTTCCCGTTCCCGGTGGGGAGGGGAAGGCCCCCTTGCGTGCATCTGTCTCGGACTCGACGGCCTGTGTTCTTGCTTGAGTTGGTTGGCGTGTAGGTGGGATTGCGTTTTCTTTTTTTAAAGAATTTCTTTTTAAGACTTTTTATTTATTTGACAGAGATAGCGAGAGAGAGCACACAAGCAGGGCAGAGAGAGGGAGAAGCAGGCTTCCCGCCGAGCAGGGAGCCCGATGCGAGGCTCGATCCCAGGACCCTGAGATCATGACCTGAGCCAAAGGCAAATGCCCAACCACTGAGCCACCCAGGCACCGCAGGGTTGCGTTTTCTTTGTGCTCATGGAGGCTTCCAGATTTGGAATTGTGTGGGTGCACTTGTGGAGTGAGGTCCTCTACTCTATCTGGCCCGAACCTTCTAGGGAAAACTTTTCTGAATCTTGGCAAGCAGAGACAGGAGGCCGTCATGCGGGGGGCAGCCTCCCGGATGGACTCCTTCCAGGGGAGCCCTCTGCTCCCTGGCTCCTCCCACGGCCTGCGGTGCACCTGAGGGCAGTGGACCGACAAGCCCTCTGCGCCAGGGGTGTGTGGGCCCCACGCCCCGCGCCCGCAGTCGCCCTGCTGACGCTGGCCGCGGGAGGAGCTCCCACCAGCTCTGTCTTAGGCAGCGCAGGTCAGGTGTCACCTTTCCCTGTGCTGTGCCAGGAGCCTTTCTGTACTTGGAATGTCAGACAGAGAAGACCATCCTGTCTAGAAGCTTCTGAGGAGGTGGAGGGAGAAAGCGTCCTGTGAGCACCGGTCGAGGCCTGTGTCTGTGTAGGGGAGTGCTCATGTGCTGTGTCCGAGCACAGCAGAGCGGCCCACTGGGCTCCTGGAGGAAAGAGAAACACCAGCAACTTCCTCCAGTGTGGCCACCCTTGTCGCCGTCTGGGGCACACGGGCCGGGCCACAGTGGGGCCTCCTGTCACTCTCCCGTGGACGAGGGCCGTATCACCTGGTTGTCTGCTGTGCCTCTGGCATGTGTCCTCACTGAGCCGAGAGTCAGGGTTCTGGAAGTTTTTTCATTTTCTCCCCATGCGGAGACAGTCTTGGAGCAGTGGGGGCCTCTGTCTAGCTGAGCTTGGGGACACCCTGAATCCGAGGTCCTTGGTCGTGGCCCACTGTGTTTCAGGATCAAGAGGAGCCCACTCCTTGCGGGCCGAGTCCTCCAGCCAATGGCCCAGAGCCCACGGACTCCCCTCCTCACACGTGCCCGGGTTTAGGGCGGCCAGGCCCTGGGTCGTAGCAGGGGTGCTGCTGTCCTCATTAGAGCTCTGGCCTCGGGTGCCCGTCCTTCTCAAGGCTCTCCTAGCATGAACATGACTGGCCTCCTTGGCCCCCAGTGTGGCGTGCCCTGTCGGAGGAGTGGGCTGCGGGCTGTGGCCTCAGTGTGGGTGTCGCCCGCCTGGGCCCTGTGGTCAGCAGTACCCTTCCCGGGGCCTGGACGGGAAGCCTCAGGACGTGCCCTCATCCTTGGCCAATCCCTGTAGCTTCTAACACAGCTGCTGAAGCCGCTGCTGGTTTTCCAGATTCCGAGGTGGCCTGAATGTGACCTTGGCGCTCCCAACTCAGGAGAGCCTGTGCCTGCCGCTTTCCCTGCCCCTCCCAGCTGCTTCGGGCTCTAGTTCTGAGGAGGGCCAAGCGCCCCCCACATTCCCGTTCCTACAAGAGAGGGATGGGATGGGTTCCCCCCACGTCCCCTTACGAGACGTTTCGAGGAAATAGAGGGCCGCCCCACACCTGCGCAGGTGGCCGCCAGCCGCCCTCAGCCCCAGCAGCTGCATGGCTGGCACGCATGGGGCTGTGTGCGGGGAGCGTGTGCACGAGGCCTTGGGTGCTCCCCGTCATTTTGTAGGGGCCGTGCGCCTCCCCCAGGAGAGAGCGGAGGGACCCTCCACCTGTCGCTGTCCTGCTGCCTGCCCAAGAGCCTGCCTTCTGGTGGTTTCATCCTGGGCAAGGGGCCCGGTGGGCTTTTGTGGGAGCGGGGCTCCTCTGCGTTTGTGGACGGTCCTGATGGACGTCCGGGCTTGTTGTCTCGTGGGGTGTCGCTGCTCTGGTTCCTCCCTTGTGGTGCCCTGTGGGTGGGCTTGGGGGACCTGATGGGGCCCAGCCAGCCTGCGGAGCCCTACGTTCCCCGGCCACCTGACCTGTGGTCCTATAGCAACACGCCCTCGGGCCCCTCCCAGCCCCCCTGCTGTGTGGGCCGTGCAGGGTGCTGTGTTCCTAGCGGGAGCCCTGGGGCCCGGGATGCGGTCCGCTCGGCACCACTCTCTTCAGAGGCCCTCCGGGTTCCAGGCCCTCCGTGGGTCTGTTCAGCCTCTGTCCGCTGCGACCTTTGATAGGGCCCCGCAGTCTCGGACCCTGGCTGCCCCGACCTTGCACCTGGCCCAGTGCGGGGTTTGTCACAGCCCGCTCCCGCCGGGGTTGGTTCTCGGGACATGGGCTGGGTGGCTGGTGCTCTCCGTGCGGGACGTGCTGCGATGGGCACGCGTGACTGTGCATGCGTGGAAATGGGCTCGGACGCACTCTTCCAACTTCAGTGTGACACTAGTGTTTTCTTTGACTTTTCCATTTGGCTCTTTCTCCCTCACACCCAGCAGCTTCCGAGAGCGTGCGCGCATCTGTGGGTTCCTCTGCGCGTCTCTCTCTCCTAGAACCCAGCACGCGGAGCCACTGCGGGGTGCCTGCCACCTCGCCGGGCGGCCCAGCGGTGGGAGTTCAGGGTTTGCCTTGGCCACTCAGCCTCGGCTGTGACTGAACTCGTCTGCACAAGTACGGAGCCCGTACACGGAGGGGGCGCGTGTCCTCGCAGCTGGTGTCTGCCCATGGCCAGCCAGAGCCCCGGCCGGGAGCTGTGCCCAGAGCACTGTCGTCCACACGATCCGCTCTTGGGACGGACTTCCACGGGGAAGGCGCCTCCTGCCTTTGCTTTGACTCGTGGAGCGCGGACAGGACTCGGTGGTGCTGCTGTCCCCGCCCCTGCTGTGGCTGTGCCCTGCTCTGCCGCCCTGCGCCCCACGGCCACCCCATGAGCCGTGGTGACTAGTCTTGTGTTGCAGGTGGCAGAATCGTGTCCTCGAAGCCCTTCGCACCTCTGAACTTTAGAATAAACAGCAGAAACTTGAGCGGTAAGAAGCTCGCGTTGCTGAGTCAATACATGTGACTTTAAGCATCTGTGTCGGTGTGGGGTCCGTACCTGGTGCTCCTCACATCGGGCCGGTCGTTCTGTGTGGGCGTCCAGTCCTGGGGGGATGGGGGTCAGCAGCAGCCCCGGCCACACCCCCTTGGTGCCACGAGCCCCCTAGTCCTGACGGCCACAGGCACTCCCCGACATGGCCCTGTGTCCCTAGCGGGGAGAGTGGCTCTGTGTGGACCTCAGAGGGGCAGGTGTGCCAAGCCCTTTGAGTTCCTGTTTTGACTGGCCTGAGCAGGCAGTGGCTACCCTGTCCCTGCTCAGTGGCGGAAAGCTCCTGGGTCGGGCTGCACGGGCCTCGGGGGCTTGGGCCTCCCGGGGGGCTGGCGGGAGCTCCTGGCTCCACATTGTTCTGAGTCATCTGCAAGTGCTTTCCGATGGCACCCGCCCCACACTTGTCGCTATTTTCCTCGGACAAGCCCCTGGTGTGGCCCTGCAGCCTCCCTCGCTCAGCCGCGTGCTGGCAGCCAGTTGCCCCCGGTGGGCGGTTGGGATAGGCTCTGCCCCTTCCTGCCTCACTGGGGTCACTCCGGACCGGCGGGAGATGCACCGAGGGCCCTCCCGCTCACCCCAGGCGCAGGAGGGGCCCTAACCGTAGCCCCTTGTGCGCAGACATTGGCACCATCATGCGGGTCGTGGAGCTCTCGCCCCTGAAGGGCTCAGTGTCCTGGACGGGGAAGCCGGTCTCCTACTACCTGCACACCATCGACCGCACCATAGTGAGTGCCCTGTGGGGCTGGGGTCCGGGGCTTGGCCAGCCGGCCCTCAGTGTGGGTGGAAGTGGGTCAGGAGGCTGGAGACCCTGGTCTGTCTCGCCTTTGTCCTCAGCCCTTGTGGGGGCCAGACCTTGTCCACGAGGACTCGTGGAACAGCAGCTCTGCCTTGGAGTCCCAGGCCACCGGTGCCAGCCCATGTGGGACAGCTGTGCGGGGCCTGCACGGCCCACACAGGGGGAGCCCTGAGCCCGGCGGGTGCCCTACTAGCCGCCCACCTGGGAGATGCCCCGCCGCGCTCTGCCAGGTGCAGTGTCTGCGGGACGGGCTGTTGCTCTCACCCCTGACAGGGCTTGGGACTGGCTTCTCACGGGACTTTGTCTTGTCTTTTCTTTTTGTGGTTTCAGCTTGAAAACTATTTTTCTAGTCTGAAAAATCCAAAACTCAGGGTAAGTGTGTGTTTTCTGTTCGCCTCCATATTGTGTACGTGCTGCTGGTGGGGGGGTGTGCCGGCTGGGAGGGGCCGTCAGGGCGGGGCGGGTCTCAGTGCCGGGGTCCAGGGGCCCTAGCACACCTGCCTCGTCTGCAGCAGCCCCGGCCGCAGCTCTTGCACACGTTTCTGGGGAACGGTTGAATGAGTCTCCCCAATGGGGTTTGGCCACATGGTGGGCTGTGCCCAAGTGCAGGGCGGAGAGCAGCCCTCGCGTTGTCCCGATCTGAGGCCCGAGCCACAGAGGGGCCGGAACGTTCCGAGCTGCCGCCCGAGGGGAGCCGGGACCCTTGTGCCCACGTCCCTCCCATGCCCTCGCGGCCGCTGTTCATCTGCCTCCAGAGTCAGTGCTGTCTGGGCACGAGTTTTTCTATTTGGTGACTCGGATAAGTATCCAAGCAGGAGAGCCCCGGCCCCGGAGACGGCTGCTCCAGCCACCGGGGGCCCCGCGCCCTGCCTTCTGTATTGAAGGCACTCGGGTCGTAACGTGCTGACCAGTGCCCTCGGCCCCTGGAGCAGGTGGTCACCATCCTTCCTCTTAACGCGGTGCGGCCAGGAGTCCTCACTGGGGAGGACCACGCTGTAGTGCACACACCCCTTCAGCGTGCGGAGCGTGCTGCTAGCAGGAGGGAAGACACGGCTGGGAAGCTTCCCCCGACCCCAGCACCAGGGTCCTGTGCCATCCATGGTTGGAAGGCCACCTGCTTTCTGACGGAGCCCTGGGGGGCGCATGCCCGCGCATGCCGTCGGGCTCCTCTGCGCCTCTGTGTCCTTGCGTGTGCGGAGGTGGGCAGAGCTCGGGCTGGTGGCCACCTCGAGCCGGCCCCGCCGCAGACGCAGCCACATTTGCCTTCCAGGAGGAGCAAGAGGCAGCTCGGCGGCGGCAGCAGCGGGAAAGCAAGAGCGCCACGACCACTCCCACCAAAGGGCCCGAGAGCAAGGCTGCCGCGCCTGCGGACACCCCGATGGTGAGTGTGCACCCCGTGCCCGGCGGAGGGAGGGCTCACGTAGCCCAGTGGGCCTGCCAGTGCTCCCCTGATGGCCCTGCCCCATCTGCCAGGATTCGGGGGCCGAGGAAGAAAAAGCTGGGGCCACCACCATCAAAAAGCCGTCCCCCTCCAAAGCCCGGAAAAAGAAGCTGAACAAGAAGGGGCGGAAGATGGCCGGCCGGAAGCGTGGGCGCCCCAAGAAAATGAGCACTGCGAACCCCGAGCGTAAGCCCAAGAAGAGCCAAACCGCACTGGACCTCCTGCACGCCCAGGCCGCGCCGCAGACGGCAGCACCCTCGCCGCAGGGTGAGCCAGCTGTGGGCGGACCCCTGGGGCGTGCCATCGGCCAGTCTCGGCACCCCGTGTCTCTCTGCCTTGGTGCAGCGAGTGGGGTCCCTCTCCTGTCCACTGAGGCGGTGAGAGGGGCAGAGGCCGCCGTGACGGCGTCATGTGCTGTGTGGCTGGTGCCTGCTTTCCAGACCCTGCTAGGGGCACACGTCATCCTCACGGCCATGTGCCCTGGGGTGGGCTCCCCGAGAGCGCACCCCGGTGGGGCCTTCCCATCATCCTACCCCCGGGCTCTGGGCTCCCCTGGCCTCCCATCCTGGGCTCTCATGACAGACCGCACACAAGGGACATGGCTCACGGGGACATCTTGGGTGCCACGGGGCTTTGACTCCACTTCTCAAAGCGCTGCGACGTGGTGTCCGGTTCCCCGTTCAGTCTCGGTGTGAGCAAGCTGGCCGGTTCCCTGGAGAAACCTGTGAAAGCCCCCAGGCGCGCCAGCCTGCCGTTGACACGTGGCCTCTGTGTGTCCTACAGACGCCTACAAGTCACCTCATAGCCCGTTTTACCAGCTACCTCCCAGCGTGCAGCGGCACCCCCCCGACCAGCTGCTGCTGGCTCCCACCCCACCCGCACTGCAGAAGCTGCTAGGTGAGCTGCCCACGGACCCCTCGGGCCTGCGGGGGTGGGGGTGGGCTGCCGGCCCCAGGCCAGAGTCACACAGGCTCAGGGCTGGCGTGACCTCCCTAGCACGTGGGACGCCCCCAGAGAACCACCCAGCCCCACCCTGTGTCTGCTGCGTGGCGTGGGGAGGGCCGTCGGGCGAGCTCGGTGCCCAGCGTTGCTGAGCCGAGTGCGCACAGACTCACGCTGCTGGGAAGGATCAGGCAGCTGCTTGTCTCTGAAAATTGGGCGAAAGAAACCCTTTTTCATCTTTTGGGAGCTGCCGGTTTTCTCAGTTCGGCATCAGTAACCTGCGCTTCCCTAAGCAAACGGGCACCCACGTGGGGTCGGAGGGCAAAAGACACGGGGCGGCGCTGGCAGGAGCTGTGAGGGGCGCCTAGGTGGGGAGCGAAGGTCTCGGCGTGATGGTGGGCGGTGAGACAGACACCACGGCAGCCAGCGGGGGTGACAGCCACCACAGCGGGTTTCTGAAGGGCGGCCCTCCTCCTTCCTGCTGGCCTCGGGGGCTCGTGTGTGCGCTAAGCTGCATACTTGACCCTTGTAGAGTCCTTCAAGATTCAGTACTTGCAGTTCTTGGCCTACACCAAGACCGCCCAGTATAAGGCCAGCCTGCAGCAGCTGCTGGACCAGGAGAAGGTGAGCCCTGCCCTGCGCCCCTCACCTGCTGGCCGCCAGAAGGCGCCTTGGCCCTAGGAGAAGCCGCGGTCCCTTCAAGGGCCCGTGCATTGTCCCTGCTGGCTCCAGAGAGGCCGTGGGGGTCTCGCGTAACCAGTGAGAACTGCTGAGGGTCATTGGTCTTCTGGGCTGGGGCACGTCCGGCCCTTTGTGGGAGGGGACGTGGCGGGGACAGGGCCTTGCCGTCACCTTGCTGCGCCCCCCAGGAGAAGAACGCCCGGTTGCTGGGCGCCGCGCAGCAGCTGTTTGGCCACTGCCAGGCCCAGAAGGAGGAGATCAAGAGGCTCTTCCAGCAGAAGCTGGACGAGGTGGGGTGCTGGGACTACGCCCGCCGCTGGGCCTCCCGGGGCGGGATGCGGGCGCGGGGGGTTCCTTCCCGGTGTTTGGACTTCCCGCGTCTGCTGACAGAGGGCGTGGAGTGTACGTAGGTGGAGCGCTGCTGGTGTGGGTTCATGCCCTGGGGTCACCCTTGTCCCTTCTCTGGGCCACCATAGGTCCTCTCTGCGACCGCCATCGGCCACCAGTCCAGCCCGCCCCTTCCTGCCCCCCAGACGGCCCCCAGCCCCCCATCCCCTGCCCTCAGCCTGCCGCGGCACGCTCCGGCCTGAGAGCCCACCTCTGCTGTCGTGTGCCCGCAGCTGGGAGTGAAGGCGCTGACCTACAACGACCTGATCCAGGCGCAGAAGGAGATCTCGGCCCACAACCAGCAGCTGCGGGAGCAGACGGAGCAGCTGCAGAAGGACAACGGGGAGCTGAGGACGCAGAGCCTGCGGCTGGTGGGGGCGCCTTGCGGGCGGCAGGGGCGGGGCGTGCGGGTGACGGGCACGGGGTGGGGGGTGCGCCGGGATGGAGAGGGTCCAGGCATCCTTCTCGAGGACCAGTTTGCCACGACCCCCTAGTCTGCAGCGGGCCGTTTCAGGACCCCCACCGCCAGCCTGCCCGCATCCCCAGTGCGTTCCTTTCCCGGGCTCTCAGCACCCTGGACCCTTCCAAAGGCTCGTGCGCTTTTACTCGATGGAGCTTTCCAGGAGCCCAGACTTTGATATCCTCCTGGCACCCCTACAGCCCCATGCTGGTCTCTTTGACGAGCCCTAGGGCCAGGGGGCACATGTCCTGGGACCTCACTGCCCTGGAGACCAGGGCACGTTTGCTGGGCGTGCGGGAGCGTCACGTCTGATGGAGCCTTCCTGTCCCATTCTGTGGGCACCCTCGCCTTGCTCCCCGTGGGCGTGCTTACCAAGGAGCCCGGTTTCTACCCTGGGCTGCCTCCCAGCCCGGCCTTCTCTTAGTGGGTTCCCTTGCCGGACACACAGGTGTTCAGAGACACCCGCCCAGACATTGGCTGGTTCTCCCTTCAGAGCCCAGGGTCTGCCTTCTGCCGGGCGGACAGGTGCCCCCCCAACAGTGGCGCGTGCTCTGCGGCAAGGGTCTGCCTGGCCGGGACTCACAACCGTGACCTCCTCATCCCTACAGCTCAAGGCTCGGTGTGAGGAGCTGAAGCTGGACTGGTCCACGCTGTCCCTGGAGAACCTGCTGAAGGAGAAGCAGGCCCTGAGGACCCAGATCTCCGAGAAGCAGAGGCACTGTCTGGAGCTGCAGGTGGGGGCAAGTGCCACGGAGGCCCCTGCACTCCCGGGGCGGTGCTGCCGGCTGCCCCCGCTGGGCTGTCCTGCTCCTGGGCCAGGCCATCGGTCGTGGTATTGGGAAGCAGCCTGGACGTCCTGTGTCTGGCCTTCAAAGGGGGAGCAGACGGCTTGGCAGCCGAGGGGCCCTGCTTGCTCCAAGGCGTCTCAGGCTCCTCGGAAACCCAGCATTTCACCTGTGCCCCTTAGTGAGTCACTCGTGAAGCCGCCGTGAGGAGGCCGGTGTTTGCGCAGTACATCCCGGGAGCTGCCCCTCTGCCGAGAAGGGTAGCATGTGTGTCAGGGTCCTGCGGGAAGCAGGGCAGGAGGGAAGGAGAAACGGACGGTCTCTCTCCTGTCCCGGTTTCCCGGAGTTGGCCGGCTGGGTGTGTAGCCTTCCGGTGACCACAGGACCATAGCACGGAGTGCGGCGTGGGCGTCGGTGGTACCCGCAAGCTCTGTTTTTGCAAGGCTGTGGCCCCCTTGGGCTGGCGTCTCCCCAGCCTCCTTCACCGCTCATGGGAAGCTGCTCACCAGCCCTCGGGGTCTTCCGAGTGTTGTTTTGTTACAAAACGACTCCGCAATGAATTGTTCCGCATGGAAGACTCCGGTTAAGAGTGTTTCTTAAAGACCTGCTCCCCAAAGCGGGTCTGTGAGTGGTCTGAGGTCCCAGGGTCCGGGCCACCTGCCCTCTGAAGGGCCATGACTCCGGGGAGCCCGGCACAGAGGAGGTTTGCCGACCCCGTTGGCCCAGCCAGGCCTTGCTTCTGCGCTCTTGTGTGTGAGCGGCCGCTAGGCTGCTGACCCCTCTGTGCAGTAACGGCACGTTCATGAGGGGCGAACCACAAAGCAGAGAGACCGGAGGGAAAATCCCCGGAGCCCTGCGCGATGGGAGGGAAGCCCAGAGCCACGGTTTTTGCCGCCGGTTTATACGTAGGCTCCTTCAGCACAGACGGGGTCCCAGCTCCCCGTTCCCGTCCCCCAAGCGCACGTCGGCAGAACGCCCTGGACCCAGCTGTTGTGTCTGGTGTCCCCGGAGCTTCCTGCCCCGTGCCGGGCCGTTGGCTTCCGCATCACCCCCAAAGCCGGTCTGTGTCCTTGCAGGCCCTCCGGGGCTGCGTCCGTCTGCGTTCATCTGTGTTGGCTGGGTGGCCGGGTGGGGCGCGTCCGGCGGGGCCTCACGCCCTGGGCCGAACAGCAGCCTGAGCCTCTCCCCGCCCGGCAGATCAGCATCGTGGAGTTGGAGAAGAGCCAGCGGCGGCAGGAGCTTCTGCAGCTGAAGTCGTGCGTGCCGCCCGACGACGGCCTGTCAGCGCACCTGCGCGGGAAGGGCGCCCTGGGCCGGGAGCTGGAGGCTGAGCCCGGCCGTCTGCACCTCGACCTGGACGGCCCCAAGTTCTCGCTGCCCCACTTGAGCAGTGCTAGCCCGGAGCTCTCCATGAACGGCCACGTGGCCGGCTACGAGGTGTGTGGTGCGCTGAGCCGGCCCTCATCCAAGCAGAACACGCCCCAGTACCTGGCCTCCCCGCTGGACCAGGACGTCGTGCCCTGCACCCCCAGCCACGGTGGCCGGCCGCGGCTCGAGAAGATGGCGGGCCTGGCCTTGCCTGACTACACCCGGCTCTCCCCGGCCAAGCTGGTGCTGAGGCGGCACCTCAGCCAGGACCACGCGGCCGGCGGCAAGCCTGCGGCCGGCGAGCTGCACCCGCGGTGAGTCCACTCTGGTGCCCCGGGGGGGAGGGCCACCTTGGGGTCTGGTGAGCCAGCACCCGGCAGTCTGGGAGAGACCCCGGGGTGTGCGCTGAGCCCGGGCCACTGGCTCTAGACGCAGACCCGAGGCTGCGGGCACCCCCAGAGGAGGAACCAGGGCTGTGTCTCGTTCCAGAGCTGAGCACGCCAAGGAGAACGGCCTTCCATACCAGAGCCCTGGCTTCGCCAACGGTATCAAGCTGAGCCCTCAGGACCCGCGACCGTCGTCCCCCGCGGCCTTACAGATGACCGGGGAGAGGGGCAGCGAGAAGGTGAGAGCAGGACCTTTGTCGTGGGGGGTGTGTGGTGGGTGTCCTGAGCCAGGCCGTTAGGAGAGGCCCTCCAGGCAAGGGCCAGGCAGGGGGCCTGGGATGAGCCTGGGACACGGTGCCGCAGCGGAGCCCCCGTGGGGGGGGCCGTTGTCCATAGAGACGGGAGGGAGAGTAGAGAGTCTGTGGGGAAGTAATGGGGGGGGGGGGTCCTGGGATTTTAGGAGGAGGAACTGTGTCTCAGGACAAGGGACCTCCTCCTGCGCTGGGGACGGGAGTGGGGGGTGGGGATGTCCCCGTGGTCCTCGGGTGGTGCTGGTGGCCTGGCGCGTCTGGCCAGCAGGAGCGAGGCCGGGCTGGTGGTGTGTGTGCAGGGTGTGAAGGAGCGCGCCTACGCCAGCAGCGGGGAGGCCATCACCAGCCTGCCCGTCAGCATCCCGCTCAGCACCGTGCAGCCCAGCAAACTACCCGTCAGCATCCCCCTGGCCAGCGTGGTGCTGCCCAGCCGCGCCGAGAAGGTGGTGAGTGCACGCCAGCCGGGGGCAGTGTTGGCCCCGGGTGACTGGCCCGGGCCCTTGGGCTCCGCAGTGTGGTGTGTAGGCAAAGAGGGGGTCTCGGCGGGCTTTTTCCCTGTGAGACCTGCTTTCTGTTGAATGGCCTGCTGATGGGTGTGGGCCGTACCGTGACCCCCGAGACAGAGCCCCAGAATGCAGAGTTGGTTACAGTAACATTTCCCCATTTTCACCTCCCGATGTTTTTGTGGAGGGTGGTATGTTTGGGTGGAGACGGAATTGAACTCCGGATTCGGTAGAAGTGTGAAGCCCCACTCCCCTCGTCCTCTCTCACATGTGGGCCCCCGTGGGGGCTCCGTCTTGCGTGATGCGGGCTCGGCTCTGTGTGAGTGGGGACGTGATTCGCGTTCCGTCTACTCGGCTGACAGGCACCTTCTAGTGGCCTTTAGTTCGTTCACCAAGTTGTGCAGCCGACACCTGTCCACAGATTGTGTCACACGCGTGGACTCACACCCCGCGTGGCCTTCTGTGTCTGGTTCCCACCCTGCGCGTCATGGGCTCGGGGGCCGCACATGGGGGCGCCTGACTCCTGCTGGTGGCCGGGACTCCCCCACGTGTACAGACCACGTCGTGTTTATCTGCTCTCCTGCGGGCAGACGTGTTGTTCCCACCCGTGGCTGTTACGAGTCACGGTGATGTGAATGTGCGTGTACAGATGTTGTGTGGGTGCGTGTCTCCATCCTGTTCCACACAGGAGTGGAATCATGGTTTGGATCACAGCTGCTGTCCCTGCTCCCTTCGTCCCCAGCCTGACATTTGCTGTTAGCAAAACAGTCCTTTGGAATAGATATCTGCCCCTCCCCTTGTCAGAACCTTCTGACCGCTGCCTGCAGTGCTCAAACCCCGAGCAGGTCGCTTCCCCTTCTGTGCGCCGGCTCCCACATACCTGCCATTCTCCCTGCCTCAGGCCCTTTGCACATCCTCTGGCTCATGTCGGCGACTCCCTCCCTGCCCTTAGTCTCCAGCCCTGGCTCATCTGACAGTGTGGACTTTTTCTCACAGAGAAACACCCCTAGTCCTGTGTCGCAGACCCGAGAGTCCTCGTCCACACTTGAAAAGCAGATGGGCGCTAATGCCCACGGCACTGGAAGCAAAAGCCTCGCTCCAGCTCCTGCAGGTCAGACGGCTTCTCCTGCATCTGGGTCCTGCCTCCAGCCCTGCCCCCAGGGCCCAGCCCGCCCCAGCCTCTGCTGCTGCTGCTGGAAGGAGGAGGAGCCGGGGCAGGCTGGGTGGAGGGGAGGCCCCCAGATCTGGCAGGCTGGGCTCTGAGTAGGCCCATCTCCTCCTGGCCACGGGGTCAGCCCCTATGCCCTGGGGTTAGCGGCTCTAGGCTGGACTTTGGTTCATGTCAGCAGCCTCTGGCCTGAGGCATGCTGCCGTTTCCTCCTGGAGGTCAGCCAGGGCGGGCAGTGAGCCTCACTGGCTGGTGATGTCCTGGGGGAGCAGCCTGCTCTCCATCTGGGCTCTGAGGCCCCTTCAGAGACCCTGGTCATTGCTGGCAGAGGCCTCCGCAAACTACACACAGGGCCGGGTGGCCCACGCGCCTCTGCGGCAGGAGGGCTCTGTCCCAGCCACTCGGCCCTGGGGGTGGTGGGCGTGCTGGTGACACCAGCCCCGGGGGCCGGTCGCCAATTTGCCACCACCTGTGTTAATGCAGGGAGGGCAGGGCCGCCTCGTGTCCAGCAGCCCTTCCTCTGGGGCGGGGAGGCCCGGGTCTGTGTAGGAGACGGACCTCAGTAGGGCTTCTTGCAGCTTAGGGAGCCCCTGGCGGGGGGGGGGGGCGCCCAGGCCCACTTGGAGTTGTCGGGTTCCAGCACCAGGGGTCCTCACGCATCCAGAAGTGCCTGCTCGGGAGCCCCCGGGCTGGCCCAGCCATGCCCAGCTCACGGGTGCTTATCTCCCGTGCTCGGCGGAACCCCACGGAGGGCGGGTTCCCGGGCGCGGAGCTTCGTAGCTGGCAGCTCCCGAGGCAGCGACGTCCGCCCCTGACAGAGCCCGTCCTTCCTGGCAGGTTTCTACACGGGCTCCGGGGCTGTCAGCGGGGCCCTGGCAGGCAGCCCGGCCCCCCTTGCTCCCGGAGCCGAGCCCGGCACCTTGGACGAGGTTTCAAGCTCAGGAAGCCTGTTCGCCAGCATGGGGTCCTGTGGCTCCACCCCGCAGCACCCACCCCTGCTCCCACAGTCCCGCGGCTCCGGTGCAGCCTCCCCCGCCCACCCGCTCTGCGCCAGCCCGCGGCTCAGCAACGCTGCCCAGGGCCCGCTGCCCGAGGCCAACAAAGGGGACCTTCCCTCCGAGGCAGGCGTCTCAGACCCCGAGGGCGAGGCCAAGAGGAGGATCGTCTTTACCATCTCGGCTGGCGGCGGCGCCAAACAGTCACCTCCTGGCAAACCCAGCCCTCTGCCCACGGGCGCCCGCGGGGACAGCGGCCAGGGTCATGGGCCAGACAGCCGTAAGCGGGGCAGGAGGAAGCGGGCGGCAGCCGGGACCCCCAGCCTGAGCTCCGGCGTGTCGCCCAAGCGTCGGGCCCTGCCGTCCGTTGCCGGCCTCTTCACACAGTCTTCAGGGTCCCCGCTGAACCTCACCTCGATGGTAAGTCCAGGGCTGGCTGGGGGGCAGGGACACGGTGGGGAGGGCGGGCCAGCTCGTCTGGCCCACGCAGGTGTCTCACGTGGCGTCTCACGTTCCCAGCCTGGCCAGGATGGCAGGGCCCCAGGAGCACCTGGGCCACCTTCCTCCGAGGGCGGCAGGCTGGCTCTGCCATTGCCCAGCAGCCTGAGGTCCAGGGCAGGTCTGGGCGGCGGGGACCCGAGCAAAGCCTGCGGGTGCTGGCGCCCAGGGAGCCTGTTGACAGGCTTGTGCTGTGTCTGTGCTGGTCCCTCAGGTCAGCAACATTAACCAGCCTTTGGAAATCACGGCCATCTCGTCCCCCGAGAGCCTGAAGAGCTCCCCTGTCCCTTACCAGGACAACGACCAGCCGCCCGTTCTCAAGAAGGAGAAGCCCTTGAGCCAGACCAATGGGGCCCACTACTCCCCACTGACCTCAGACGAGGAGCAGGGCTCCGAGGATGAGCCGGGCAGCGCCAGGCGAGTGGGGCCGGATGGGGTGGGCGCAGGGCGTCCATGGGCGCGGCTTCTGGAAGGAAAGGCCCTCGTGATGAGGTCGCCCTCCCGGGGCAGCATCTGGCTACCGTCGGTGGGTGCCAGGGCCCTGCCCGTGGCCTGTCCGCTGCCATCCGCAGTGCCATAGAGTGGCCATGCTCGAGTAGGTGGTCCCCCCAGATTGCTCACCTTTACATGGCGAGAAGCTGGTCGGGAAGGGCCTGGGCGGTCCTCCCGCCTGAGACGTCACACCTAGGGCAGGCCAGCACCCTGGGCGTGGGGTTGCTGTGTCGCCTAGTTCCCGGTGCCTCGTTCTTAGTGTGTGTGTCACTTGGTTGGAGCAGACGGGCACACAGGCGGCCATGGCAGGCAGGGGCTCAAGAGAGTGGACACTGCACGTGGGGGTGTTTGAGCAAGAACAGTGTCCCCTCCTAACGTGGGACAGCGTTATTCTGTCGAACTCGCGTGGCCCATTGCTTGTGTGAAGAGTGCAGCCCAGTGGGTTTGGGTATGTTCCCAGAGTTGTGCAAACATTATCAGTATCAATTCTAGAACATTCTTATGACCCCCAGAAAAAGGCCCATGTCCCTTAACACTGACTCCCCAGCCCTGGCTCCCACCCTCTTCTCTCTGTGTGGACGGGACTCCTCTGGGGCCTCCTGGGTGTGGGGACCTGCAGGAATGGGTCCTTCTGAGTCTGGCTCCTCTCCCTGAGCCCCGTGTCCTCGGGGTCCCTCCACGTGTGGCAGGGTTGGGTCCCTTCCTTCCTGAGGCTGGACCGTGTTCCCGCGTGGGGATGGACCGCACACGCCATAGTCATTTGTTACGTGCTGGTGGACGCCTGGGGTGTCCGGTGTTTAGCTAACGGGGTAATGCTGCTGTGAGCGCCCCATGCCGCCCTCTGTCTGAAGATGTTTTCCGTTGGGGCCCCTGGCTGGCTCGGTTGGTTAAGTGTCCGACTTGATTTCGGCTCAGGTCGGGGTCTCAGGGTCCTGCGTCGGGCTCCCGTGAGGTCTGCAGGAGGGCTTGCTCTCCTCCCTCTGCCCCTCCCCTGCTCACGCACCACGCATGCCTGCGCTCTCTCTCTTTTCTTAAATAAGCGAGTAAGTCTTGAAAAAAAAGAGAAGAAAATATTTTCAGTCTCCCAGGTATGGAACCGCTGGGCCAGACGGCGACTGTGTTTAATGTTCCGCGGAACCTTCCGCAGCAGCCGTCCTCACGTGCCCCGTCGGCGGGAGGGAGCCAGTGTTGCCACGCTCTCCCGGCTCCCATTACTGTCCTAACGCAATAGCCGTTCCCATGGGTTTGGGGGTCTCACCGGCGCTCTGAGCGTCCTTACACTCTGACCAGGGGCGTGGAGCATCTGCTCGTGGCTCACGGCCGTGTGTGTGTCCGTGGAGAGACGTCATTCCGGTCCTGGTCGTCGTCGGGCTGTAGGAATTCTCTCCTGTGCGGATGGGCGTCTTATGGGACGCCTGCTCCGCGAATGTCCTCAGGTCTCTGGATCTGTCACCTCACGTTCTCGCAGGTGTCTGAAGGACAGGAGTGTTGGGTCTTGGTCCAGTCTCGTTTCTCTCTCGTCTTTGTCCTTGCCCACGCCCGGCGGCTGGTCTAGGCTCATTCATCTTGTTCCTCTTCTGTAGACGCAAATTACGTTTTTAGAAGTTTTATACTCGAGTGCTTTTCTTTCTTTCTTTCTTTTTTTTTTAAAGATTTTATTTATTTATTTGACAGAGATCACAAGCAGGCAGAGAGGCAGGCAGGGGGGCGGGAAGCAGGCTCCCTGCTGAGCAGAGAGCGCGATGCGGGGCTCGATCCCAGGTCTCTGGGATCATGACCTGAGCCGAAGGCAGAGGCTCAACTCACTGTGCCACCCAGGCGCCCTTGAGTGCTTTTCTTTTGTGTTGGGAATGTCCAGCCTCTCCGTTTCCAAATTCTTTGGGGCGGTTTTCTTGTGTTTCTGGAGGTCACGGTGTTCTTCGGGATGTGCCGTGGAAGCATGGGCACGTAGCGTGTACTGTTCTGTGGTCTGGCATGTGCCACGCGCTCCGTGTCATGTGGGTGACACGCCATTGTTGACATGGTGCATGGAGCTATTGTGAGCCTCGGGCATGACACAGAGGTGGCTCCAGCTGGGACTTTGGGCGTCTCTCTGTGTTGCGATGTGACGCCCCCCGTTCCCAAGCTCTCAGCTTCGTCCCCCTCCTGCAGTCAGGATCCCGCTCCCCACCAGGGGCTCGGGCTCTGCCCGGCAGTCACAGTCCCCTCTAGAGAGGTCTGCGGGCAGGTGGGCTGGGCAGTCAGTGTGCAAATGGATTTCAAACCTCCGTCATCTATTTTTTTCTTGATAGAATTGAGAGAAAAATTGCAACCATCTCCTTAGAAAGCAAATCTCCTCCGAAAACCTTGGAAAGCGGTGAGTGGCTATGTGCCCTTCCTTCTAACTCCCAGGCTCAAGGTGACCTGGCCCCACGGTGTGGCCTCAAACCTCAGGACCACCCACTCTGGGCTTCTAGAATTGTCTCTGGGTGATGTCGAATGCCACCCGTGTCCCCATGACGGCTGGTCTCGATACTGCCTGGCGGCAGTCCGTTCCCTGCTGGTCGAACTGGGCCAGCGTCTGACACTCTGCGAGCACGCCGACGCCCCTCAGCCCGCCCGCAGACCCTCCGGTCTCCGGCTCCCCATCCCGTCCCACCTCGCCCCACTTGGCCGCCTGATCCCCCAGCAGGGGCACGTGTGGACCGTAGCACACTTCCCTCGGGCAGGAGGGGCTGGCTCTGAGCCCTGGGCCTCACCGGCTCTGGTTCTCATCAGGTGGTGGCCTGACCGGGAGGAAGCCGGCGCCTGCCAGCGAGCCCGCCAACAGCAGCAAGTGGAAATCCACCTTCTCGCCCATCTCCGATCTCGGCCTGGCCAAGTGCGCCGACAGCCCGCTGCAGGCCAGCTCCGCCCTGAGCCAGAACTCCCTGTTCGCTTTCCGGCCACCCCTAGAGGAGCCTGGCCTGGCCGATGCCAAGCTGGCTGCCCACCCGAGGAAGGGCTTTCCTAGTGCCCTGGCGGGGGCCGGGGGACTAAGCCCCAGCAGCAACCCTCCCAACGGCTTCGCCTTCAGCGGGGGCCTGACCGCCGACCTCAGTTTACACAGCTTCAGCGATGGTGCTTCTCTCTCCCACAAGGTCCCGGAGGCGGCCAGCCTGAGCGGCCCCCTGAGCTTTCCCACCCCACGGGGCAAGGAGGGCGCTGCTGCAGAGCCCGGCACCTTCGTGAACAAGAGGCAGCTGGACGGACTGAGTGGCCCCAAGGGCAGAGAGGCGGGCGAGCCGGGCCTCCCAGCATGTGGGCCCCCAGACAAGGCCTCGCTGACGCACAGCAAGCCGGGCAAGGGCCGGGACCGCGAGCCCGACTTGAAGAATGGCCACAACCTCTTCATTTCTGCCGCCACGGTGCCTCCTGGGGGCCTTCTCAGCGGCCCGGGCCTCGCCACAGCGGCGTCCTCGACGGTCAGCGCGGCTCCCTCAGCCCAGACACACCGCCCCTTCCTGGGCACCTTTGCCCCCGGCCCGCAGTTCGCCCTGGGTCCCATGTCCCTGCAGGCCAACCTGGGCTCGTCCGTACTGCAGTCCCTGTTCAGCTCCGTGCCGGCCGCCGCTGGCCTGGTGCACGTCTCATCCGCCGCGACCAGACTGACCAACTCGCACGCCATGGGCAGCTTCTCCTCTGGGGTGGCAGGCGGCGCAGTTGGAGGTAGGCAGATGCGCGCCTCCCTCGTCTGAATCGCGGGTCCTGCGGGCCGCACACCGTCGCCCTCCCGGACCGTGGGGCTAATGACAACTGCTTTACAGGTTCCCTTGCAGGGCCCCCTAAGGGGCGAGAGGCTGTGCCCACCTGTCCCCTGGGGGCCACTTTGCACCTGCCACCTTGCTCCTTTTCATGAGACGCAGATGTGCCTGTGGTGTGGGCAGCGCACTTGCGCGTGAGTCGGCCTGCGCCAGGCCCTCTGGTTGTGACGGCGTCCCTTGTACCTTCAGGAGAGCTGGCGCCATAGCTAGGGCTGGGTTTCCTCCCCATGGAGGTCGTCTGTCCCACCCGACACGGCTCACGGGGTCTGGGCCGCTTCGGGGGCTGTCGCTGGGCCAGAGCGAGGGGCCACAGCAGCTGCTGTGTGGGGGCACCGTGGAGGGGGGGCCCGGGCCTCCGCGGCCGGCTCCTTGCTGGGCGCAGGCGGGTCCCGGGCTGGGAGCCCCGGGGGCGTGCCTGCAGGGGGCGTGGCCCGGCGCTGGCCTGCCGGGAAGTTGCACCTGGCCACCCGTGCCCTGCTGCTTGCTGCTTTGCCCCTGCCTTTGCGACGCCCACGGAGCTGCGGCCGCTGTCTGCTTCCCCGTTGTGGTGTCTCTCTGCGCTTGGCCGGACACTGCCCACCTGTTGAAGCTGAGTTTTTCTCTCCTGTTTGCAGGTGTCTTTAACCACGCGGTGCCTTCCGCCTCCGCTCGTCCGTTTGGAGCCAGTTTCGGCGGCGGGGCAGCGTGTCGCAGCGGCACGCTGGGCTTAACCGCGCTGCAGGCGGTGGCTGGCGCCCCCGCGTCTTCCTTTCAGGCCCCGCCCCCGCCCCCGCAGGGGCAGCCCACCCTCCCCGCACCCCCTCCCCCTAACGCTGCCTTGCCTCCTGCCCCTGCGCTGCTCCCGGCTAACCCTGAGCCCGTGCTTCTGCAGAACCTCGCGTCCCTCCCGGCTAACCAGGCTTTCTTACCCGCCGCCTCTGCCGCCTCTCTGCAGCCTGCTAACGCCTCTCTGTCCGTCAAGCTCGCCTCCCTCCCGCACAAGGCCCCCCGCCCCTCCTTCACGGTGCACCACCAGCCCCTGCCCGGGCTGGCCCTGGCCCAGGCTGCGCCCGTGATCCCGCAGGCCAGCTCCACGGGGCCGTCTGCCGTGTGGGTTTCCCTTGGCATGCCGCCTCCGTATGCCGCGCGCCTTGCGGGGGTTAAGCCGAGATAAAGACCTTGCTTAGCTAGCCGTTCGTATTCTGTAAGGTAAGGCTAGAGCCCAACCAGGGGGCCCGTACGAGACCCTGAACTATCTGTCCTCCCTTCCGCAGAGAGTGGAGGGGCCCAGGGGACCCAGGCTGTTCTGCCTCGGGTGGAGACAGTTGGCTCTGAGAGTGCAAGGGAAGACAGAGCACAGGGAGGCAAGGGAAGCTGGGCGGCCGGACAGGGCTGGCCGTGCCTTCTGTCCTCCCGGGCGGCTGAGCAGCCACTGTGGGGCTCCAGGGGATGGCCGGCTCCCGCCACCTGGCCCAGCCCTTTATGGCAAGCCCGCCTGGGGCCCTGCCTAGCAGAGGTGGCCGGGAGGAGGTGGAGGAGGCCCATAGCCTGGCCTGTCTAGCTGGATGGAGCCTGCGATCCGTTGCCCTCAGGCTTCATGTCTGTGGCCGCGGGGGATGGGGCCCCCCGGGGGCAGCTCAGAGCTCAGCTTTGCCGTTGGTCTGCTCCAGGGCCCCCCGCAGGCCTGTCTCCCTGAAGGCACCATTAGGGCTTTAAGAAAAGACCGCGTGTGGAGGGTTGTCCAAACTCGGTGCTCGTGCCTGCGCAGGCCCCGGGAACCAGCGGGCACGGGGCTGCGGAGGGACAGCCTTGTCGTGATGCACAGCTCCTGCTGCTCGCGGGGGCGCGGCCCGTGCTTGGCCGTGCGTGGAGTCGGCGCAGGGCAGCATAGGAAGGGCCCGTCTTTGGAAGCGGGTGGACGGTCGGCATGAGGCCTTCCAGGGGTTTTGGTCCATGCCTTCGCTGGCCACGTGTGGGCATTAGAGAGCGAGGCCCTGGCAGCTGCTGCTTGGCGTCCCTGGGGGCGTCCCTAGGGCCAAGGACTCAAGGAAAGGAAGCCGGGCGCTAATGGGGCACTGGGGCCGGGCCGTCCTCCGCCGTCTGCCGCGTGTTTACGTGCAAACAGGCGTGGGACCGCCGGAGTCTGATGGCCTCCTGGTCGGCACAGGTCGGTGGACGGCCTTCCCTGAGGTCTGGGGACAGGCTGTGCCACAGTCCTCTCGGAAAAGCCCAGAAGGCAGAGCGGCTTTGGTGCGCGCGGGGGGTCTCACGCCCTCAGAGAAGGTTTGCGGCCGGGACTGGCTTTGAAGAGCTCCGAGGTGTGCGTGTGGAAGCTCGTGCGCATCAGGCTCCCGGGCCTGGCCCACGGCGGACCGCCGCCTTCTGGTCCCCTGCCCCGTGGCTGTCACGGGAGGTCTCCGTGGGCTGGACTGGGAACAGGGCCTGGCATGTGGCCAGGGAGGGCCTTGGTGCCCAGGCTCTTGGTGGGGGGAGATGGGAGGACAGGGACCTGCTGCCAGGGGCGTGGCACCAGGGGTCCCCGCCAGGAGAGGCGGGGCCTGCAGCGACCATGTTCTGTCCGACTGTCCGTCCGTCCGTCTGTAGGAGGCTTTGGTTCCCTGGCCTGAGGGAAGGTCTGGGTTCCCCTGCGTGGGATGCTGACGCTGTGCTGCCTTTCCTCCCGCGCGGGTCTCCGCAGGTAACTAGGATTTCTACCTCAACCGCGAGACCTATGCAAGGCCGGCCCGGCCGGTGGCCCCAGGACGGCGAGGACGGACCGCAGACAGGGACGAGGCTCTACTGTGAATCGGCGCTGTGCAGACCCGCAGAGGCGCTGGGGCCCGGCCGCGGCTCATGCTGTCGATAGTTTTAGATAAAGTATTTATCGTTTTTTAAAAAGTATAAACAACTCTGACTTATTTTACTCCACCGAAGTCATAAGGCGACCCGTTGAGAAGTGTAAGTACTGTGTGTGAGAGGACCTACCTACCGACGTCCCGGAGGCCTGCCCGCCGCCGCGCCGGCCGCCGTCCCGGTGCTATCTCCACGCGGGCCTCGGCCCGCTTGCGCTCTTGGTGCTGACTGGAGGTTGACCAACGCCAAACCAGGCCGCAAGGCACCTGCCCTATTTATTCCCGCCGCTCTTCCTATACCAAAGGCACGGCCGTCTCCAGGCAGAGGGTGGCTGGCTCTGTCGTGACATTCCTCAGAAGAGGCCCTGTCCCCGAGGGGGCGCCCGCCCCCGCCCCATCACTGTGAACGGCTCCTGCAGACTGGTGGCCGCTCGGGCCAGGCATCTGCGCCTTTGGCATAGGAACGGCCGGCGGGCGCGGGCCCGGTCAGAGCCTCCCCCGTCGTGCGCGGCCCCGTTCTGAGTGGTGCTTGAGGAAGGGCTGGTACCCGACCCCCGGCGGCAGCGGGCCCGGTGCAGCAAGTGCATTTACTTTGGTTCAGCTCGGCTCGGGCTCCCCCCGTGGTCCGCCGGAGCGTGCGGCGAGCTCCCGGCACGGGCGCTGGGCAGTCAAGGGGGCTGGGCTGTCTGTACAGAAGAGAGTCACGCTGAGGAGTGACAGTATTTTATAGAGATGTGATAAAAATTTATAAATTTCATAGACTTGACTTCATATATTTTTAGATTGTATAACGCACAGTAAACTAAAGAAGAAAAAAGTGAGGGGAAAACCTTTCTATTTATTCAAGTGCACACAGTGGCACGGGCCCAGGGCCGGCCCTCCGCCCCCAACTGCGTGCCCGCAGTTCCTGGGGCGGAGTGCTCGGGCCCCGTGCCCTGCCCAAGGCCCTCTGGCCCTTCCGTGCTGCTCCGCTGCCGCCCCACCCGCCCTGCAGCCGCTGTGATGGTGCCTGGGAGTGAAGGTGCTGGGAGTGGGTGCTGGGAGTGAAGGTGCTTGGTAGTGAGTGCCCCTCCCCGCATTCACCGGCTGGGGCAGAGCCGGGAGAGCTGTCCAGATGCTTCCAGAAAGTGCCAGCAGGGTTCTCCAGCTCCTCCAGCGTAACAGTCTGACCAGTGTCATGTCTGTGTACAGTCTTCAAAAGGGTGCGTCTAGAAGTCCCCAGGCCCCTGAAAGGGCGCACGTCAGCCAAGGTCCTGGCAGGGGGCCCTGGACCCCAAGATGGGTGCTTTAGGAAGGGCTGAGCTGAGGTAGGAGCCCTGTTCTCAGGTGCTTGCACCCACCGAGGAACACCGGGAACTTGCCTCTTCCCAGAGGTGGGCTGTGCATCACGGGTGGGCCCTGAGCTCCTGCCTGCCTGGGCAGGTTCAGGGCACCGGGCCGGCCTGGCCCTGCTTCCTCCTGATCCCCACTCTGCTGAGGGGCAGGCAGATGCCTTGAGGCATGCCGGCGAAAGAGGGCCACCGCAGGGCCCTTTCCTGCCCGCAGCTGCCTCCCAAAAGCAGACTGATCTGTGCGGTGCAGGTCTGGCCGTCGACGGGATCCCTGGTTCCCCCAGGCAGGGGCCTGCCAGAGCTCTGCTTTCCTGCCTGCCCTGGGGGTGGCCCAGAGCAATAGTTGAGGCAGAAGATGGTGCTCGTGATGGGTTCTTGAAACTGGCCCGTCCTTCCGTAACTGGCCGCCCTGGCTCTTGCCCTCTGGGTTGGTGCTCCCGGCGCATGAAGGTGCTGTGCCTCTCCCCCGTGAACCCCAATCCCCGCCCCCCAGGACAGGGCAGTGTTTGCTCCCCCCCATCAGGTGCACAGGGCTCCCTGAAAAGATACAGGGTGGATGGTAGAGGTCACACAGGAGTCCCCGGGGTGGAACAGAGCAGCCCCGTCCAGGCACACGGCACGTCACCTCCGGGGGCCTCCTGCGGACGTGCTGTACCGAGTCTCCCAGCACAGACGCTCGTGTGCAGACACGGTCCCTGGTGTGAGGCAGGCGGCATGTGGGGGCGCGAAGCCCCGGGGCTGCTGCTGACCTCGGGCCACTTCAGGGAAGTCTGCGGGTCACAGGTGGCTCTGCTCAGGAAAACCTAACCATGAACACGGCCCTCCCGGGCAGCTGGCCAGGCCTTGCAGCTATGGACTGTGATTTCTCCAAGGCTCACGTGCCCCTCTGTACCCACCCCACCTGCCCTCATTCCCACGGTCCAGCCACACTGGTTTGTCTCCCACGTTTCTTGACCTTGATTTGTAACTCCGACGGGGCTTTGCTTTTGTGTTTCTGGTAGACTGTGTCTCAGCTGGGGGTGCTGGGCTGCTGGCTTGACCCTCTTCTAAGAGAACGCCAATACATTCTGCGTTTCCATCTCTAGACGCTGTAATAAAATACTTGTTTTCACTTGAACCTGGTCTGCTCGCAGCATTTCTTTCTGTGACACAAGGAGAGGCATGAGGGCCAGGGGCCTCGCTCCCCACTCCCCAAGCCAGGAGGACAAGGACTCGCAGCGGGAGCCTGGCAAGCTCCTTCAGACAGTCATGGGACCAAGGCCCACAGCAAGCACCCGCCTCAAGGAGGCCCAGCCCCTCCTGAACGCACACCTGACTAGGTCAGGCCCACCAGGATACTTCTCATGGGCTGTTTTGTTTTTTTTTTTTAAACAAACTGATTTAGGACTCCCAAGGTTTGCAGAACCCTTTCCAGAGTCGTGCCTGTACTCAAGGGGAGGCCTAGGAACTGGGGTCACAGGTCATCTTTGGGTTCAATCAGACCACCCTTCTGTTGTCTCCTGGGGCCTAGTCAGCACCACAGGCCCCATGGGCCAAGCAAAGTCCCAGACTCCACGCCTCAACCTGGTCTGATTCCAGGTCTCTGTGCCTCTCCTGGAGCAGCCCTGCCTCACTCCAACCACCTCGGGGCAGCAGCCCCTCCCCGCATTCACCGCAGCACCATCCCACGTGGAAAAGAGGTCCCTTTATTTGAGTACAACAAGCACACTGGCCTGAGAGTGAAGGCGTCCTGCTCCGCCCGGAAGCATCAGCCAGGGCCTGCCCCAGCGGCAGGAGAATTCACAGTGGCTCCAGGAGGCGCGGCCCCCCACGTCCTTCACAGCATCGTCTAGCTACGTACATTCAGCCTACACAGGGCAGAAAGACTACACCAGCCTCAGAGTCCCCAGATGGATGGACCCGAGGGGCTGGCCGCAGCTTCTAGGAGTGGACACTTGTCCCCCGGTAGCAGCATGGGGCACCCAACAGGTGCCAGACCAGTCCAGGTCGGGGGTGGCGTGTTCCTGGGTTGTTTCTCCAACCCGCCCCTGCCCACCCCCACCAATCTTGGACTTTTGAAGTCTTTAAGCCAAGCACCTGCAGCAGGAAA
This sequence comes from Lontra canadensis, assembly GCF_010015895.1. Taxonomy (NCBI): domain Eukaryota; kingdom Metazoa; phylum Chordata; class Mammalia; order Carnivora; family Mustelidae; genus Lontra; species Lontra canadensis. The sequence goes on from NW_022631178.1 coordinate 1,394,363, forward strand.
TCCAGGCTTGACCAAGAAACCCAGGGCGCGGAGAGGATGGGGAGGGCTTGTTCCAGACTCAGGCCTTCAAGCCACCCAGCTGGAACCTGGCCTCCTCAGATATGCCGAACTGCTCCAGGGGGTCCTGTGTGGGTGAAGGGACAGCATGAGCCCAGGCCCCAGAGGGCCCTGCCCCGCCCCCACGCCCGGCTCCCACCCCTGGCCCCCAGACTCTCCGCGCACCTTGCCAGTCATCTTCTGGATCTCGTTTCTGTAGAATATGAGGCTTCTCCGCATGAACTCGTAGCTGGGAAAGCAAGTGACACGTGTTCACAGAGCCCTGCTGTGCCCCTGCCTCAGACCCCCCCAGGCAGGCCCACACCCCACCTGGCTCGCCGCAGAGCCCCCATCCACTCCTGACACTGCTCCTCACTGCAGCAGGCAAAGTGATACTTCCTCTCGGGGTCCTCCAGGAAGCCTGCAGAGGGAGCAGCCCCCAACCGTTCCCGCTCACTGCCCCGCCCCACCCCACCCAGAGTCCGCCACAGGCCTCAGCTTCCTGTTGCCTCTGTCCATGTGTCCCCTCCTCCAGTCCAAGGCCAGGCTCATCCCTTCCCACCAGCCGTGCTGGGGACTGAACTGTGTCCTCAAGTCCATACGTTCAAGTCCTAACCCCTAGAACCTAAAAATGCGGCCCTACCTGCATGCAGGACGATTACTGATGCAACTACTTAGAGAAGATCAACTGGGAGCAGGTGGGCACCAACCCTGATCCCACCAGGAATGACTCCACAAAGGCAAAGAGCCCCTTGGACTGCCGGCAGCCCCCAGGAGCCAGGATGGCCTGGGGAAGCGTCCCCTGGCAAGGAACCACCCCTGCAGACACCCTGTTGGGGGACTTGTGCCCTCCTGGACGGGGCGAGCACACGTTTCTCTCGTTTGAGCGCCACACCAGAAAATCGGCCGACTCCGCCGCTCTCAAGACGACCCCGGGGGAATCCTCCGCAGGACCCCAGACAGTGCAGTGCTCCCCAGCAAGAGAGACCGTCCTAGAGGAACTGCGGCTGCAGCTAGAAAGGGGTTGCGCCCCAGGGGAAGAGCCGGGCCCGCCCTCCGGCCGCCCGAGGCAGTGGACTTCGCTCCAGGCCGACGGACGCCGCGGCGGGGCCCGGGAGGGGAAGGGCAGGGCCGGGCACTCACTGATGGAGAAGCCGCTGGGCTCCTCCTGGGTGACTCTGCAGCGCTCCAGCAACAGGGCTCCGACCGGCTGCGGGCAGACGGGGCGAGGGCGTGGGTGGGGGCGGGCCTCCGCGGGGACCCCGACACGCCCCGCCCCCGGGCCCTAGCTCGGCCCCGCCCCCCGCGCCGACCCGGACCCCGACCGGACCCCCGCCCCCAACCCCGCCCCGCCGGCCCGCGACCCGGCCCCGCCCCCCGCCGGGCCACGGCCCCCGGCCCCGACCCTCGGCTCCGGACCACCGCCCGCCGGCCCACCTCGGCCTCGTCCGTCCGGAAGTAGAAGAGGAAGTTGACCACCAGCTTCACAAGCCGCCTTTTCAGCACTGCGGGCACAGGGCTGGCTCATTCGGGCTCGCGGCCGCCCAGCCCCGCCCCGCCCGCCCGGCCCGCCCGGCCCGGCGCCCCGGCCCGCTCACCGCTGCCTTTCTTGGGACCCCGCATGCCCAGCTCGGCCGCCAGCTCGGCCGGCTGCCGGGACAACGCCTGCAGCTCCTTCTCGTTGTAGCGCATGGCGCTGCCGGGACCCACACCGCGGAGCGCGGACCGCGCCCTCCCGGCCGCCGTCCCCACTCGCGCCAAAAAGGTCGCACAGCGCCGTCCCGGAAGCGCTGCCGCAGCCACTGCGCTTGCGCGCCCCCGAGCCACGCATTCTGCGGGTCGCCGACGCGCGGCGCTGGTGTGTGTATGGGGGGGGGGGGTCCTCGGCGCTACGCGAAGCCCGCGTGGGGCGCACGCGATACTAGACGACACGCAAGATCCTCGTAGATAAGCATGAAATAAGCTGGATCCGGGGTGGGAACAGAGGAAGGTCCCCTCACGATTGGTGGCGCCCTTTACCGACGAGTGGAAGCCGGTGAGCCCGGAAGCCGCGCGTTAGGCGTTGAGGGCCTGGTGCGCACGCGCACTTCGAGTTCGGAGCTCATCAGCCCCGCCCCCTTCCCTCGCGCCTCCGGCGCTTCAGGCAGAACGAGCATGCGCACACGGGAGACCGTCCCCCCACCCCCAGCCCGTTGGCCCCCGGAAGTGCTTCCCTAGCGCGCGGGGCGCGTGCGCATAACGTATTCGTGGCTGCGGCGGGCGCCGAGAGGGAAGCAGCGCGGGGTGAGAAGAGGCGCGGGTTGGGGGCGGCGGCCCTGGGGCTCTGGCTTCCCGGGACCGCCGCGGACTTGGGTTGAGAGGCCGGCGGGGTCGGGCCGGGGGCGCGGCGCGCGGGAGCCGCGGGGCCCGCCACTGGGCCGGAGGGGCTTGGCTGCGGGCCCCCCAGGAGGGACTGGGCGCGGACCGGGCAGCACCGCTTCGCCGCGCTCGCTCCTCCCCTCCGCCGCGAGCTGGCGGGGGCTGGGCCGCGGCGGGCGGGCGGGCGGGCGGATTCGCGCCGGTGCTCGCGCCCGTGTGGGCGCCCCGGCGGGGGTCCCGCGTGCGCTGCTCTCCCGCCGCCCCGCCCGCGCCGAGCCTGTCGGCGTCGCTCCTCGGTTGGCCCGGGGTGGGGGGTTGGTCTCCCTGGCCGCTCTCCGCACCCCCCGTCCCGGCCGCTGTGTCCCCCTGCTCAGCTGCGTTGGGAGGATCTTGTCGTTACAGAAAGAGCGAGAGCGGGAGGGAGGACAGCTGCGGGCCGAGCGGGGATCCGCGCGCGGGGCTCGACCCCGGGGCCCGGGACCATGGCTTAGCCGCCCCCCCCCTCGGCGCCCCGCACTTTTCATCGTCGGGAACAGATCGATGGCTTCCTGGGTCTCTTGTCCCCGCCGACACGCCCCCGCGGGGGCCTCAGCTCGGGTTGCAGTGCGCTCCTGAGTCTGCTTCTGCGCTCAGCGGGCCGTCCAGCGGTGCCCCCGGCGGCTGTTGGGGTCGGGGACTGACTTCGCGGCTTGGTTTCTTGTGCCTCCGCAGCACCGAGGTCGGGCGGAACCGCGGTGAAACTGGCAAAGGGGTGCGCGGCCCGCGGAACGCTCTGGGGAGAAGTCGGACTCCCTCCCGGCTGCCCGCTCCTTGCTCCTGGTGGTTTTCTTTCTTGCTAGAAACGGGGAGTTTCCCGGAGTGGTGAGCTCCCCTGCTTGTTCTGTTGGCGGGACCACGTCTCTCAGCAGGAGATGGCTCAGCTCCGTGCTGTGGCCCTGTGGGGGGACGCTCCTGGGTTTCTGGATGCTTCCACGCTTCTTGCTGTTCTCGCTCTGAAATCTCATCTGGGTTCTGTTCTGCCTTTTGTTTCCCGGTTTTGTCCTCCTTCCGGAAAGGCTTGTTGGACTCGGACCCCAGCCCTCACACTGGGCTCTCGTCGGGTCCTGTCTTCCCTTCCCAAGGGTTTTCGTCCTGGGTTTAACTGGCCGTGCTGACCTCTGGCTGCCGTTCCGCTTTGAGGCTGTAACTTGCCCCGTTGAGGGGGTACGTGGAATTGTGCGTGTCTGCGTGCGAGGTCCCAGCGTCTCAGTGAGCCCGGGAAGACGCGGGGAAGACGCCGACCCCAGCCGTGCGTGTCTGGTGTCTGGGCGAACCGCCTCTGGCGCTTTTGCTGTGCCCCTGGGCTGGGCTGTAGGCCTCCAGCTGGACCTTCTGGGCGGGGCGTGGGGGAATGGCAGGTTTTGATGGAATTCCCTCTTTCCAGCCTCACCCTCCTTCCACTCCCCGACTCTGACTCCCTCCCACAGCCCCTGCCCCTGCGAGTGGAGTGGCCCTTCATTCCGGTTCTTCTGAGAGTGAGACCGGCCTGCCCACGCAGCTGCTCGCGGGCGCTTGGGCTTCCCTGGGGGGACGGGGCTGCTGTGGGCAGTGGGCTGCGAGCAGCTGGCAGCGTACTGGGCTCCCTCTAACTGGGTCGCCAGTTCATTGTTGCCATTCCGTCTCCGTGAGCCCGTCACTCCCTGCACTGGCCCTGGTGCCTGTCCCCAGCATGCGAGGGGTGTATCCCACTGCTCAGGAAGGAACTAGGTTCCTGGCCACACGGGGCGGTGGGGGGTTCTCTTGGCTTTGTTACAGTTGTCGATTGTCGCCTTCCCAGTCGCACCTGCACTCCCGCAGGGCCCGTGGGGTGTTTTGGAGTCGCCAGTACAGTAGGGGACGGGAAGTGAGGGCACGCTTCTGTCGCGGCGTCTGGAGCTGTCCGTCCCCCCGCCCCCCAGCCCAGCTGAACGGGGGAGCGTGCGCCACCTTTGTCTTCCTTTTGGGAACCGCCTCCTTGGTCCGCGAGGAGGCCTCCCGACGAGGTGTCACTGGCGACGCTGCGCGGGCCTTTGTCCACCTGTCGGCTGGCTGCCGACTCGATCCGCGCGCACTCGCGCCCCCAGAAGCGCTCGGTTTCCGCTGTTCAGGCCAGCGCCCTCCGTAACGGCCTTGAGACGGGGGTGTCGTCTCCACAGAGGTCTGAAGTCACTCGGACCTGTGAGCAGGAGACCTCCCAGGCCCCTGACCCTGCTGGCGGAGGCGAGGGGGCCGGTGCTGTCCCTGTCCCTGTCCCTCTCCGTGGCAGCTTCCGTCACTTCACCCGGAAACCGCACCTCCTGCAGGTCGGGTGCTCGGCCTCCCCCGACGAGCCCGTGGCCAGTTCTGGCGGCGGGAACCGCGGTGCCCCGGGGGACGCACGGGTGTGCCTGGCCGGGACCCCCAGGTGTAGGGTCTCCTCCTTTCAGGACTCGGCGTTCTCTCCGCGGAGGGCTCGGCGGGTTGCTGGTGCTCGTCTCCCGCTGTCTCCGAGATGAGCGCTTGGTGGCTCTGGGCGGACGGCGTGATGAAGCGTCTGGTGCCGCGACGGGTCTGATCCTGATTCAGCAGCCGTCGGGGGTTGCTTTGCGGGTTCCCAGGTGTGAGGCCGGCAGGACGGCGCCCGGGAGAGATCTAGATTCCTGTGGAGCTGGTCCCGCTCCGAGCCGCACTGCGGGCCCACCGCGGAGCTGGGCCGTCGGCGCCACAAAGCCCGCGGTTCTCAGCATGCGGTTCTTACCGTGCAGTCCTGGAGGTCGGAAGTATAAAAGGGGGCGCCTGGGTGGCCCAGTGGGCCGAGTGTTGGACTCTTGATTTCGCCTCAGGTGGCGTCGTCCGGGCGGTGCAGTGGAGCCCTGCGCCGGGCTCTGCCCTGGTGTGCGGCTGCTCGAGACTCTCTTCCCGTCCTTTCTGCTTCTCTGTCCCGTCTCTCTTTTTCTCTGAAATAAGTGTATGAATCGTTAAATACTTTATTTCTTAGTATAAAATGGAAGTTGTATTCCCCCGGCACCCCAGGGAGACCCGGCTCCCGCCCTTTCCTGGCCCGCCGCCCCCCCCATCCTCCCCGGCAGCAGCGCAGGGTCTGCCCATCTCCGGGACCCCCGCCCTCTGCCTCCCTCTCCTGAGGACCTGGTGAGGACGCCGGGCCCCCGGGAACCCAGGGTCACCCCCAGCTCAGGGTCCTTGACTTGCCTGTCTCTGCAAGGTCTTTTTTGCCGTTTATGGTTCCATATTCTTGGGTTTTGGGGATTTGAATGGGGACACCTTTGTGAGGTCATATTCATTCCTGGGCCCCGTTCCCGTGGGCTGACCTCTACAGAGACAAGGTACTGTGGGTTTAAGCCAGGGGCCTGGAGCTGACTTTGGCCAAGTCAAGAGCGACAGTGTTCGGAGGCCAGAGGGAGGTTCCGGAGGTTGGGACTGACCCGAGTCTGAGAGAACACGGGAAGCACAGTGGTCAGCTGGAACCCGTCTGCTTTAGGTCCTGGGAGAGCCTGCCTTGGCCCCGAGGAGGCCTTGAATCTCTCTTGTGCACTCGGCGGAAGGTGCCAGTAGGTAAATGTAGCAAATTCACAGGTGAGCCACGGAGGTAGGATTTAGCTTGGCGGAAGTGAGCGTAGACGAGCAGGAGTTCGGAGGAGTGCGCACCACGTTTGGGCGGTCCAGGAAGGCTTCCTGAAGGAGGTGAGACTTGGTGAGAGAACTTGGCCACCTCCTCCCTGCTGCCATGCTGGGGCTCTGAGCACTGACACTTCTCGGGCTGCAGTGGCTTCCTCGCCAGTCCTCCCCCGCAGGCATTCATAGACGCACCGCCCGTCCTCCCGCGTCCTTATTCTGGGTTTGTGTGTCCCTGGGCCACCGTGGGCCCTTTGTCTCCTGGAAGATGCGTGGGGAAGAGGAAGCTGACCCTTCTGCCGGGCCATGTCCTGCACTCTCATAGCCTCCCCTTTGGTCTTGCAGGTCCCTGTAGGGGTGCGTAAAGCCCAGCATCCTCACCATGGACTTCCAGCATCGCCCGGGGGGCAAGACGGGGAGCGGAGGCGTGGCCTCCTCCTCAGAGAGCAACCGAGACCGCAGGGAGCGCCTCCGGCAACTGGCCCTGGAGACCATCGACATCAATAAGGTGGGTTGAGCCTTGGGCAGCAGGCAGGCGGTTCCCCCTGGCTCCCTCGGGCTCGGGGCCCCTCCCCCCACTTCTGTCAGCAGAGCCAAGTTCCGTGCCCTTGGCCCTGCTGCCCAGCTTTCTTGGCCTTGGGGTCCTGATCTGCAGTCGAGGGAACTTGACCTAGAGCGGCTCCAGTTAGGCACCCCACAGACCACCTGCTGTTCCAGGGCCGTGACAGCATCGCGGAGTTGGGGTGTTTGGGCAGTGAGCCGCACAGGGCGACACCGCGCTTGGGCGTCCACAGCTGGGGGGGCCCGGAGTCTAGCCCCAGGCACTCCGGACGTTTGGCGCACTGTTGGCAGCCGGGTAGGGTCCCCGTTGTGAGGGCCACAGCTGTGCCCAGACATCGCCCAGTGTGGCCTGGCGGCGGAGTCGCCCTGGGCATGCCCCAGCAGCCAGTGTGTGGTTCCTCCCTGACCTGTGGTGAGCCCCGCCCCTAAGATCGGCTCTGTTACCGTCCTCCTAAGGAGACAAGGCAGGACCGTCCTTGTGGAAGATGACGCGGCCGCTGGGCGGCGGAGTTAGAGTTCAAACCCCAGCTGGTCTGCTCAGTGCCTGGGGCAGAAGTGCCTGCCCTGCGGCCTGTGTTCATGGAGAGTCACGTGTCTGGCCTGGGAGCTCCCGCACTCACAGACCAGGGTCTCCGTGGACCTCTGTTTTAACCCATGTGCTCTGTTCTTCCCACACCTGGCTTCTGCGGTGGTGCTTGGAATGCCAGCGCCGTTGGTGACAGATCTCTGTCCCAGCCACGGAGGCAGCTGCCCAGCAGTGCTGTTTTGCCTCTGCTGTCATCCAGGCCCGAAACTGCCCCCAGAGGTCGGGCTGGGAACCAGCACGGTGGGCCCCCAGCCCTGCCACGTGGCCTGTGTCCGCGGGATCCCAGCTGGTCCCACAGTACTGCCTTGGGCAGAAGACCCTGTGGGGCCCTGGGCTGCAGGCCACCGCTAGTCCTCTGTCCTCGGGACGCCTGCCCAGGAGGAGAGGAGCCGCCCTCTCTGCTGGCCGGACAGAGGGGAGGCTTTGGCTCTTCACCGTGGCGGGGACCGCGGGGCACGATTGCTGACAGCGTGTCTCTCCCTGCAGGACCCGTACTTCATGAAGAACCATCTGGGCTCGTACGAGTGCAAGCTATGTCTGACCCTGCACAACAACGAGGTGCGTCTCTGTGCCTTCTCCGCTCGGGTGGGGCCCTGCTGCTCCCCCGCCCCGGCCCTGTCCCGGTGCTGCCCGTCCAGGCTCTGGCAGGACCCGCCGCTCCCATCCCTGTCCCACCGCGCTGCCCCTGTTAGGTCTGGGACGTCATTCAGAGCGTGGTGGGGGCGGTGGGGCTCAGGTCTGCTTGCTCACCGATCTGTGCCCCCAGAGCCTGCCGCTGCCCAGGGCGTACAGGGCTGCGTCCGGCCCATGTATCTTGAACGCCGCCTGGGATCCCCGTGAGCGCCAGCCTACAGGCGCGGCAGGCGTCACCTCGGACGCTCTGGATCCAGGTGTCGAGGACTCGTTGGTGTGGGTGCAGCGCGCTTCTTTGAGCAACCCGGAGGTCCTCCCAGTGACGGTCTAACGAGTGCTCACGGGGTCCTGGTTCAGTAACGGATGATGTGGTTCATCCTTCTCCCCGCTGTGCCACGTCCTAGCGGCTTTTCAGTTGTGGTTCAGCAGTGCTGAGCGGGCCAGTCGCGCATGTCAGCGTCTGTCCCCCTGGGCGCGGCTTCCTCAGAGCCGGGCCGTTCTCTGGGGGTTGCTGAGCAGCGTCCCCCAGTCACGATAAGCGCAGACGTCCCCAGTTGTGGCCCAGTGTGCCTGTGCTGGTCCAGAAACCTTTAGAGTCCGTCCTGCTCTCTGGGGAGGGATGCCCCGGACTGTGGTCAGAACGGACGCACAGGGTCACGGGGCAAGTTCACTTGTCCACGGCCGGTGCCTGGTGCTCTCCTCCTCCAGCCAGGTCCACTGTGCCCCCCACCGAGGCAGGCGGCGACACTTGCCATGTCCCACAGGCCGTGACCTCTGACGCTCACAGACTTACTCTCGGGCTCTGTGGGCGCTTCCTTCCACACGGCGTAAGCCCCGAGAGCTTGTCCGTTCCGGGGCAGCTGGTGGACGGAGGCCGGCGGCTCCTCTCGGCCCACCCCACGTGCCTTGTCCTGAGTCGTCCGTGTGCTTTTCCCGCTGCAGGGGAGCTACCTGGCGCACACCCAGGGGAAGAAGCATCAGACAAACCTGTGAGTGCCCCAGACCCCTTCCGGTCCCCGGGGCTGCTGGGGGATGCCAGGAGGGCGGGAGCAGCTCTGTCCCCAGCAGTTGAGCTGACAGAGCTTGCTTGAGCGTGAGGCTTCCGGGACACAAGAGGAAAGCAGCGAGGGTTTGCCGAAGACGCCCTAGTAAGGGGCAGTGGGAAATGTGACAAGAAGAGAGGGTGCCCCGGGCCTGTCCTGTCCCCCTTTCATGCAACCCCAGGACCCCCAGCCAACACCCCATGCCCCTGGCCTCTCAGACAAACTCCAAGGTCAGTGTGGGAGTTGGACGACTCCCAGCACTTGGGCCTGTGGCCTTGGTGGCCTGTGCGGAGGGTCACAGCACCATATCCGTCCCACCTGCAGGGCCCGGCGAGCCGCCAAGGAGGCCAAGGAGGCCCCTGCCCAGCCAGCGCCAGAGAAGGTCAAGGTGGAGGTGAAGAAGTTTGTGAAGATTGGCCGCCCCGGCTACAAAGGTGATTCTGTCTGGGCGTGTGCTCTGGCCTGCAGCTGGCACTGGGCGTGAACGAGCCCCTGGCCCCAGCCCCCAGCCCGTCCTTGAGCCCCACGGAGACTGCCGCTCTCTTTGGAGCAGGGGCCCTCCCTCACCTCCCTCTCCCTCTGGTCCACTGGCACCGTGAGCCCCACCTTTCCTGAGCGCTTTCTCAGAGCACCGGGTCACAGTGTCAGGGCTTCCCTTGGCTTCTGCTGGCCTTTGGGGAGCCAGTGATTGTTTACAGTGCTTGTGGGGATGGGTGGCCGTGGACGAGGGGCCCATGGGTCCCTTTCCTTTGATCTTGGGAGGGGGGAGGGTCCACATTAAGAAAGCACTCACACAGTGGACCGTTTGGGCGGAGAGGAGGGTTCCTGGTTCGCCTGCCGGGACGTTGGTGAAGCGTTGGGTCGGGAGTCAGGACTGTGTCCCGGGCAGTAGGAGGGAAGAGAGGAAAAGCTCTCCGGCAGGCGTCTCGAGTAAAAGTGGAAACCGTGTGGGTGACGGGCATTCCAGGTAGGACACAGCAGTGCAAAGGCCTGGGGGCAGGTCTGCATCATAAGCTAAGGCCAGGATGACCGAATCCTTGGCCGGGGGGCGGGGGGTGGCTACCAAAGGTCTTTCGGCCATAAAAGGGCATTTGGTGTCTTGAGTGAAGCAGGGACAATCGAGGGCTCAAGGGGCGTGAGTGTGGCGTGCCACAGAGCTGTACGGAGAGCAGCCTGGAGGTGGGGACACGGCCCTCTCGTGCAGAGGGCACCCTCCCAGCAGCCAGGGTACAGACCTCGCTGGCCGCCCGTGCACAGCGTGCCCAGTCTGGAGCTCCTGCTCGTGCCGTCGCGGGCTCCTGCCCGCGCCTCTCCCTGTGGTCTCAGGCAGGGACTCTCCTGGCTCTGGGCAGTAGTCACCCAAGTACGGGTCCCCAGTGTCCTATCCCCAGTCCGTGGGCTACTCTGCTGGTGCCTTGGCTTCGGGTAGGACAAGGTGGCCTGGACTTGAGAGCCTCGTGTGTTGCAGTGACCAAGCAGAGGGACACGGAGATGGGCCAGCAGAGCCTCCTCTTCCAGGTGAGCTGAAGCCTGAGCCCCGTCATGGGGGGAGGGTCCCTCGCAGGACGGTGCTACCACCTGCTATGTCCCCACAGATCGACTACCCTGAGATCGCCGAGGGCGTCACGCCTCGCCACCGCTTCATGTCCGCCTACGAGCAGAGGATCGAGCCGCCCGACCGGCGCTGGCAGTACCTGCTCATGGCCGCCGAGCCCTACGAGACCATCGCCTTCAAGGTGGTGCATGCGGGGTCCCCCAGCCCTCCTGCCCGTGCCCTGGGTGCCCCTTAGGCACACGCTTGCCTGGGAAGGGTGGGAGAGAACGTGGGGGTCGGGAGCTGGGCGTCCTGAGGTCGGGTGCTCCTGGCATTAAGAGGCTCTCGTGGCCAGGCTGCTCACGGATCCCATAACCTGATCCCGTAACTTTGGCCACACAGACCAGCACGAGCCGCTCCTTCCCCAGGGCGGCAGCCTCGCTAAGTAGTGCGGCCAGTCTGTTACCCCAGAACCAAATCCTGTCCCGATTGGGCCTTTTCGGGGCCAAGGGGCAAGTCCCTGCAGGCCTGGACGTGTCGGCTGCAGTGGTCCGAAGGCCCCCCCTGCCCCCTCCCGACGCAGGTGCCAAGCAGGGAGATCGATAAGGCTGAAGGCAAGTTCTGGACTCACTGGAATCGGGAAACCAAGCAGGTGAGCCACTCTGGGGCCTTTGATGGCTGCCCTGGCCGGCCTGTCCCTTCACCCAGGGCCCCGAAGGCCTCACCCAGCCTCTTCCGTTTCCCTCCAGTTTTTCCTGCAGTTCCACTTCAAGATGGAGAAGCCGCCGGCCCCACCCAGCCTCCCTGCAGGGCCACCCGGAGTGAAGAGACCCCCGCCCCCCCCGATGAATGGTCTGCCCCCGCGGCCGCCGCTGCCAGAGGCTTTGCCCCCGCCACCGCCAGGAGGCCTGCCCCTGCCACCCATGCCGCCCAGCGGGCCCGCACCCTCGGGGCCTCCGGGCCCTCCCCAGCTGCCCCCACCAGCTCCTGGGGTCCACCCCCCGGCACCAGGGGTCCACCCCCCAACGTCTGGGGTCCACCCCCCGGCACCAGGAGTCCACCCCCCAGCTCCCGGGGTCCATCCCCCGGCACCGGTGGTCCACCCACCAACATCTGGGGTCCACCCACCGGCTCCAGGCGTCCACCCTCCAGCCCCAGGGGTCCACCCACCTGCTCCAGGCGTCCATCCTCCTCCATCTGCTGGAGTTCACCCCCAGGCCCCAGGGGTGCATCCACCAGCTCCTACGGTGCACCCCCAGGCCCCTGGGGTCCACCCCCAGGCCCCTGGGGTCCACCCACCAGCCCCAGGGATCCACCCCCAGCCTCCTGGGGTCCATCCCCCACCTCCTGGGGTCCACCCATCAGCTCCTGGGGTCCATCCTCCAGCTCCTGGGGTCCACCCCCAGCCTCCTGGAGTTCACCCCTCAAATCCTGGGGTCCATCCCCCCACTCCCATGCCCCCCATGCTGAGGCCTCCCCTGCCCTCCGAAGGCCCTGGGAACATTCCGCCCCCTCCCCCAGCCAACTGAAGAGCGGCCCCTTTTCCAGGCCAGTCCCGTGTGGTGTGTTCCTGCGTTCTCTGTCGGAACAGAGTGTGGTCCTCTTGTACGGCCCGTGTCGCGTCCTCACTGCTCATTAAACATCTGTCCTGATGCCCAGATTGGACTGCTGTGTCAGCAGCTGGGGGGCCATGGTGCAGAGGTCGCTCGGGGTTGGGGCGTCAGTGTCCTTGTCTTGGTGTCCCTGTGCACCATGGGACGCTGCTGGGTGAGGGCAAGCCCAGCCAGCAGCGGGTCTGGGATCTCTTTTGTGAGGAGGGGAGAGCTGCAGCTGCTCGCTCTCCCACAGTGTGACCGAGCCCTAGGGGAGCCCCAGCTGAGCCAGGGGACCATCCGCTGCCCAGGCCCACCTGCCCGGCGGTCGGAACACCCAAGACACGGGGTCCCCAGCAGAGCCTACTGCCCGGTCCTCTGGGACATCACTCTCTACCCTGGTCCAGGCCTGCCCTCCCCCCGTCCCCAGATCCCAGAGCTGCTGATAGTCTGGGCCAACACCCCCTGCTCCCAATCCCACTCCCGCCTTCCGGGGGACGCTCCTCAAGGACAGACAGGACAAGTCGGTTGCAGGCTGCGCCTCCTATCAGCGTGAGTAGACAGGCAGTGTGGCCAGAACAGAGGAGGCTTTGAGAGCTTCCCGGCCTGCCCTGGCCCATTCTGGGGCGCCAAGCACTGGTCCCCAAGGTCACAGCCCAGGAGGAGATAGAGGCCATCTCCCGCACAGCCTGGCCTCACGCATATAAGCCAGAGCCACCCAGCCCCTCCTGGCAGCCAGGATGTGGGCTCTGCTGCTCCAGCTGCTGGCCCTGGCCTTGTGGGTCGTGGGGCCCCCGTGGGGATCCGGGGCCCCCGCCTCGCCTGGAGAGCCAGGCACGGGCACAGGGGGGCTCATCTTCCGCCAAGACTGGGACTGGCCGCCAGGGAGCCCACAAGACCCCCTGTGCCTGGTGACCCTAGACCAGAGCAGCAACCGGAGCGGCACCCCACTTCGGGTGGTGGGGGCCCTGAGAGGCTATGAGCACGCCTTCCTTGAGGCCGTGCAGCGGGCACACTGGGGTCCCCGTGACCTGGCCACGTTTGGGGTCTGCACCGCCAGCGCGGGGCAGCCCGCACTGCTCCGTCTGCGGCAGCTGCAGGCATGGCTGGGGGAGCCCGGGGGGCGGCGGCTGGCGGTGCTGCATCTGGAGGAAGGTACGTGGGGGGCCATGTCCTGCGGCTGAGCGGCGGATCTGTTCCTGGTCTCCTGAGAAGGGAGACGTCCACACCAGGCCCCTCCCCAGCTTCCCCCATGGCCCTGAGGCGGGTACCCTCGGGCTCCTGTGGAGCTCTAAATCCCCAGAGCTGGGCTCCCGGACCCGCCCCTTCCCACCCTTCCCAGGGAAGGAGCCCAGTGGAGGGGGCTGGTCCAGCCGAGGCGGCCCTGCTGTGAGAGCTGGCCTGTCCCTGGGAGCCACTGGCCTCAGAGCCACTGGAGGAATGGGCTCCCCCCAACGAGAGCCCCAGGTGGAGACCCCAGGAGCCCAGCGTGAGCAGCCTCAGCACTCCCCACCCCCCGCCACTCACTCCTCTGGGCGACCCGAGCTGGGGTGTCAGACCTCTCCCGCCAGGTCCCCAAGGCTCCCAGTTGGGCCGGGGGCTCTCCCTGCAGGAACGCAGCACGGCTGTGGGGAGGGGACTGGCTCCAGGGCCTCAGGTGTCGTCCCCTCCCCGTCTGTCCCGGCCACAGTGAGCTGGGAGCCGGCAGTCTCGCTGAAGTTCCAGGCGCCCCCGCCCGGAGGAGCCGGTGCCCTGGAGCTGGCGCTGCTGGTGCTGTACCCCGGGCCTGGTCCTGAGGTCACTGTCACGGGGACCAGCCTGCCAGGCACCCAGGTACCAGGGCACCCAGTGGGGCAGTTCCTGGGCCTCCAGGAGCCCTCGCCCAGCAGAGGAGAGGGTATGGAGGTGGTGGGTTCGGTTTTTATTTTTAAGATTTTATTTACTATTTCATTGGGGGGAGAAGAGGGAGAAGCAGGCTCTCCGCGGAGCGGGTAGCAGGATGCGGGGCTCCATGCTGGGACCCTGGGATCATGACCTGAGCCAAAGGCAGACGCTTCACCAATGGAGCCACCCAGGCGTCCCGGGAATGGGGTTTTTAAGCTGTGCTGAACAAGGTTCCGAGTGTCCTAGGTGGGCAGCGGACACAGCAGGGCTGGCACCCCCGCCCCAGCCAACTGGGCTGAGCCCGCATCTCCACAGAACCTTTGTTGGTCCCGGGACACGCGCTACCTGCTGCTGGCTGTGGATCACCCAGCGGGGGCCTGGCACAGCCCTGGAGTCACCCTGACCCTGCAACCCCGAGGAGACGGTAGGCTCTCAAAGATGGGGAGCTGGCAAGGGTGGGCTGCCCTAGTTCCTCAAACGCTGAGCTGCCCCGGGGTCGTGCTGGACCTTCCAGGTCCCCCCCTGAGCACCGCCCAGCTGCAGGAGCTGCTGTTCGGCCCGGACCCCCGCTGCTTCACGAGGATGACCCCGGTCCTGCTCCTGCTGCCACTGCCCGGGCCCACTCCAATGCCCGTGCGCGGCCTTCTGGACCAAGTCCCCTTCCCGCCGCCCCGGTGTGTGCAGGTCCAGCCGGGGATTGGGGGGTGGCGGGTGTGGGAAGAACCTCGCACCTGCTCACACCTCCCAGCTCCGCCTTCCAGGCCCTCTCAGGAGCAGGAGCCCACGGAGCCGAGGTCCAGCGCAGACCCCTTCCTGGAGACGCTCACGCGCCTGGTGCGCGCCCTGCGGGGGCCCCCAGCCCAGGCCTCGCCGCCGCGCCTGGCCCTGGACCCGGGCGCGCTGGCCGGCTTCCCGCAGGGCCTCGTCAACCTGTCGGACCCCGCGACCCAGGAGCGCCTGCTCGATGGCGAGGAGCCGCTGCTGCTGCTGCTGCCGCCTCCCGCCACGGCCACCGCCACGACCACGGCCACGGCTGGGGACGCCGCGCCGCTTAGGAGCCCTGAGTCCGGGCCCTGGGCCGCGGGCCTAGCGCACCGTGTGGCCGCCGAGCTGCGGGCCGCCGCTGCCGAGCTGCGCGGGCTCCCGGGCCTGCCCCCCGCCGCCACGCCGCTGTTGGGGCGCCTGCTCGCGCTCTGCCCCGGGGCCCCGGGGGGTTCGGGTGGCCCCAGCGTCCAGGGCGGCCCGCTGCGCGCGCTGCTGCTGCTCAAGGCGCTGCAGGGTCTGCGCGCCGAGTGGCGGGGGCGCGAGCGGAGCGGGGCGCCGCGGGCACAGCGCAGCGCGGGGGCCGCGGCGGCGGACGGGCCGTGCGCGCTGCGCGAGCTGAGCGTGGACCTGCGCGCCGAGCGCTCGGTGCTCATCCCCGAGACGTACCAGGCCAACAACTGCCAGGGCGCGTGCGGCTGGCCGCAGTCCGACCGCAACCCGCGCTACGGCAACCACGTGGTGCTGCTGCTGAAGATGCAGGCCCGCGGCGCCGCCCTGGCGCGCCCGCCCTGCTGCGTGCCCACCGCCTACGCCGGCAAGCTGCTCATCGGCCTGTCGGAGGAGCGCATCAGCGCGCACCACGTGCCCAACATGGTGGCCACGGAGTGCGGCTGCCGGTGACCCCCAGGCGGCCCCGGGGCGCCCGCCCATGTCTGCTCAGACCCCCATCCCCACCCCCAATAAAGACCAGCGAGCACCAGCTGGTGTGTACGTGCGTCTGGGCACAGGCGGGGGGGCTCCACCTGGCCGCTCTCCCTCAGCGCGGACGGAAGCGTCATCCCGGGTGCCCTCGGCCTCCACTCCCGCCCCCACCCCCCCACCCCCCGCTGGAGGGCCTCCCTTCTCTGCCCTTCAGGCCCAGGCTGCCCCCGTCAAAGGAGCCAGCGACCCTGGGGCTGTAGCTTTCAATTTATTTCGCTGAACCTCGGGACCACGCACGGCGAGGAGGGCGGTTCCGAGTATTGGGTCCCAGGACCCATGCCTGGCTCAGTCCCGCCCCTTGCCCGCCCGGTGCTTCTGGCGGCCTGGAGGCCGGTCCTCGTCGGGGCGCCGCAGGGAGTCCCAGGCCTGTCTCCTTTTCTGTCCCGGGTCTCGGGAGTCCTGCGCCCAGTGTCGGTGGCCCCCTTCGCGCACCTCCCAGCGCAGGGGTAGGGCTCCTCGGGGTTCCCTGGCGGCCCGTGGCTTCTCCTGCTTCGGGGGCCGCTTCTCCTTCCGCGGCCGCTCCTCCCTTGGCGGCCTCTCCTTGCGAGGCCTCTCCTTCCGCGGAGGCTCCTTGGGCCCGCGCTTCTCCCCAGCAGCGCTGTCCGCACCCTCCCTTCTTCTGGGAACCTCAGCCTCTTCCTTCTCCTTCTCCTTCGCCGCCTCCTCCTCCTCCGCCTGGGGTGCCGGTGGTCCTAATGGGGGTGCCCAGGCCTTGGGCTTCGGCTGCAGCTGCCAGGCGGGTGGTGCCAGTTGCTGGGGTCAGCGCACACCTGCCCAGCGCGGGATCTAGGCACCTTCCCCCCGCCGCCCATGGTCACTTAATGGAAGCACTTACCGGGGCTGCTGCTGGCTCCGGGGCTGAGCTGGGCGGTACCCATGGCTCAGGGACAGGTGCAGGGACGTCCGCTTCCCCAGCCACAGCATCTTGGAGGGGAGGGGAGTCAGCCCAGGCAGGGAGGGGGGAGCTGCAGATCAAACCCGCCGCCCAGCCCTCCACCCTGGAGTCCTGTCTCCCCTCCCTCCAAGCCTTCAGGAGGAAGGCTCCTGACCTCCGGGGCTGTGGCGCCCCCTTTCCTCCACATCTCCCTCGTGCCAGTTGCAAAAGGGCAGGCCCCGTTTCTCCGTGGGCTGTGGGAGCTCCCTGGCACATACCACCCAAAGGGGGCTCATAGGGCCAGTCCTGGGGGGCAAGGCCCATGAGGAGTAAGGACCTGCTCACTCACGGAGGAGACAGGTGTGCCGAGATACAATCTGGGAGAGGAAGGGCCCCCAGAGAAGGTCCCCGGTGGGGGACAGGGGAGGAGGCACTTTCTCCCCTAGCCGGCACAGAGGGAGGGCGCGCAAGGTCAGGGGCTGAACGGGGGTGCACAGGGTGGGGCGCTTGGGGGACCGAGGACCCCTCGCAGAGACCATGCCAGGGAGAAGGGGACCAGCCGGGGGGAGCCAGGTATAGAAGACACCCCCTCCGGAGGGGAGGTACCAGCCCAACCCTTGGGGGCATGTGAGCTTCTCTGGGAGGGCCTGCGCCCAGGCTCACCGCGGCACAGCTGGAAGGCTGACCCCAGCAGCGCCACGAATGAGGCCAGCACCAGACACTTGTTGAGGGACAGGTCTCCCCAGGGCAGCTCGTCACTCAGGGCCGGAGCCGGGGCTGGCGGTAGCCGCTGCGGGGGCAGCGAGGCCTGCGCCTTCCTGCGCGCGGGGCTCCGGGGCGCTGTGGGGAGCAAGGGGTGGGCTGGGCACGGCCCCATAGGGCTCTGCCCTCCCTGCCTGCAGGCCTGGGCGGGGGATAAAGCCGTGCGTGCTTCAGAGCCTCACTGGGATGCGGGGGACGCTCTAGAAAGTGCCGGCTGAAGCCCAGGAGCGCCTCTCGTAGTGTCATCATGAATTCACGAGGCTTCCAGCCCTGTTAGTTACGGCTGGTGACACGGGACAGAAGCCAGCCAGCAGCCCCACTGCACCCTGTTCCCCTCCCCCTAGATCCAAGGACCCAGCCCGGGGCCTGCCCCGCCCCCGCTTGCTGGGCCATACCCACTCCCCCACCTCACCCCTGCCTTCTGCAAACCTACTTGCTCCTGCTTTCAGCTTCTCTTTCCCGGGTCCTGGGGCCACTTTGGCCACAGGCTCCTTTTCTGTCTTCTTAGGCCTGGCATCCACACTGCCTGGAGGGCTGCCCTCAGCTTGAGAAACCTATGAGAAGTCATGAGTGGCCCGGGCTGTTTCTTCCCCTTCTTTCCTCCAAGGGAACCCAAACCCTTCCCATGGGCCAGAGAGAGCCACCCCTCTGGGCAGCGTGTCCCTGTTTCCAGGGACATCCCAGGCAGTAACCCCAGGGCCCCGGCTACTCACATGGGGCCAGCTGCTAGCGTCGGCCAGCCTGGGCATCGCTATTGGAGGAAAAGAAGGAGAGTCAAGGTTGTGAGAGCTCCCCAGGCCCATCCCACCCCCTGCGGGGCTCTGCTGGGCCAGGGGTGGGGGATCCCTCCCATTCTACAGATTAGAAAGCAAATGGGCTCAGAGGCAGTCCTGCCCAAAGGCACATGGCACTTCGCTGGCAAGCTAGGATTTGAATCCTGCCCTGCGTGGCCTATGACCTGTATCTCTGGGGCTCCTTATATATCCCCCAAGGCACAAATGGACACGGGTTGGAAACAAGGAGCAGAGTTGGAGCCGGCCCAACGTGGGAGTCTTAGTCCTGGGTCTGCCAGTTAGCCACCTGGCTCAGCAGGTGGACGGGGGCTGGGCTCCGTCCTGCCTGAGCCCCTGCGAGTACCTCGAGCCCTGTCCTCCTGGGGCTGCTCAGGGCAGGGGTCGGCCAGCGTGGAAAGGTCCTCGGCTTGGCAGCTGCCCAGGCCTCCATCCAGCTCCTGCAGGGCCCTGGTCGTCATGGAGACGTCTGAGCCCCTGGGATCCTTGGGAGTTGGGGGGCAGCGGCTGGAGAGGAGGCGTCTTGCTTCAGACGTGTCTTGCATTGGCTGAGCCCCTGCTGTGGGCTGGGCCTGACCTGGGGGCACCCCTTGTACGTAAATGAAGGGGCCCCTGCCTCTCATCTCAGCCCTTGCCGGTCCTTCCATCTGGAACCTCCTTTCCAGGGCAGATTCACCGTGGGGTGGGCGTGGCCCAGCGCCCCCCCCCCCCACGTCCCCTCCCTGTGCTGGGACCCCTCTCTGAGGATGCTGAGGCTGCTGGGGCCCTGAGAGGGCTGGGACCCACCCAAGGTCACACACAGATGAGCTAAGATGGCCCAGACCAGAACCCTTGGCCCCAGGGTCGGCTCAGGTTCTCTGAGACCAGACACTATTTTTACCCAGTGCCGGAGGCCAGGGGAACAGGCCGTCGTGCCTCCCGGCCCCTCCCGGACTTTTCGCTCCTGGGTCTCTGAACCGTCCTGGCCCGCTGTTCCTGGCACCCCAGCCCCCGGCCCCTAAATCTAGAAGCTCAGGCTGTAGCCCCCACCCCGCCCCCGCGACGGGCCTCACTCCAGCCATGACAGGCAGGGGGCAGGGCCCCCAGGGGCTTCCTGATCCCAGCACTGGGGCCCCAGCCTCCTCCCACGACTCCCACTCCCATAGGACAGATGGGGAAACTGAGTCTCCAGAGAGAGCTATCCGCCAGAGGTCGTAGGCAGCCTGTGGTCAAACCCAGCTGAGCCGGCTCCCCACAGCCCTGTTTTGGGGCCCCCGTGTCCCTGGCTGCCAGTGTTAGCGTGTTCTGCCGTCTCTGGTCAGACGAGTGACCCTTCCCCTGGGGCCGGAGCGGGCCACTGAGTGAGGGGCCCGAACGGGCAGCGGGCCGGTCCCCTAAGGCATGTAGGGGGGCAGTCGCAAGAGCTGGGGGTCCCCGTGGACCTCAGAGATGCCCTTCCCAGACACGAGGGACCGTTCCCCTGCCCAGGCCTCCCCCTGCCCCACTTACTCCACAGCCGCCACAGTGAGCCCGCTGGACAGATGGAGCCTGGGGAGCGTGGCCCCAAGACAGACGGTGACAGGTGTGCGGAGGCAGGGGCGTGGGCCAATCCGCGGGGCGGGCGGTGGCGGGAAGGGGAGGAGGGCGGCGGGGGATGGTGGCTGGGGAGGACTCCACCCTTGCCGCAGGACTGAGCCTTGGCCAGAGGGTGACCCCACCCCCACTCCAGCACAGAGCCACTGCCCCGCTGGCCACGGTGGCCTGGGCAGCTCACTTCCTGTCCCTGAGCCTCAGAGAAGCAAGTCCTGGAGGTGGGGACAGCACAAAGGGTCACCTTGCTTTCTCCCTCAAACCCGGTCAGCCAGCTTATGAGCCACGAAGGCTGGGTCGGGCTCCCCTGTGGTGAAGCCAACGGGGTACAAGCTCCCAGAGCAGCCAGGGGTGGCCCGTGGGACCTGGACCCTGAGGGAGGGTCCCATGGGAGAGGCCTGTTTCCTCATCTAGAACCAGAATTCAAGACCACTCCATAGCCACCAGCACGGCTGTGCGGCTCCGGAACATTCCGGAACCCGGAAAGCAACCCCCTCCCCTTTCAGTAACCCCTCCCCCAGGTCCCCCCAGCCCCCGGCCCCCACGAAGGCCCCTTCCCGTCTGTGGAGGAGCCTGGTCTGGACGTGTCACACGTGTGGACTCACACCCCGTGTGGCCTCCTGTGTCTGGTTCCCTCCCCGGGTGTCGTGGGCTTGGGGTCCATCTCTGGGGCCGCGCGTGGGGGCCTCAGTCCTGCCCACAGCTAAGGGACGCTCCCACATGCGGGGGACACGCTGTGTTATAGGTTCCTTGGCATCCAATAGGGCTGGAAGCAGTGGGGGGTAGTGGGGGCAACGCCCCTCAAGCCCAGTGTCAGATCCTGTCTTTAGAAAATATAAAATGTGGGGCACCTGGGTGGCTCAGTGGGTTAAGCCTCTGCCTTTGGCTCAGGTCATGATCCCAGGGTCCTGGGATGGAGCCCCACATCAAGCTCTCTGCTCAGCAGGAAGCCTGCTTCTCCCTCTCCCGCCCCCTACTGCTTGTGTTCCCTCTCTTGCTGTGTCTCTCTCTGTCAAATAAATAAGTAAATAAAATCTTAAAAAAAAAAAAAAAAAGAGCTTTTAAAAAAAAAAAAAGAGCAAAGGTCTGGTGAGACACAGGCCCGTATATGTCTAGTGTCCTCAGCGAACGTGCACTCTCTTGGCTTTATACGTTTCTTTTTAAGTTATTTCTACGCCCCACATGGGTCTCAAACACAACCCCATGTCGACGAGTGGCGTGCTCTGTGGACCGAGCCCGCCAGGCTCGTGTTCAGTGACAGAAATTCTAGAGAAATGAAAATAACACTTGGTGAACACACAGGAGAAGCCCCGCGGGGCAGGATCACAACAGCTGCGTCCTCGCCTTCAGACGACCTCCTGGGGACCGTTTTCCTTCTATCACGAAGCCTCAGCGACCCGCGCCACCCTGGGTGTGTCCCGGAGCCCGAACCTGGAAACCACAAAAGAGATAAGAAGAACCTTTTGCCGGCTGGAGATAAGCCCTCCTCGCCTCTGGGTCATCCGTCCCCTCGGGTGCTTGGGTCCCCGTGTTTGCCAAGGGCTCCCTGTGCAACCAGCGTGCGGGGCTTCAAGGCCAGACTGCGGCCGGCAATGCCCTCCCCGGGCCCGGAGCCCGCCGGGCTGGCCGCCACCGGTCAGAACCCTCGGGTGTTTTCCGCCCCAAGCCCCAGGCGCGATGCCTCTGCGTTCCCAGGAGCGGAGGTCGCAGAAGGGCCAGGCTGGACGTGATGAGAGGAGCTGCGACCTTCTTCCAGTTTGACTCTTTGGCATTTTATTATGAAAATTTCCAAATGGCGGAGGACCGTTTCCAGCGGACACACGCCCACCCGCACCCCTCCCACCGCATCCCACCGGGAACTCCCCCCCCCACCCAGCTCTCTCCGTCTGGCTCCAGCCGCTGCCGTCTTGCTCTGCGTTTCATTTTAATGTCGCACACAGGTACGGACCCGCTTCAGCGTGAACTAGAGCCGCCGCGTGTGGCTGAAATTCACACGCCACCGGCTGCTGCTGACCTAGACGCCGAAGGTTCACTTCCTCCGTGTGGGAGCTCCCCGGGGCCGCTGGGATGAGTGCCCCCAATTCAGTGGCTTCAAACCACAGGGATTGATTCTCCGACAGTTCTGGGCTCGGAAGTCCTAAAACCCCGGTGTGGGCAGGGCTGGTGCCCCGGGGGCCCCAGGGAGACCCGGATTCTGCCCTTTCCTGGCCTGCGGTCCCCTCCGTCCTCCCCACCAGCAGCGCAGGGTCTGCCCGTCTCTGGGACCCCCGTCCTCTGCCTCCCTCTCATGAGGGACGCCGGGCCCCCCGGAACCCAGGGTCACCCCCACCTTGGGTCTTGACCTGCCCCCACCTCAAAGTCCCTTTAACCATGTGACATGATCCACCCACATACTCTGGAACTAGGACTTGGACGTTTTGGGGGGCTGTTAGACAACTATACTCTGAAAATCCTTTTTCAAAAATCAGAGCGAGACCCCCAGCCTCCCTGGCGCCCCCAGATACCTAATGTGGCCATAGTGATTCACCAGGACATGAGACATGGGCTCTTTCCCTCCTTGACCTGCTCCCACCACATCTCCTCTGTCCCATCCCTGCAGCTCAGCTCTCACCGCTTCCAAGAAGCCCTCCCTGATACCCCTCTTTCCTATCCTGCAGTCTAGGGGGTCCCTCACCTCTCACAGGCTCCTGTTCCCAGCAAGGCCCAGCCCACAGGTCTGGTCTCTCTCTCTGTCCCCAGCAAGCCCAGCTAGGGCAGGCTGCCTTGAGCACCTGACCCGGAAACTTCCTTCCACCCTGCAGTACTCCGTGAGTGGAGGTGACCTTCCTCACAGACCCAGCATTTACAGGTGCACCCAGAACAGACAGAAAAAGGAGAACGTGACATTGGCGAGACACGGGGCAATGACTTGGGACGTCTGTGGTTGCCATGACGGGGGGTAGCTCCTGGCACCGAGGAGTGGGGGCCAGAGATGTGCTCACCCCCCTGTGTCCAGGAGGGCCCCCAGATGTGACTGGCCTGACCATGCATTGTGGGAGTCCATTGCCACCCGAGAACCTGAACGTTGTGTCTAGTCACCGAGATCCAACTGCGAGCAAACCTTTTGATGCCAGATGAAATCTGGAAAGACACTTTGACCCGGCCTTGGGGTTTCCCATCCTGGTGGTGGCAGGCGCCTGGGTCCCCTCCCTGCCCCCACAACCACCAAAGCCAATGAACATGTTCCTCATGCCAGCTATCCCCACCTCCCCGACAGCAGGCAGAGGGGGCCATCAGATGTCCACCAGAGCCCGCCCTCCTCAAGAAGACGAGGGACACTGTTCCCACATCCCTGCCAGGCGCTGAGAGCCCTCGGATGCCCTCCCCGCCGTTCCCCACCCCGCCAGCGACTCTCCCCGAGTCGGATGCCCTGCCCCACCTGACCCCACAAGCACGCCTTTTACTCTTCAACCTCTGCTTCTTTGCAAGTTGCTCAACTTGTTTGTTTACCAGGAAGCTACATTTTTGCCCCTTCCCACCCACAGTGATCCCAAATTAAAGAGCACATTGGCCAGCAACAGCGCAAAGCCCGCCGATGAAGAGGGGACCCTTCCTATCCAAGTCTTGGGTCTCTCAAGGCTCCTGCTGGTTCCCTGTGGCTGAGGAGGGCTACACTCCATTCTCCAGACTCCGCCCCTGCAGAGGAGGCGCTCTGGTGGACATCTCACCGTTCTCCGTGCTTCCTGGGCAGTGGATCAGAGACGGTTTCGAACCCACTGGTGCTGAGGGTCAGCTGTGGTCTCTGTCACTTTCTGGCCGCAGGCATGGGGGGCAAACACCCTATGACCCAGTGACCAGTGGCCAGTCTGGATTCTGAACTTTTGGCCCAGAATCGCTCATCTGTGCGAAACACTGGGGAGCCCACAAGAGGCAGAGAACCCAAAAACCAAACAAACGAAAGACCCAACCAGATTTCAAAGTGCAGAAGCTCTTCCAGCCTCAAGAAGACAGGGCCTGCGTCATAACGAGACACCAGTCCCACAGATAGTTACGGATACTGCCGCCCCCTGCCAGTGTGGTGGGCTGGAGGGCGCCTTTGCAACAAAAGCGTGCCCCTCTGCGCAACGACTGAAAACCATTGGAAATCGAAGTGAGAATCCACTTGTTTTTAAGTTTCACCACAGGCTGCAATGCTACACAAAGTCACGAATTAAATATTCTTTCCCAGGACTCCTTGGCGCTGCCCCAACACACGCAATTCTTAGAGTTTTGGTGGTGTTCTCGTAATGCGTGTTCGGAAGCTGCAAATAAGACATTTTTATGTGGAATTACTGCATTTCCCCCTGGCAAGGCATTAATAAGACACACGGATTCAGCTGACCTGCTTTGCAGACTAAGCTCCTGTGGGTTTTGCAGTCATTCAAGGTCTCTGGGGAAAGCTTGTGTCTCTAACCCACATGGACACAGCAGACTGAAATAAAAATGAGATAAAAACGAGAGGCATGAATTGTGAAGACAAAGAAACATACAAGAGTTGCTTCAGTCCCGCCTAACTCTCCAGATCCTCCCTTTGTGCCTGAAAAGCAAAACCAGGAAAGGAAGCAGGACCTGCAAGCTCTGTGCTCCACTGGGACCACCGGGAACCGCTCCCACCTCCGGTTCTGGATTCCTGCCTGGGCTGGTGGTGCTCACCCAGGAGGGGGTCTCTGTGGACCTGGGAGGGGTCTGCGTTGACCTGGGAGAGGACTGCGTTGACTGGGGAGGGGTCTGCGTCCACCAGGAAGGGGTCTGCGTTGACCCCGGAGGGGTCTGCGATGACCAGGGAAGGGTCCGCGCTGACCGGGGAGGGGTCCGCGCTGACCGGGGAGGAGTCCGCGTTGACCGGGGAGGGGTCTGCGTTGACCGGGGAGGGGTCTGCGTTTCTCTGGGAGCAGGAGGGCTTGTTGGCTGAGCCTGGAAGCGATACGCTCCATTTCATTAAACGCGAGTGTCTTGAGCATGGAAGGTTCTCTTCAGCCGCGGCGGTCCGGAACCGAGCAAGACCGAACCCAGAAACCCACCGCGGGACCGACCCTTCCGAGGTTATCACTGAAAGGAATTCCGCTCTGGGACCCCCGCCCGCGAATACCGGGGCCTCTGTCACCCCGAGCCTCCCGGGAGAGGGGGCCCCAGCTTGGGGCAGGGACACTAGCGAGGGCGACAAGGGCTACGGCGGAGACGCCGCCACTGCCAGCACCCGGAGACCCGTAGAGCACGACGCCCCCCGACCCCAGGTCCGGCTGATGGGGGCGGGGCGCGTACGCTGCGCTGTGTACGCCACGGCGCCCCGCCTCCCGCGCCCGCAGAGAGTCGCCATTGGCGGAGGGGGCGGTCCCCGCGGCGGTCCCGCCCCCACCCCGGCCGTCCGCCAGTCAGACGCCGAGGGGTCGAACACGTCCGGAGCTGTCGGGGGCTCCGCGGCCCCGCCCCCTCGCGCGTCCGCGTTCCAGGCGGTGTGGGGGCGTGGCCCGGGCGCGGCGCCTATAAAGGCGGGCGGCGGCGGCGGCGCCATTTTGCGAACGGCGAGCAGCGGCGGCGGCGCGGAGACGCTCAGCGGAGGTTTCTGGTTTCGGACCCCAGCGGCCGGATGGTGAAATCCTCCCTGCAGCGGATCCTCAACAGCCACTGCTTCGCCAGAGAGAAGGAGGGGGACAAAGCCAGCACCGCCGTCCACGCCGCCCGCGCCATGCCGCTCCTCAGCCTGCACAGCCGCGGAGGCCGCAGCAGCGAGAGGTGAGCGCCCCGCCCCCGCCCGAAGCTTCCAGAAGCGCCGCCGCGCAGGCCCGCGGGGAGCCGGCCGCGAAGGGCCCGGGAGCGCGGGGTCCGCCCCTGTGTCGAGGCCACATCGCAGGGGGGACGGGCGCTCCGGGGTCCGGGGCCCGGCGGGGCGGGGGGTGGGCGGTCGCGTCCTGCCGTCGTGGCCCGCGGGGGGGTGGGGGACGCGCGGGGCGCCCCGTAGCCGCGCCTCCGCCGGGGTCCGGCCGGTCGCCCCCTCCCCTCGGCGGCGCGCCCTCGGCAGGTGCGGGTCCCCCGGCGGGCCGCGGAGTGGGCGGCGGAGCGCCGGGGCCGAGCTCCGAGCGGTGCAAAATGGAGGCGGCGTTGCGGCCTGTTGGCCCCGCGCGGCAAATGGCTGCTGGCGCCACCGGGCGCGCGATTGTGAAAATCTCCCTCGGGGCCGCGGGCCGCGTCCGCCGCCATGACGCAAGCCGGGCCCTCGGGAGCGCGGGGGGGGGGGTGGCCCGCGGGTGGAGACGGGCGCGGCCGCGGGGCCCCTGCGCGGGGCTGAGCGCCGCGTCCTGCCGTGGCAGATCCTCCCCCGACTGCTGTAGTCACCTGGGTCCGGGGCCTCGGTGGTGCTCCTGATGTCCCTCACCCACCCCTGAAGATCCCAGGTGGGCGAGGGAATAGTCAGAGGGATCACAGTCTTCCGGCCGCCGCCGTCTTCTACTCCGTGAGTACTGCGGGGGGGGGGGGGGGGGGGGGGGGGGGGCGGGGCAGGGCCCGCGTCTGCGGTGCGGACCGGCGCTCCCTCCCGCAGGACGAGCGGCTGCGCGTGACCGAGGAGCTCGCGTCCCACGGCAAGACGAGGGTTCTGAACGTGCAGACGAGGCTCTCGGGCTCGCGGCGCGTGCACTGGAGGGCGGTGTTGCGCGGCGGCTGCCTCTACGTGGAGATCCCGGGCGGCGCCCTGCCGGAGGGCAGCAAGGACAGGTGGGCCGCGGTGCGGGTCCGGGGTGGGGGTGCTCCCGGGCGTGGGGCGGCCCCGCTGACGCCGGCCCTTCAGCCTCACAGTTCTCCTGGAGTTCTCGGAGGAGCAGCTGCGCGCCGCCCACGTCTTCATCTGCTTCCACAAGAACCGCGACGACAGAGGTGCGCGCTGGGGGGCCGGGGCGGGGGCCGGGTGCTCGGGGCGCGGGCGGCCCCTTCTGCGGCTCTGACTCGGTTTCCCCCGCAGCCGCCTTGCTCCGGACCTTCGGCTTTTTGGGCTTTGAGATTGTGAGACCGGGGCATCCCCTTGTCCCCAAGAGACCCGACGCTTGCTTCATGGCCTACACGTTCGAGAGGGAGTCTTCGGGCGAGGACGAGTAGTGGCACCGCCCGCGTCCCTCGCGCGTCGCCCCTGCACCGCGGTCCCTCTGCGTGTGGCGCTTACTGCGGGGCGGCACCGGCCGCGGCGCCGCGGGTCAGGCCTGCTCCTGCGCGCCGGGTTGTCCGCATGTTGTGATTGTGCAAATAAACGCTCACTCCAAACTAGCGGTGTATTTCTCGAGGTTTAATATTGTGTTTGTGATACTGGAGTATTTGCTTTAATTCTAAATAAAAGTTTATATTTTACTTTTTCATTGCTGGTTGGAGATGATTCCGATTGTCTGTGTAGGAGGAGGCTCTCACCGGAAGGCTCTGGAAGTCCAGGTCGGTCCGGAGCAGCGCTGTCCATCTGCCCCTCGAGTGCGCTGAAAACCTGAATAAAAGTGATGACGCCTCCCACACCTGTGTTGGCTCCGTGGTGTTCCCCCGCACTGACCCCGCCCCGGGACCCGAGGGCTTGGGACGGGGTGGGGGGGCGGGTGTGCCGGTTCCGAACCGCACGACCCCCTCGCGTGGGCGGGCACCACCGCACCTCTCTGGGCGCAGCCCGGTTCCTGTGGGGTCTGATGCGTGGCTGCCCAGGACGGCGGCCGCCTCCCCTCACGTGTTCAGTCCTGGGAGGCCCTGGGTGGCCGACCGCCCCACCCCAAAGCTGGGTCTGCTGCTCCCGGGCCCTTATCTGGGACGGCCACTGCTCCCCACGGCAGAGTTCCTGCTGGCCCCGAACAGCCTCACCTCTGGTTCTGTTGGTCTGTGTGGGGTGTGGCTGAGGTGCCGGCGTGCGTCTGGACTTGGGCCCCCATGTCATCGCCCGTGTGGGCTCCGTGGACGCCCGCAGCCACTGGGGAGGGCCTTGCAGGGCTGTTACGGTGGTGGGGGTCAGAGCAGGGATGTGGGGTCTGGCGCCCGCAGAGGGCCAGCAGGGCTGAGGGGGTTCCTGAAGGCCTAGGACGGGCAGCACTGCTGCGCCACCTGCTGGCCGCATCTGAGCGTGGCCCAGAGCCTGGGCTGAGGCGGGAAGAGGGGGCATCTCATGGAGCAGGGGAGGTACCTGCAGGGATGGGAACGTGTCTGGGGTTGGGGGCGCTGTTCAGCTACTGCAGATGGGCCGGCCTTCAAAGGTCTGAAGGGACAGCTGGGCAGCACACCAGTCTGGGGGCAGCGCAAAGGGCTTTGGGGTTGGGGTGTTGAAGGGTACAGAGGAGTCTGAGGCAGATGAGTAGAGACGGGCAGAGTGAGCAGGGGGAGAAACAACTTGGGGAAGTCCTGGAGGTCAGGCGGACAGGCAGTGTGGCAGGAGGGGTTGGCCAGAGGGAACGTGAGGAGCCTTTGAAGGAGCCCCACTGTATTCTGAGGGTAAGAAGGAGCCACGGGAGATGTTTGAGCGGGAGAGGAGCCCTGGTTGTACCTGGGAGTTAGCCATGAGGGGGTTGGGGAAGTGAGGGGGCATGACTGGAGGCCCCAGAGGCAAGGGCGGTGGGACCCTTCAGGGGCCTTTCTCAGAGGCGTACACTGAGACCCTGTTCTCTCCCTTAGGTTACCAGACGAGACTTCCATGCCGGTGTTCCATCGTCCTGTGCGATTAAACAGCTACTGCGGGTTAAGCCTGGCTTCTGCCCTGGGGGAGCTCAGAGCCTGGGGCGTGACACGGTCAGGTGACGGGCCGTGAGATAAATACTTCCAGGTCGTGGTCGGTGCTCTGGGGGCAGGCACGGGGAGGATCGACTTTATCTGATTAGAGGAGGTGAGATTCGGAGTCCCGCGGAGGGAACAGCCCATGCAGAAGCTTGGCGGCTGGACAGAATTTAATTTCACGGAGGAAGAGCACGGAGGCCACGGTGGGTGGAGAGAGTGGGGGAGGCAGAAAGCATGGGACCCCGTGGGGACGCTTGGGCAGGGGAGTTCAGACTCCTCTGAGGCGGGCTGTGCTGGGGGGCTGGGCGTCTCAGGTTCTAGGAGCTTCCCCTCCCCCTGGAGACGCCAACCAGGTCTAGACTCACAGTCACTGGCCGTCCTCGGCACAAGGGGTGCTCCGGGGCGGGAGATGGGGGACAGCGTCCACCTCCTCAACCGAGACAGTGACCCTCAGACTCCAGCACTAGAGGGACAGCCTCGCCTCTGCTGGAAGCTGTGGGGGAGGGGTCCCATACTCACACAGACCTTGGTGGACAGGGAGTGGCCACACCTGGTAGAGGTGGGGGTTGTCCTGGCGTCAGAAAGCCTCTGGAGGCACTGGTCGTTAGCCCCAGCCCCTAGGCTTCCAGGGGAAGGACTTGGGCCCAAGTCCCCAGCATAGAAAGGGGGCTGTGTGTCCACGGTCCTGCACCCTTCTGGCTGTTTCTGGAAGAGGGCGTCCCTCTATCATGGAGGCAGTCCCCACTGGCCTTCTGGCGCCAGGCCTGGGAAGGGTGCCTACCCCTCGGGGAGGCCCTTGGGAGGTGTCAGTCCCACAGCAGCGCCAGGGCGTGGCCCAGGGAGGCCTCCGTGGCCTCCGCCAGGTATGTGCAGCACAGCCAGTCCTCCAGGCCGGGCGCCTGCCCCGCCGCGGCCCGCTCGGCCAGGTGCAGGACCAGCAGCGCACGGCGCACCTGCAGCCAGGGCCCGAGCGGGGCTCCTCGGCCACGCAGCTCAGGCCCGGGGCCCCAGAGCAGCACCTGCAGCGCAGCCCGCGCCTGGGCCGCCGAGGGCTGCAAGTGGGCCAGCCGGGCCGCCAGAGTCTCCAGGCCGGATGCCAAGGGTGTGGCTGAGGGCGCCGCGGGGCCCAGGAGGGCACCAAGCAGGTGGCTTAGCTGCTGCGCGTGGGCGCCCGGGGGTCCCGGGGGCTGGGGGCGGACGCGGCCAAAGTCGGCCAGCAGCAGGCGAGGGGGCCCGGCCACGGCACAGCCCCGGGGCGTCACCAGCAGCAGGTTCTCGGGCCGCAGCTCTGCCAAGGCCGCGCCCCGAGCCTCCAGGTGCTCCAGCGCGGACGTGAGCTGCAGCAGCAGCAGGGCCGCGACCCAGGGGAACTCCGCCGGCTGCGGCCCCCTGCCCACCTCAGACAGCCACTGGGTCAGCGTGCGCTCTGGCACCTCGGCCGCCAGCGCCACGGGGCCGCTCCACGGCGCTCCAGGCAGTGCGCCCTCGGGCACCAGGCCGCACAGCCCCTGCAGGTTGAAGTGTGGGCCCAGCGAGGCCTGCAGCTCCAGGCCCCACGGGTGGGGCTCCTCGGCTCCCGGCTTGGGCACCTGAGGGGCAAAGAGGGGGCCGTCAGGGGCCTGAGCGCGGAGACCCCCGCCGGCGCTCTGCCCGCAGAAGCCTTCCCGCTGCCCCTGCTGCGTGTGCTCGGCCTCCAGAAGCAGGAGTGGGGACGTGTCAGTTCGCTGTCTATCGCCAGCGTGGTTTCAGGGAAAGCTCCGCTAAGGACGATGGGGTTTAGGGGTCAGACTGCAGCCCCTCAGAGGCGTGAGGAGGCGGGCAGTGCGGGGGCCTAGGGCAGGCTGTCCCAGAGAAACACGACCCAGGCCGCGGGGTCACTGGACGTTCCAGTAGCCACATTCTACACCTGCTAAGAACTGTGGACACGACAACCCCCATACTCTGTTTAGTCGGAGCCAAGATGTCCAGAATGTTAGCGAGCAACCGCTGCGAGCGTCCAGGCTACAACAGAGCAGGTGTCTCGCTCCGCGGCTCTGTCCCATCCTGAGATCCATCTCGGGGGGAGGGGGCGGCCCTGGCTCAAGGCCTCAGAAGCCCCAGCGGCCAGAAGCCACAGTGCAGGTCAGCAAAGCTCTTTCTAGAAGGTCAGGGGAGCACCAGCTCTGGGAATTACATTAGGATCGCCAGGCGGGGTGGGGGCTTCCATGCGGGAGTCAGGGTCCAGCAGCCGTCCCCGACCCGCGCGGCCAGCCACACTGCCCTCCCTCACGCTCGGGGTGTGAGGGGGACGGGCCCCCCAGCACAGCCTAACTGCTGAGCATCATCTGAAAAGTCTGCGTCTGACACGAGTGGCTTCACGGGGATCTATTTTTTTTTTCTCCCTGAGTGGCGCATAAAAACGGAAGGATCTTATGACAAGGGCGGTGACAGTTGCGTTGCAAAGCGAGTGTGGTGACTCCGTGCGTAAGGGCACCTTGGGCTCCATAGGACGGCTCAGGGCACGCAGAGGGGCTCGACATGCTGATGGTGGCAGAAGCTGCTACTTATTATACGTGTTATTAATACGGGGGCCACGGAGCCGGTGGCTTTCTAGCACCGGAGTTCCCTAGAAACTGGGTGCAAATGCAGATTGCAGGGCGCCTGGGAGGCGTGGGGGTTAGGACTCCCTGGCGACTCACGTGTCCACCACCGCACACCTCGGACACACGGTTCCCGGGGCTGTGTTAGCGCGCGTCTGTCGCAGATTAAGACGGGAAGCCCAAGCGGCGTGCGTCCCAGATGACACCCAACGTGGGACACCGGGGACGGTTCCGAGGAGCAGGGGCACGGGCGGGGCTCACCTTGGCAGCCAGCATGTGCCACGCCTCGTCGCCCACCCGCACCAGGCGGTAGTAGAGGGCATCCCCGCTGTTCACACATGGCGAGCTGTCCAGGAGGCGGAAGCCGTGGCCGGGGTGACAGGGGCCCGGGCGGCCCCCCAGCAGCCGGGCCCGGAGCTGGGCGTGCACGGTACGGACGCCTTCCAGCTGCCGGGCCTCCAGGAAGGTGCGCACGGCCTCGGGGCGATGCAGGTTGGGCCAGCCGAGGCCCAGCGGGCTGTCGAGCGAACGAGTATGTGGCTCCACAGGGGGACCAGGGACCCACGCTTGGTCGTTGCCAGCCTGGCTCTCGTCCACACTGTGGGACCCCAGAAAGAGCCTCCGAGGCTGCCCTGCGGGAGTGGGGCCGGAGCTGGGGGCCCTGTGGGTGGGCAGGGACCGGGTCCTGGCCAGGGTCTTCTTGGGCAGAGGTGGGGGCAGGGGCTGCGGGTCAGTCAAGGGGGGCCTGGATGTCCGGGGGCGGCAGGCCTTGGAGGGCAGCAGCTGGGCGCGGACCTCGCCTGATGGGGGGAGCAGGGAAGGGGTGAGGACACATGGGGCTCAGGCCCCTCGGCCCCACTGCCCCGTCTGCAGGATGGGAAGAGTGGCCCCGTGGGGTACAGGTGCCCCCGCAGTACACAAAGGAGTGACGCGTCAGTGACCAAGAGGCGTCCAGCCCACACCAGGTGACCCTGTGTCCCTGTGTGGCTCCAGCCAGGTGACCCCACCTCTGGGAGCCCCAGCTTCCTCGTGTGGATGAGCTGGTGCTCCCAGCTGCTCCCTCCCTCAGCAGAGTTTTATGGGGACCGTGACACTGCGAGTGAGCTAAGCCGCCCTCGGGCAGGGGGCTCTCTAAGCCCTCGGGCTCGGCAGCCCCCCCTGCCGCCCCAGTCCTCCAGCCAGGCCCCCCGGGGGCTCACCAAGGTTGCTGTAGGTGGGTGGAGTCGGCCAGGTCGGGGCGTCAGGCCCAGGGGTCTCGGTGGATGGCTCAGGGCCACTCATGCTGCCGTGGGGGAGGGTCAAAGTTGGGGGCCCGCGGGGGTGGGCAGATGCGGGGTGCTGATGGTGTGCGTGGGGGAGCAGGGAGCTAGGCGCGACGGGGGGCAGCCTCGGTCGTCTTGTCTGGACTGGCCTGCTGGTGGCCCTGGGGTGGTGTGTCGCCCTCCCTGGGCTCCTTTCCTCATGGGTGGGGCAGCAACATCACCTCTCAGCCGTCCAGAGCAGCGGGAAGGACCCTGTGCTTTTGCGACATGGACTGAATAGAAGGTCCAGCTGTGAGGGCCGGGCCAGGGATGGGGGGCCAGCTGGGGGCCTACAACAGCCCCAGGTCTCCTTCCCAGAGCTCAGCAGCCCGGCCACGCCCCACCCAGACCCCTGTCACCCCGACCTCCACGAGGTGCTGCTTCTGCCCACCCCAGCACCCCTCCGGGAGCCCCTACCTGCAGGACCCGAGTGATGGGGGGCCGGGGGCAGCCTTGGGGTCGAACTCCGGGCCGGGCGCTGCGGCCCTCTCCAGGCTGACCGTGGCCCGGAAGCCCCATGCAACTGTTGGACCGCAGGGAGGGGCGCCCTCTGCATCACTTCCCCAGGCCGTGCTCCCCGCCTGCCCGCAGGGGACGCGTCCCTCCAAGGTGGGATGGACACGCCAGGCAGAGGACGTGGCCTGGGCCAAGTGTGTGGGCCGGGGAGGGGCCAACACGGGGACGGTCCCTGCGCTGAGGCTCAGACGATGAACAGAGGACGGCAGTGGGGAGCTGGACATGCTGGGGAACCCGGGCAACGCTGGGGCAGCGAGAAACGCCCCCAGGCCGGCTCTTTCCTCCCTGGTTTTCGCTTCCCCTTCTGTGGGGTCATCGTCATTGGAGCCTCCCCCGCCCTCTGCCCGCCCAGCCCGGGACCCAGGGCAGGGCCGGCAGGAGCAAGCGCCCCTCTGAGCTCTGGAAGGTTGGTCTACGATGGCCACACGGGGAAAAGCACGATTGGTGGAAACCCGGGGGTCCACATGCTGGAACTCAGCCGTGTTTGGGCTTGAGGTTTGCCGCCAGGCCGCGGTGTGAAGGGCGCCCAGCTCCCCGCGGCCTCCCCGCCCCCTCCGTGAAGGGAAAGCGGAGCCGTCCCCTGCGGGCAGAGTTGCGATGGCACAGTCCGTGCTGGGCTTCTGTCCCCGCCCCTGTGGTTTCGCTCAGGGGCCATGAGCGCAGAGAGGGTAGGGTATTCTCGTGGGGCTCCACGGCCGGGCCAGGCACAGTGGTGGATCCTCAGGGCAGTACTGAGTGCCCAGGGCCCTGTCTGTGGGGGAAGCAGGTGCAGCCACGTGTGACCAGGTTCCACACGAGTCCCCGGCCCCATTCTGGGCAACAGCGACAGACTGAGCTCAAGGCCTTTCCAGCGTGAGATTCTGTGTTGATCCTGTGTTCTCCCTTCTCCCCACACTCAGCTTCCTGAGCCGACAGATTGACGGTCTCCATCTGTCACCGGTGGGCGCCTCGTGACCCTGGGCCGCTTGGGAACCTTGCGACAGGAGGAGAGGGGAGGGTGTGGGCTCTGAGGGACAGATTTTGCAACTCCAGGGCGGTCAGGGTGGGACCAGAGGTGCCTGCGCAGCCCACACCCTTCTGAGGTCCTTTCCCAACAGGACACCCGTGGGACCCCCAGCCGGCGGCTGGCTATGACCTGCCCCCAGGGGAGCACGTGCCAGGCACCCACCCAAGCACGGAATGTACGGTGAGGCCAGAAAACCGCACTGCATCGTCAAGATACAGAGCATTCCCATGTGAGAGCGAAGAGATGCTGTGGGCTGTCCGGCCTGGGACCTCCCAGCGCTGCGGGTAAGTGACCTGTCTGTCCCTAGAACCCGGCCTGGCGGGGTCCTGCGCGGGACAGGGGGGCTATTTTATTTGAGACGGATTCTTGCTCGTGGTGGAGCGGGGACGGTAGTTCATTTTCTTGGCGGAACGCTGATTTGGATGACCGAATTCCGGGCTTGCCCTTCCATTTTGTGCCCGAGGGCAGGACCTCGCTCCCCCCAGCCTGGTGCCCACCCTGCGTGGCGGCGTGGCTAAGCTGGGGCTGGGGTGGGGGCAGTGAGCGGGCGGCGGGCTGGGACCGGGGTGACCTCTCTGGGGACTTTCGCTCCCAGGATGGGGCAGGGTGGCAGGCTTGCCTGGGGATCGGCTGCCTGCCTCCTGCCCCTTGGTGGAGGGCTCTTGGGGGGCCTTCTCAGGCGGGGAAGGCAGAGCGCCCAGCACCCCGACGAGCCCCGCTGGGTGGGCCTCCCCTGAGGCTCAGGACTGGGGACCGCTGGCCTTGGCTCAGCACCATCAACAAGGGAGAGGCCCTGGGGCTGCCCCGCCTGGGGGACCAGCCCTGCTGACCCATTCTACACTTCCAAGCTCCGGACGGTCAACTAAGAGATCCCAGCTGTTGTAAGCCTCTCAGTTCCCTTACGGGGTGTCCCTGTGCTCGGCTCGGGGACTCCCTGGGGAGGGCAAAGGACGGAGGGGCCTGGAAGAGAGGGGAGCCACACGGAAAGTGGTCTGTGCCGGGAAGATGGGCCTTAGAGATGTGCGGTGTGCGGGCGCGGCCGGAGAAACTCGCTCACCATTCCAGTACCATCTGGGAGGGGAAACCGAGGCAGGGATGTTCAGCGCCCCCCTCCTGGGCCCAGGCATGCTGACTGGACCCCTGTCCTGTATTTTGGGGGACCCACAGAGACCCTGTGAGTGGCCCATCCTCTGTTCGGGTTCCTTTCCGCTGGGCCTTGGAAGGAGGACCCCCCCCCCCCACCCCAAGAACAAGATGGACTCAGGACATCCTGAGTGTTGGACCTGGTTTGAACCAGGGACCTGGGCGTCGCTGCGGAGGGATGGTTTGTCCTGCCGTTGCTGTGGGAGGGGCGCGGAAGGGAGGCTCCGGGAGCTCCAGGGCCCGCGTCCTCGCCGAGCAGCTTCCTGGAAGTCAGGCGTGGAGGGTCGCCCATAGCCTGATGTGTCCCCCTCCTGCAGCGCAAGAAAGGACACTTTTCCCAGCGTCAGATGGGAACCCGGAGACCTGGAGAGAGGCCCTGAGTGGCTTGTGAGAGGCCGCCCGTGGGCATCTCACCCAGGTCAGAGTCTGCTGACTAGTCTGACCCGGCCTACCTCCTTCTAGAAAGGGCAGATAAAG
This sequence comes from Lontra canadensis, assembly GCF_010015895.1. Classification (NCBI taxonomy): domain Eukaryota; kingdom Metazoa; phylum Chordata; class Mammalia; order Carnivora; family Mustelidae; genus Lontra; species Lontra canadensis. The sequence continues at coordinate 1,429,726 of NW_022631178.1, forward strand.
TGCTTGGTTTTAAAGCCTCCTCTGGGGGTGCCTGGGTGGCTCCGTGGGTTGAGCCTCTGCCTTCGGCTCAGGTCATGATCCTGGGGTCCTGGGATCGAGCCCCGCATCAGGCTCTCTGCTCAGCGGGGAACCTGCTTCCCCCCCTCTCTCCCTGCCTCTCTGCCTATTTGTGATCTCTGTCTGTCAAATAAATAAATAAAATCTTAAAAAAAAAAAAAGCCTGCTCTATAAAAACACACACACACACACATAAAAACCCCTATTTTTATTTGAGAGAGAGAGTGCCTGTCCCTGCGTGAGGGGGGCAGGGAGGCTCCAACAGAGAGAGCATCCCAGGCCGGCTCTGCGCCGAGTAGGGAGCCTGACGTGGGGTGCGATCCCAGGACCCCGGGATCACGACCTGAGCTGAAACCAAGAGCAGACACCTGACCCGCCCAGGCGCCCTAAAAGCAGCGGGCTCAGTCAGAGAGCACGTGACTCTTGATCTCTGGGTGTGAGTTCAAGCCCCACGTTGGGGGGAGAGCTGAGTTAAATAATAAGCAAATAAATCTTTTTTTTTAAAGCTACCTGCTTTTTCTCCCAGCCCCCCGAAGCAGGGAGACTGCTAGGAACCCCCCAAGCCTGGAGGGAGGAAGCGCAGCAGGGAGCACCCCACCTTCCCTTAGTCGGGGACTCTGGGCAGATGCTCTCCATCCCTGACCCTGCCTTTGCCCACTGGAAAGTGGGAGCCTAAGAGGACACAGACCTCAGGGCTCTTACCTGCTGGAAGAAGTCAACATGGGCTCTGGGGAGCGGTCCCCAGAACAGCATGGGCGCTTCCGAAGCAGGACCCAAAGCCATCACTGCGAGCCATTCCATCTCCCGAGACGCAGGGCCGGCTTTGGAGCTGGAACCAGACGGTTCCCCCTGGGGACCCCAGCAGCCACTCCTTCCTGCCTCCAATCCTCCCATGAGCGTTGAAAGAAAAAAAGAAAAAACAAAGCCCCAAAGTCTGTTATTAAATCAGCTTCATTTTTATTGGGTTCCAACCAAACACAGCAGGAGGGGGCTGGGGGCCTGGGGGGTTCCGGGTTCATGTTGGGGTGGGAGGTGGGGGATCCCAGGGCGCCGCCGGTGTGCATGTCCTGACGCTGCTGAGAACACACCCCTCCCTTCGCTGATGATGCTAAAGGCACTTGGATGTCATTTTGAGGGGCCCTTGGGGTTGTTATGGCAACCAAGGTCAGGAGGATGTGAAGGGAGAAAACCAGTCGGTTCTGCCCAACTCAGGTGGAGTTCGGGGGCACCGGACACCCCCTTCGGCCGTCGCTACGTCCCGCCACGAGTGGGGTTGAGGCAGGTGGGAGCAGGACCAAGGCCTACCGTGTCCAGCCACACAGCCTGGGAGGAGGGCCATTGTCCCCTCCAGGTTCTGTCTGAATCCTGTGCTCAAAACCCCCAGGCTTGGCCCAGCTTTCTCTCTGGCTCATCTCAGAAAGATCTTGAAGGATCCAGGACCCAGGACAACCATCAAGCCGGTCCGTGGACGTGGCCTCAGATATGTGCAGCTGTGGATTGGACCTCAGACCTACGTTACAGACGAGAACCCAGGGTTCAGGGGTTCTCAGCCATCAGCTCTAATTGCACACCTGGAAGGGAACAGACCTGGTTTCGAGCCTTCCTACGAGGTCCTTAAGAATACTGTCCTATCCTCCTGGGGGGAGGCCAAGCTCCTTACTAGTCGAGGAGTCTCACAGTGTTTCCTGTGCCCCTTCCTCAAACGATGCCCTGTCACCTGGCCCAGGTGGAGGTGGGGGCAGTAATCCACCTGGCAGAGGCAGGGTCATGGATGGACCCCGTGTGGTTCCTGAAGATTTTTGTAAAACATCAGCTCCTGTTGCTTACCCCCATTGATGGGGAACTCACTATCTGAAGAGTAACAGGGCAGTTCTTCCTTAACCCAAGCTTCTGTCTGCCTGTGGCTCCCTTACCCTTTAGCCCTAGCTCTGCTCCAAAATGGCAGAGACTGCACTTAACGGGGACCCTCAGAACCTCACACACTCTCTGGCCTCATTCCCTGCAGGTGCAGTGGGTCACAGCACTGGGCCGGGTCTGGTAGGGCTGCACTGGGGCCCCTCTGAGGCTGGCTGAGGGGTGTAGACTCAGGACTAAAGGTCACTCCAGCTGGCCTGCTGGAGGGGGACACCCCAGAAGCCATGCTCCCCAGTCAGGGGTCAGGACGGCTGCCCCTCCTGTGTGGCGCGGGCAGAGGAGGCAAGTGGCCGCTGTTGCGGGTGGCAGAGGAAGCGGGGGAGATGGCTTCTCCTAGTGGGCAGCCCACCCTGCTGGGCTGGTGGGTGTCGGACTGGGGGAGAGGATGGGGGCAGGGGCCCAGGCTAGCCTGTTTCGTGCTAGGCCCCCAGCGGGAGCACTGCCTGTTCTGCAAGACCTCAGTGCAGCTCTGACACTCCCCCAGAGACAGCCAGTCGAGCAGGAGCTGAGTGTGAGCTGAGTGTGTCTCAGCTATGATCTGTGCACATCCCAGGTGTGAGTGGCTTGTCCTGGGCGTGAGTTGTGCTCTCAGGAGAGCCCTGGGTCCCCATGGCGAGCTCTGCAGCCTGGGGTGCGCGTTCAGCATCAGCTGGGTCTAAGCTGGGTGTGTCTTGAGTGTGAACTGGATGTCGCATGTGAGCTGAGCGTGGCCTGGCTGGGAGCTGTGTCCCGGGTGTGAGCCGAGTGCATTCCCAGTGTAAGCTGGGTTTGTCCCAAGTGTGAGCTGGGTGTCTCAGGGGTGGTATGCGTGTGTCCCGAGTGTGAGCTGGGTGTGTCCTGAGTGTGAGCAGGGTATGTCCCAGGTGTGAGTTGTGCTCTCACAAGAGCCCTGTGTGCTCAAGGTGAGCTCCACAGCCTGGGGCGCCGGTTTAGGGTCGGCTGGGTTGTTTTGGAGCTGTGTGTCCGAGAGTGTGTCCTGGGTGTGAACACCTGTGTGCTCGGTGTGCGGAGTGCAGCAGCCGGGCATGCCTCTCCCGGGGGGCTGGGCGGCCCCCCACGTCCTGGATGTAGGCCATCGTCCCTTGGGGTGTGAGCGGTGTCAGGGGGCCCCCAGCTAGGGGTAGGGGGTGTGAACCATCTGCAGAGAGGGCTGTGGGGGTCTCCGAGCTCCCACCCAGCTCAGGAGGGACAGGAAGACGGGGTGAAACCTTTAGAAAATGCTCGAGAAACTATGCAAAAGATGAGTCCTGATGAAAAAACAGTCCTGTGGTCGGGTCCCTACAAAAAAGGGGGTAAGTCGCGCGGGGCGCCAGCGGCGGGCGGCCTCCGGGAAATGCATAGGTGCTCGTGGGACGGGCCGGCGCGCGCGGGGCCGTCAGATCATCTTCATGGTGAACTTGCGGGCGCCGCCCTGGCCCGCCGTGGCCGCCGGCCCGTCCACCTTGCGGAAGGAGTACTCCACCGAGAAGTGGTTCTTGTGCTGCCCGCGGCCGCGGCTCCACACGAAGAGCAGCAGGAAGCAGAAGAGCACGACGCCCAGGAAGGTGATGCAGCCCATGGCGGTGGACACGAGGATGGTGGTGAGGTCCAGAGGGAAGCGCGCGGCCGCCTGCGTCTCGTTGCGGCCCTCGCCCGGGGTCCGGTTGGCGGCCGGCTCGGGCTGCACGCTCAGCGTGGCGAAGTAGGTGTCGTTGCCGCCCGCGTTGCTGGCCACGCACGTGTAGGTGCCGCTGTCCTGCGGGCGCGCGCCCCGGATCTCCAGCGTGCCCCCGGGCAGCAGGCGCGCGCGGCCCGCGCTGTTGGCCGTCACGGCGCGGTGGCGCGGCGTCACCCAGGCCACGGTGGGCGCGGGCTCGCCCTCGGCGCGGCACTGGAAGCGCACGTCGTCGCCCGCCGCCGCCGTGACGCGCTGCAGCCGCCGCTCGCGGATCTTGGGCTTGCGGCACACGAAGTACTCGAAGAGCGCCGAGTCGGGCAGGCTGCGCAGCGCGTCGCCGCGGACCTCGGCGGGGGTGGCGCAGGCCGGCAGCCGCCCGTCGAAGTTGAGGGTCTTCCGGCGCTGCACGATCCAGAGCAGGCGGCAGTCGCAGGCCAGCGGGTTCCCGTCCACGCGCAGCGTCTCCAGCGTGTTCACCGAGTGGAAGGTGCTCTCCTCCAGCGTGGACAGCAGGTTGTTGGAGAGGTTGAGCAAGCGGATCTGCCGCAGCCCCAGGAAGGCCTGCGGCTCCACGACGGCCAGCAGGGCGCCGGCCAGGTGCAGCTCGCGCAGGCGGACCAGGTCGCGGAAGGAGCCGCGCGGCACCGTGCTGATGGGGTTGTGCGACAGGTTGAGGCAGGTGAGGTGGGCCTGGTGGCGGAGCGCGGCGGCCGGCACGGCGGTGATGTTGGTGTGCGTGACGGACAGCGAGGTCAGGTTGAGCCCCTGCAGGCTGCCGGCGCCCACCTCCTCCAGCAGCGGCCAGTTGTCGATCTCCAGGTGCAGCAGGCCCGGGAGCCGCCGGAAGTTCTGGTCCTCCAGGGCGGCGATGGCCAGGTGCCGCAGCCGCAGGGCGCCCAGCCCCCGCAGGTGGCCCAGCGACTCGCCCGACAGCGCCGTGAGGTTGCAGCGCTCCAGGGTTAGCTCCTCGAGCGCCAGCAGCCCCGCGAAGGCCCGGCGCGAGATGAACACCAGGTGGTTGTCGCCCACCTCCAGCCGGCGGAGGCTGCGCAGGTCCTGGAAGGTGTAGTCCAGGAGGATGACCAGCTTGTTCTCGCTCAGGTCCAGCAGCGTGAGGTTGTCCAGGCGCGTGAAGACCCCGGGCGGGATGAGCTTGAGCAGGTTCCCGCGCAGGCGCAGGACGCGCAGGCGCGGCAGGTTGGCGAAGGCGCCCGGCTCCACGTGCGCGATCACGTTCTCGCTCAGGTCCAGCTCCTCCAGCAGCGGCAGCGCGGCCAGGTCGCCCGGGTTCAGGCAGCGGATGCGGTTGCGGCTGAGCTCCAGCAGGCGCGTCTCGGCTGGGATGCCGTCCGGCACGGCGGTGAGCCGGCGCCGGGTACAGGCCACCGCGCGCGTCTGTGCCGTGCACTCGCAGCGGGCCGGGCAGCCGCCGGCCGGCGGGGGCGCCGCGGGCAGGAGCAGGAGCTGCAGGCCCAGGACGCACAGCCAGCAGGTCATGGTGCGGAGCGTGGGCCTAGGGCCGCGCCAGCATCCTCGTGGGCACCTGAGGGCGGGGCAGGCATCAGCACATGGGGCCCACTGCTCCGACCCCGCCGCGCGCAAGACGCGTCCTTCCACGGAGGGCCCCGCACGGCGGAGAACTGGACGCGCGGCCACGCGAAAGCCAGTCCACCCGCGATCGCGGCGGCCGCCCTCCTAATGGCCAGAAAACGGAAACTGCCCAAACGCGCATCCGCAGATGCGCGGACACACACAGCGGGTCCCCCACGTGCGGGAGCGTCCCTCGGTCACCAGCCGGAGCGAGGCGCCCCCACGCGCGGCCCCGGGGACGGACCCCGAGCCCACGACGCTCAGGGAGGGAACCAGACACAGGAGGCCACACGGGATGTGTGAGTCCACCCGTGTGACACGTCCAAACCAGGCCCCCCCCACCCCCCGAGCGGGAAGGGGGCTCCTGGGGGCCGGGGGCTGGGGGAGGGGATGGCTGATGGGGATGGGGCTGCTTGGAATGTTCTGGAACTAACTAGTGCTGATGGTTACACAACTTTGTGAATACACTGAAAGTCGCCAAAATGTACCCTTTAAAAGGGCAAATTTTATGTTATGTCCATATTCTCTCAATAAAAACATTGCAAGAGAAAGCACTTATTGAACTGGAGAAGAACTTCACAACATAGTGTACAATTTTGGGGTACCCCCCCAACAACTTATTGAGTGCCTTCTGTATACAGGCTCCAAGTCCGCTGAAGGGTCAGGCAGCTGGAGGTCCCGCCCTCCTGGGGGTTGTTGACATCCTCCCAGCGGGGTGGCAGGTGGTCTCAGTATCCTCCCTGGCTACCCCCAGAGGCCTTCCTGGGGCCCCGCCCATGCTGTCCTCCCTCTTCCCTGTATTTGTGTCTACACTGGTCCAACCACCACATGAAATTAGGACGTAGCTTAAAACCCCAGTCATGTCTGCGACCTCCCAGGGGACTCTCCAAGGGCTTTGTCTTCATCACTTGGACTTCCCGAGAGCCCAGGAGTGTGCATGAGACCTGGCACCTGTTGGGGGAACACCAGTGCTCGATCCACACCGACAGCAAGTCCGGGGGACATACCCGGACGCTCTGGAAGGAAGGGTGGGCGGGGAGGGTGAATGGGGCTGCTGCCGCAGACTGGCAGAGGCTGGCTTGCATCCCTCAAAGAGCCATGTTTGAGTCTTAGCCCCGGTACCTGTGAAGGGGACCTCGTTTGGAAACAGGTTCCTGCAGATGTGATCAGTTATGATGTGGTTCTATTGGGGTTGGGCAGCCCTACAGCCAGGGATGGGTGTCCTTGTAACCAGAGGGACAGGGACACACACATTGATGCCAAAGGCCACATGAAGACAGAGGCAGGGACTGATCTGGTGTGTCTGTAAGCCGGGAAAGCCAAGTGTTGTGCAGAGCCACAGAAAGCTGGAAGAGGAAGAGGGGATCCTCCCCGGAGCCTTCAGAGGGGACTGGGTCCTGTAACACCCCAATGTCAGACTTCCGGCCTCCAGAACTGGGAGAGGATAGGTCTCTATTGTTTTAAGTCCCTCCACGTGTGGCATTTTTGTTGTGATGGCCACAGGCAGCTAGGAGAGACCCAGTAAATGATCGGGAAAGTGCCCATGGTGTCTGGGAAAGGGAGTGCCAGGCTGGGGGAACTGCCAGTGTAAAGGCCCTGGGGCAGGAGTGGGTGCTGGCAGTGGGGGAGGGAGCCAGCTGGTGTGTGGCATGGAGCCTGCCCGCCCCACCGCCCTGTGCTCCTCCCTCCAATCTTCTCGGTTGCAGCCAGGCCCTGGGGGTCGAGGTGGGGCTTGGCGGCGAGGGTCCAGCCAGATGGCAGCTGGATGGGGGCTGCCCACTAGCTGGTCAGCTATTTTTGGCCTCGTAGCAGCTGCATCTCCCCAAGCATCCCCGATGAGAGTCTGCCTGTTTCCACACTGTTCCCACAGGACTGGCTGGGCAGGGACTCAGGCTCCAGGTCCTCCATCTGCTGGACATCTGGGAGGCCGGCTCCCGCCTTCCCAGACTCCTCGGGGAATGAACACGCTCAGAGCCCCTGGTCCCCGCCTGCTTCACGCCAAGCATGAATCCCATGTAACTGGGGTTGGGCGGGGAGGGTCTGCACTTTGCAGGCACAATCCAGGTAAGACGAGGTCACCCTGGGCTCAGGTGACCCTCACCCCATGACTGGTATTTTGATACAAATGGGAGACATGGACACAGATGCACAGGGCAGAGGCTTCGAGACAGTGGGTCGGAGGGTGTGGCTTGGAGCCACGGGACACCGAGGACCACCAGGAACCCCTGAGAGCTGGAAGATGCCAGGAAGGATCCCCACCGCCCCTAGAGACTTGCGAGGGAGCCCAGAACTGTGGACAGACCCCTTGAGTTTGCTGCAGGGTCATTGGAGATAGCGAGAAAAAGAAACTGGACCTAACCTCCGCGTCCATCACTAGGGGATTGGTTAAATTATGGTGTGTGTCTGCTGTGGCATCAAGGAGATTCCCGTGTACCAGCAGAGGAAGACAGCTGAGATCTAGTTAAACGGAGGAAAAATGGAACTAACCAGTGTTCATCAACAGGGGATCAAACAAGCGGCAGTCCGTGGCTACCGTGGAACCTGGGAGATGTGAACGCACCCGCCCGGGAAGACAGCTGAGAGGCACTTAGACGGGGGTTAAAAAAATCTGGGTTGTCAGCGACAGACTGCACAAATAAAATGAAAAGAAACACCAAACTGAATTCTAGATGCCCCCCCCATGCCTGGGATTTCACGTACCCCAACGAACAGCCTCGGGAGTGGTGGGAACGGAGCTGCTCACGGCACGAGGAAACCAAGGATCGGTGGGTCTCGGCTCATGGCCTCCAGCAGGGGACCAGGAGGGAGGCTGTGGGAGGGAGCGGGAGCCGGCCGGCTGTGCCCTCCCACCGCGGCTGTCCTTAATTCTGACCTGGACGTCGCAGGGACACAGTCTCTCCCTAAGGCAAACTTCCTGCTGAGGCTGTTTTTCTAGGTCATTCTGCCCATGTTGTTGCCCAGCACGTGGGGAGGCTGGGTCCCAGGAGAGGACAAGAGAGCCGGAACGGATGGTCCCCCACTCAGCTGTCCATCTCCCATGTCTGGCAACTTCCTACCTTAAACTTGCCCCTGACTCTGAGCTTCCTCCCAGGTCCCTGCCCCAGCCTGTGCTGTTCCCTGTGGTCAAGGGGTAACTGTCCTCGCCCTGGGAACTAGGGACAGGGCCTCAACAGCCTGATTCAGGGGGACTTGGGGCCCCTCTGGCTTTGCCCCAAGGAGGGAATGGGTGGTATGATTCAGCACCAAATACAGAGTCCTTGTGGGGACAGAGTTGTCTGGTCTGTTCTTTCTGCAGCGGAGAACCGTGCCCCCGTCTGGCATATAATGAGGCCCCAAGGCTCGGCACAACCTGCCCCGTCCTCTCCCTGCCCTCCCCTCCTCCCTCTCTCCCCGGTGCCCACTCTGTTCTAGCCACCTGGGCCTCCTGGCTGTTCCTCCCACAAACCAGGCCTGGTCCTGCCCCAGGGCCTTTGCACGTGATGTTCCCGCTGCCTGGAACACCTTCCCTGCATGGCTCCTCCCTGACTTTATTTGGTTCCGGTCTTGTGTCACTTCCTGGTAACTCTGTACTACAGTCCTCGTCCTAGTCTCTCTCGATAAAGTAAGCTCTGTACCCTGCGTGTGTCTCGAACCCACGGCCCCAAGATCAAGACTCTCGCTCCACTGACAGCCAGCCGGGCGCCCCCATCCTAGTCCCTCTAAATGCCATTGAGACCCTTGCTTGTCACTGGTCTCCCGTCTGCTGGACCGTGAACGCCGCCGCCACCACCTTCAACACGGCAACACCGCGGAGCCTCGGCTCTGGGCCGGCCCCAGTGCAGGGTCTCCACTGGGACCCCACCGCATGGGGCACCTCCTCCCTTCCCAGTCAGGGACACTGAGTAGCACAGCACCTCGGGGTGGCGGGAGACCGTGTCGGGGGGCAGTGGGCAGCGCGTCCAGTCGTAGCCCGGAGCACAGCTGTTGCTGCCCGGCTTTTTAAAAGGACGATTTAATCGAGGGCGGCTGACAGCAGTGGTGCGTGGGTTTCAGGGGAATCTTGAAACGGTTTTTATTGTGCATAACGCTGGGCCTACTTCTGGCACCTCAGAGACACGGCCATGCAGCTGCCCCTCGGTCCGCGCTTCTGTCCACTAGTCAGTCAACGAACAGCTGCCCGGTGCTGAGCCAGAGCCCGTGAGACGCGGAGCCCTGGAGACAAAGGGCCCCGCCCCGGAGCCGGGTGGGGCGGGGGGAGCTTCCTGAACACCCCTGGCTCCAGTCGGAGAAAGACGCCAGGGGAGGGTCGGTGGGGCCGCGGAGGGGTTCACAGGCTCCCGTTTACCCAGAGCGGGGCTGCTCTACCTGAGGCCCCGCGGAGGGGGGAGGGGCTGAGCCTGTGGTGGCAGGAAGGGCGGGGGGGGGGTGCGCCCGCAGACACCCTGGGGTGAGGCCCTGCGGTTCGGGCAAGACGAACACGGACGTTGCCCGTTTCTTAAGCTGTTTCTAGGTCGGAAAGAATTCTTCTTACACAAGAGCTGGCCCAGAACACGGATGAGGACAAAACAAGGAAGGAAGGACTCGGCGGCCAGAGGGGGGCCCGGCGGGGGCTGGCAGGACGCTGGGGAGCACCTCACCCGCATCCCTCACCTGTTACGGGGCGGCCGAGCCACGTCGATGCCCCGGACGGGAGCACAGCTGGCCCTCGGCCGCAGGCCCCTCCAGCTGTGACCCAGCGTGTCCCTGACCGTCCCTCAGGCGCGGCCGTCATTGCGTCCACAAGGCCAGGGGTGAGGCAAGCCAGGGGTATGGCGAGCCCGGGAGGGACCCTCATGGGCCTGTGTCCTGACCCTGGGTCCCGCAGTGGGGTTCCCATCCAGCTGAAGGTCTGGGCTCCCGTCCTGCTTCTGGGGGTTCTCAGGGCCCTGTGCCCACTGCTCTGCAGGGCAGAGGTGGGTGGGAAGGGCAGCGGGCACAGCGTGGACAAAGGCCCTGTGGTGGGCTGTGGCCGACAGGGAAAGGAGGGCCCTGTTCTTACCCTTTCTCTGCCCCTTGCCTTCTTCCCAGGGCTGGGGTCTTGGGGGACACACGCTCCAGACCCTCCCTCCCTGCCCCAGGGCCGGGTGCCCACCAGGGCCTCTCCTCCTGTCCCTGTCAGATGACAACTCTCGGTTTTCTATCCTGGGCGGCACATCTCCCCCGAGCTCCAGTCCTGGGGACCCGGCCGCATCCCTGACCTCTCCTGGGGGGTTGCTGCAGTGCCCCCCACCCCGCCCCAGCCCCGGCAACGGGGAGCCGTCCCCACTCCACCCCCCGTCCCGCACATGCTGGAATCATGGCAACCCCCATCCCCAGCCAGGCCACTGGCAGGTGCCATCAGCTGCACCTCCAGATCCCAGCCTCTCCTGGCACCGCCAGGCCACCGCGCAGGGCAGACCGCTCCCACCGAGAACCCACCTCCTTCCTTCTTGTGGCCTCAGTGTTCCACCTGCAGAATGGCCCTGGGGGCGGTCAGAGGAGACCTGCACCACAGACGTGGGCTGGGGTCGTTCTCCAGGGGGCCGTTCCAGCCAGGGTGGGGGGCCTCATTCCCGGCCTCCACCCACTTGAGGCCAGGAGCGCCACCCGCCACGACCACCACAGGCATCCCCGGACGGGGAAGTGGGGCACCCCGGGGTGAGAGCCCTGTCTGGAGGTCACACAACACATGGCAGGCACACGGTGCCCCCCCCCGGAAATCAGCTCACCATCAGTCTGTGGTACACACGGGGACGCAGAGGCCCAGAGAGGGGAAGGGACCTGCCCAGGGCCACACAGCAGGTGACGAGCAGATGAAGGCTCAAGCCCAGGACGCCGTCTCCTCTTCTCCACGGCTCTCCCAGGGCCAAGGGACCCCATCCCCCATGGAACCGTGACATCTGCGTGCTCCGCAGACCCGTGCGCCAGCCGGGCAGGACTGCAAGGCCCCCAGCACCGCCGCGCCCTCCTCCCACCCCACAGGAAGGCTTGGGGTCGGCAGCGCGGGGAGCCAGGCGTGCGGTCTGCCCCAGATGAAGGTCCCCGAGGACACTGTGCTGGGTGCTTGACGCTCAGCTTGGGGCCACCCAGACCCCCTCACAGAACCAGGCCTCCTCCCCCCGCGTGCCCCAGATGGACAAGCCAGCACCGGGGACTGGGAGCACAGCCTTGTCTGCCTCCCGTAAGCCAAATCCCACGGGGGCAGCCCGGCCCCGGCGTCCGGGTGGGCGGATGACCTGTGTTTCCCGCACAGCGCCCCACTGCTGTGACAGGCTGTCCGTGGGGCGGCGGTGGTCACCGGGGACCCGGGCCGGGGCGTGGAGGCACTCTGCCACCCACTCACACTCCGGGTGTCCCCTTCTCCTCCTGAGACCTACCGCGTGCCACGCCCCGACTGGTGCCCGGCCCCCACGGGCACATTTTTCCCATTTCAAGTTTTTATTTGTTTCAGTGCCTTTTAGGGCATTCCCAGTGTTGGGCAACCATCACCTCTATCTGATTCCAGAACACTCCATCAGTCCAAAGGAAACCTCGTCCCCGTCGGCCATCACTCCCCAGCCCCCACGAGCCCTCTTCCCGGGCGTGCAGGAGTCTGGTCTAGACGTGTCGCACACGTGGACTCACAGCACGTGTGGCCTCCTGTGTCTGGCTCCCTCCCCGAGCTCGTGTTGGGTGAGAGCGGACAAGGGTCATGAAAGTGAACACACAACATCGAGGGCTTGGGGCAAGTGGGGGTCTGTGGCAGTCTGACGCTTTGTCCAGCACGGCCTGGGGGCTCTCTGAGCCCAGATCTGCATGGGAGGCGGGGGTCAGCCAGGCGACAGTCTGGGAAATGGTGTTCTGAGTCGAGGGACTGTGGGAGCCAAGTCGCTGGCGTGGGGACAAGCCCGGTGCCTGAGGCGCAGCCCTGAGGGGCTGGTGTGTGTCTGCGTCTGGGGGCTGGGAGCCGGAGTTGGCCAGGGTGGAAGCCCGCAGGCCTTGGGCCCCGCCGAGGGGCTGGGAGCCCAGGCTGAGTGTGGCTGCCGTCAGGAGGGGCCCGGAGCAGGACCACGGGGAGTCTGTGTTCGTCTGAAGGTACGTCCGCTCTGTGTGGCCTGACCCCGTCGCCCTGCAGCCCCTGAGTCCGGACCGTCCTGCCTACCCCACAAGGTCGTGACAGCGGGCTCTACCCTGTCCCGCTCTGGTTGCTCTGGGGCCCGGCCTACCCCGCAATCACAGCGAAGGACCCGCCAGCCTCTGGGGCAGGACAACGCCCGGTCCCGTCAGCGCCCGCAGGCTGCCCCGCGTCCCTCCCTGCGCCCACCTCCCCAGGCTGACCGCAGGGGAAGGGACAGATGCTTTGTAGAGAAGGATCCTTCCAGAAGAGTCTGCCCTGGGTGCTGGCTGGGGTAGGAGCCTCGAGTCCTCGCTCGGCGGGGGCCTGCCCGCACTCACTCACTCCATGAGCGCTTCAAGGGCACCTGCTGGCTACGAGGTGCTATTCTCGCTCTCCAGGGCAACGGCTTTGAACAAAAGAGACAAAATCCCCGCCTTTCCGTCTACGGGATAAACAGAAGAAAGAGGTAACAGAGAGGCCACACGCAGACTGTGCTATGAAGATCAACGGGGGGGGGGGGGGGGGGGGTGGGGTGTGCAGGCAGTGGGACGGCGGGCGCCCCAAAGACGCGGGGAACGTGTGGCTGTCACCTTCTGAGGCCAAGAAGAGACAGTTTGCCAACGAAATCAAGGGTAATGATGAGCTGACCTCAGACGGGGAGACTGTCCTGGGATCCAGGGGGACCCGACACCCTCTTGAGAGAGCGGCAGAGGGCAGAGACCGGCAGACCCCGGGCTGCGGGCAGGGAGGACGGAGGGGGGCTGCGGGGCAGGGAAGGGCAGGAGCCGGGTCTCCCTGGTCTCCCTGGACCCTGGGGGGACCAGCCCTGCCCGCGCCAGGGTTTTAGGACGTGTGAGCCCAACGTGTCAGAGAATCGGAGTGAGTGGTTTTAAGCCTACGCAGGTGGCGGTTTGTGACGGCGACCCCAGGAGACTCATGCAGGCTGGAGGAGGTGGGCTGACGCCCCTGCAGAGCTGTGAGCCTGCTTCCAGGGACTGGGAAGAGCGGGGGGCCAGGCTCCTCATGGAGGAGGCCATCAGCTCCAGCTTAAGTGTGGGGACACACCTGGGGACGGGCCCCGGAAACTGTGCCTCACAGCAGCACCTGGGGAAAGGGCCCCCCTCCTCCCCTCCACCCGAAACTGTTCAGGGCTAACCTGCCATAAACTCTCCACCCAAGGAGAAGGCAGAGTGTGGCCGGGGTCCTCGGGCCCGTCCCCTCGGGCAGACGCAGCCTGGCCGGGCCCCCCCGCGCCTCCCACCCACCTGCCGTTCTGCCGAGCTTTATCCCAGGCCACGGGATGCTGAAGATTGCCTTGGGCAAGGCCCAGCCAGGCCCCCCTGGAGGCAGCAGCTGAACTCACGGGGGTGGGGTGGGGGAGGTGAGAGAGATGGTGGAAGCTTGACAGCGGGACCCCATCGGCCCCCACCACAGCCTGTCTCCCTGTCACAACAAGGACAGGAGGGAGCAAGGGGAACTGGGTTTGGCAGGAACTAGAAACATCCCCCATTTCCCATTTAAGCTTCTAGACAGACTGGGCGGGCCCAGCCGCAGCGGCACCGGCCCTCCGGGGCCTGCGTTTGGGAACACGCTGCCAACCCCCCCACCCCATTTGGTGCATCCTTCGTCCTAGATCCAGGCCCTCCTGGGGCTTTCATCCATGACAATTCATTAAGCCCTAATTAGCCTCCGTCTGCTGTTAGTCCCTTAACTTAACTCTTAGGGGGGCTGGGGGCCTCCCGACCCACTTTCCTTGCCAGCCTACACACGGGCGCTGCCAACTACCCTCTCCGGGAGAGGTTTCTTGATCTAGAACCGTTCTTCGAATGCCCACCTACACTGAGGCTGCTCACCCGCTGGCCCAGCCCTGAGGGTGGGAATAATGAAGCCCATTTGGAGAAGAAGAGACTGAGGGTCCGAGTGGTTCAGCTCACTTAGTGTCACGAAGCTTAAGGGTCAACATTTGAACGTGGGTCTGATGCCAGCTCCTTTCATTAAATTCCAGAGCGCTACCGGAGGGCAGAGGGTACCCTCCTGTGGCCCAGGATTGACACCTGGTGGTGGGTGGCCGGGGGCCCACCCGGCACAAGCTTTGCTTGGCGAGCCCCCGGGGAGGCTGTCTACCTGGTGACTAGGTGGTGACTCAGGGGAGCCCAGGAATGACAGCACGGGGGAGAGCAATCAAGCGGCTGCCTCACGTCGCTTTCTGGGCCCACTCAGTGAGGCACCTGCAGATCCCGGGCCTCCGCTGGGGCGGCGGGGAGCAGCCGCCCCCATTCTGTAGAAGAGCACACTGAGGCCGAATGGGCACAGGGCAAGTCTGCCGTCAGGGCCGTGGGGACACCGAGCACCAGACCAGGGCCCGGCGTGCATCCGCGCACCGTCACATCGGCCTCGGCCCTGGAGGCCTTGCGAGGGTCTCTCCGACGCCCCACGTCACCAGCTGGGACGCAGAATGGAAGGAAAGCCAGGATGAGAGCACCGGGTTTAGCCCTTCCAAAGCCCTGTCCCGGGGCTGGGCAGTCCCTTGCTGTCACCCTATGTCCTCCGGGTGGAGTGCAGGAGCAGGGTCTGTGGGGGAAGCCCAAGGGGTCTGCCCGTGGGCTCTTCGCGTCTGGATGCTGCCTCAGCTGGCTGCTTTGGCTCAGAGAGGCCCAGAGCCCGCCTGGGCTGAGACTCCTGACAAAGACAAACCCCTCCTTGCTCACCACCTCGTCCACACTGAGACCTCGTGTCCTCCACCTTCTGTCACTCGCATGCCACACCCTTCCCAGCCTCCACACTTCCTCCAGGGAGCCCTCCCGGATTGCTCCAGGTCTCACTGCTCTTCTGGCCCAGAGGTCCCCCATCAAGTCCCAAATGGTCCCTCGGCCTACTGTCACATCACACAAGACGCTCCCCTCCCACCCTCTCCCAGCTGCAAGAGATTCTCAACCACCTCAGGACACACGGAACCACCAGGGTCTGCTTGTTAATAACGCAAGGTCTGGGGCCCAAACCTCAGAACTGGGGGGCCGGGGTACCTGTGTCTTTAGTGCCCAGAGCGCATGTTAAAGAAACCACTTATTAAGGCGCTCTCCAAAGTCAGGACCGACTCTTTTCTTGGGCCCAGACCAAGGCACAAGCCGCTGTCTGCCCCCCCCCAACTTGTTGAATGGAGCTCAGTGGTCTCACTGACCAGCTCCAGAGGCCCAGGGGCACCCAGGCCCAGCCTGAGGGGATGAAGAGAAGCTTCCCACCACGTCTTTGGTGTCGCTTGGACACAGGCCCACAGTGCAGAGGGCTCAGCCCCATGCCCCCAAATACCTCCCCACCAGGCTGAGCAGTCCCCAGCCCCCAGGACAGAGCCTGTCCTGATGCGGACCCCAAAGGCCCCCATCTCCTTCTCGGCATCTCAGCACCTCCAGGCTGAATCAGACCCGGCAGCAGGAATGAAGCCTTTATCCTCATGGTCCCCCCACAGACCCAGTCAGTGCTCCCTTCTTCCCCCATGGAAGGGGGCGCATCCTTCCGGTTGTCCCCACTGCCCCACAGAGCCGCCCAACCCGCTCCCCGCTCCCCAGTGCCCCAGGGGACGGGAGGGGTACCCCAGCGTGGGGAGTGGCCCCCAAAGTTTCCAGGGGGAGCGCTGGGGGCCTGGCAGAGAGCCATGCCCCCAGGAGGGGTGCGCGGGGCGAGCGCCCCGGGGGGGAGGAGAGGGGCGCGGGTGGGGGCTGCGGGGCGCGGGCGGAGCGGGGTCGCCGGCCCTCGCGGCCACTCACCTGGGCGGCTCCGCCGCGGACACGGCGCGGGCTGCGGCGCGGGGGCCGCCCGGAGCCGACACGAGCCACCGCCGCCGCCGCCTCCCGGGCCGCCGTGCGCGCCCCCGCCGCGCGTGCCCGGCCGCCCTCCCCGGCTCTCGGGGCGGGGGCGCGCGGGGCTGCGCCGGGCCGTGCGCGCCACCCGCTCGCGGAGTGCGCGGCGCCAGGGCCGCAGGTGTGCGGGGCGCGCGGGGCCACGTGCGCGCAGGTGCGGGGTCGCGCGCCAGGGCGGCGGGCAGGGCCCCGAGCAGGCCCGGGAGCGCGAGCCGTCTGTGCGCACCCGCCGGCGTGGGCGCCGGTCTGAGGACCCGCGGGGCCCGGGCTCGGTGGGGCTGCGGACTCCGCGGTGCGGGAAAGGCCGGGGCGCCCTGGCTGCGCGCTCCGGGTCCTGCTCCCTGCCCCTGCCTCGTCCTCAGGCCCGGCCTCCCCACCTGGCTCTTGGACGCCTGCCCCAGCACCTTCCGCCCCAGCCAGCTCCCCGCGGGGCCCAGAGGAAACTGAGCCGCTGGGCTCCGAACGACCCTCACTCCTCATTGCCCTCAGGGTCTTGTCTAAAGTCGGTGTGTTTCTGGCTCTGCCGCATCCCCTTCCTCCCATTCTCTCCCGCACTGTCCCCAGGGAGGGCCCCTGCTCTTCGCAAGCCCGGCTGGCCCGCCTCAGGGCTCTGCACCTGCTGTTGCCTCTGCCTGGAGTGCCTCTCCCTTCATCCTTCCTTGGCCCGTTTGTCATCACTCGTGTGTGTGAGGGACAGGGCCCATGGCCCGCCGCGCCCAGTGAATGTTGGGTCTCCTTTTACACACTGTGACTAGTTTGGGGCCTGTGGGTGCCCCTCTGCTTGGGAAGCTCATGTTCGGAGGGGGCCCACCCCATCTGCTGAGAATCACGGGATGTCCCCGTGCAGGCTCCCGACTTCCGAGCCCGGGGCTGGGATGCCCCGGCCCCTGCACGGAAGCAGGACGGGGCAGCAATGGGATTAGGAGTGGGTGCCCTAACCTGCAGGAGAGGTCTGCCCCGCACTGGCCAGGGGTGAGCCCAGACCCACGGAGGGGACTCACACTGTGGAGTCTGGCAGGGCAGGGGGATGTTACTATAGCTGGGGGCCCCGGGGGCGAGGATGGGTTGGGGCACCCCCTCCCCCATCGTGCTAACACCACCAGTGCTCAGCTCGTTTGAAACTTGGGCCCTTGGTGGCTTGCTGTGCTCATGGTCCCCTTCCCATTTCACAGATGAGCACACTGAGGCTGGGAGACGCCCTTGCCCCCAGGGAGGGGCCTGCAGAGCTGCCTCGGCGCCGGAGTGTAACCTTGTACTCTCCCACCCCGACTTCTAGGCCTGCCGCATCTTCCCCATGGCTTGGCGTCCGCTCGGCCACCTGTGACTCAAGCAGGCTCTGTTCCCAGACTGTCGCGTTGGCTGGAGGCCCAGAAACTGCATCTCAGGAGGCTGCAGGCCAGGTCCCCCACAGGACGGGGGTGGGGGGTGGCCCCTCCCTGGCCGCAGAGAGGTCCAGAAGGAGGATGCGGGTGGCCCTCCCTCGTGGCTCCCCACCCCTAGGCCCAGCCTAGAACGCTGTGCAGAGAGGTTGTCACGAGGGACCTGCTATGTGACCTCAGGGTGGTCACTTCCCTTCTCTGAGCTTCTGTGTCTCCCTTTTGATACCGGCCTCTGCTCCCCGAGGAAAGCGTCATTGAGCGCCTACTGTGTACCAGGCCAGGTGCTGGAGGGAGGAGACTCTCGGGGAAATGAGGGGGCTCACTGCGGCTGGCGGGGGAAGCAGATACATGAAATAATCATGAAGTGGGGTGGAAAGCTCAGCAGAGACAGGCAGGGCCCAATCCGGGCGGGGGGCAGGGAGACTTCCTCGAGGAGGGGCGCTGGGGGTGAGTCCTACAGGCTGAGAGGCAGCCTGGAGCTGTGGCCCGGGTTCAAATCCGGATGCTGCCTCCTCTCCCTGGTCCTGGGTCGTGGGAGACCCCCCTTCTGCCAGCGCATCTGCGATGCAGGGGTCAGACGCTACCATCTGCTCAGCCTGCAGACTCCACTGCCGATGACAGAGGGGACACGGGGCAATGGCCACTCTGCCCAGCTTGTGGTCGTGGCTCCGAAGCCAGCTGAAGGGCAGGGGGAGGCCTCATACCAGCGCAGCTCAGGACCTGTGCGGGGCTGTTCCCTCTGTCCGCTGTGCCCTTTCCCGGACGCCCCCTCCTCCCTCCCTCCTGACTCCCGTCTCCACTCCTCCCCGCTCCGGGTGTCTCCCCCGTTGGGACACTGTGTGATTTACTGACTTAGTTTCTTTGTCGTGTGTTCCTCCTTCTTTATTGCTGTGGCTCGGGGATGCACACAGGAGGCGTCCCCTAGATAGTCTTTGCTCCCAGAGGTGGGGTTTCTGAGCGGGGAAGTGGTACCCTGATGTTCCTCTGCGCACCTACCCCATCCCAAAACCACGGCTTGTCTTCTCCCTTCTGTCCTTGGCCAGCATCTTCCCACTCCCTGTTCCCAGGGAGCCCCTGGAGCACACAGTGGGTGCTCAGCAAACAGCTAGAGCGTGCCCCTTGGCCAGTGCTGTTCCGTTGCGTCTAGCAGGGTGAGGGAGGCCAGCCAGCATCCCCAGCAGGATGCCGTGGGGGAGGTCACGGGGGATGAGGGGACCCGGAAAGGGGGTGCGGCTGAGTTGGGTGGAGCCTGGGAGGGGCGGTAGTACCTGGTTGCCAAGGTTACGACCACCTGTGCTGGGGATGTTGCCATGGAGATGGAGCACCCAGGAGGAGAGCACAGCTCCAGATGTGGAAGCCATGGGAGGGGGTGGGGGGCAGGGAGGTGGCCGCCTGCCCGGGGCGGTTCAGGGCTCTGGTGCGCCCCATGAGGAGGTGTGCCTGGGTCTCGGGCTCTGCCATCTTGTGCTCTTGCCCCCGAGAAAGCCAGCAGGAGCCCTTAGGGGGCAGCAATTATCTCTAAAATTAAAAGCCCTTCTCCTCTGGCCTCTCTCTGCTGCGTGCCCGAGAGGGAGGCTGCGGGGGGCAGGTGGTCGGGGAACCGCGGGTGTGGCCCTGCGCAACGGCCTCACTGTGTGACTGGGAGCGGAGTCATCGGTTCCTGAGGGGCAGACGTACAGCGACAGAGACCATCTCTGGGGTCCCTGCCGTGGGACCTTACGCTAGGGACTGAACCTCTTGTTGGCATCCACTTTGTCTCCCCACGCAGCCTGCGGAGCCCTTGAACCCACACTGGTCCGTCAGAGGAGTGCGCCCTGGACAGCAACATCTGGGCGCAGCAAGTGTAAGCGGGTGCTGTGACGCCCACGACAGCCCTGCGGTCAGCTGTCTCCCTGCCTCGGGGGCCTCCCCTTAGCTGTGCCCCCCAAGGAGCTGACCAACCCAGCTTGGGTCCAGGGACCCCCAAAACACTCCACGCAGGGACCCTACTAAAGGTCGGGGCCCAGTCCTGCTCCCCGGGGGCCTCCAGGCCTGCCCGGGCCTCCCTCCCATGGGTCCTGTAAGAAACTCCTCGGTCTCCATCCCTCTGGGGCCCCTGGTCAGGCAGTCTCGCTATCCAGGACCCCGGGGCTCTGTTTAAGAACCGTAGATTTAACAAAGTCACAACAAGGGGACAGCTCAATTGCAACAAAAGATGAGTATGAAGAGGCCCTCGGGGCGCCCAGCTGGCTCAGTCAGTAGAAGGTGCGGGCTCTGCATCTCGGGGCTGTGAGTTCAATCTCCACGTTGGGTGTGGTGATTCCTTAAAGAAATAAAACACTAAAAAAAAAAAAAAAAAAAAAAGAGGCATCCAGACTTTTTCTGAGGGGATGCTGGGAGCCATAGAAGGTTCTAGGCAGGGAGCATGAGGATTGGCTTTGTGTAGCCACATGGGAGGCGTCTAAGCACAGAAGCCGCAAGCTTTGACAAGTGTCCCCTGAACAGGTGACCCCCCCACAGAGCGAGTCCTTCGTTCAGAATCAAACTCAGCCTCCACCACTAAACACTCTGCTCTGATACACAGAGCAGATAACTGTTTGTTACGGAAATTTTATGTTTTTCTTTTTTCAGCAGGCTCCGCCCCCCGTGTGGGGCTCCCACTTGTGACCTGGAGATCAAGCCGCAGGCTCCACGGACTGAGCCAGCTAGCGGCCCCGGAAATTTTCGAACACGAGTGAAGGCTGGGGGCGTCATGCAGCAAGTCCCTGTGCCCCCGTCATCGGCCGCGGCCCTCGGGCTTCGTGGAGACCCCTCAGTTCTCCCAGGCAGACGTGGCGGGAATCCAGACGGGTGTGATTCTGTCCATATCTGAAATATAAGGACTTAAAAACAACACGAAACCAAATCCAACAATTCCATTATCGTCCTTTAAAAAAATTCACAGTCATTGTTGAATGTTCTCCAGTGTCCGGCTGGCGTCCAGTCCCCCTGTCTTGTGACACACTTTTACTTTGTTCAAGTTGGGCCCAAATTTGGTCGGTTTGCTGCCGTCGGTTGATGCACCTCTATTAAGGGACAGGGTCTCTCCGCGTCTGACCCTCCCTCTTTCGGTCTCCCCGCGGGCAGCCTAGTTGTTGAGGAAGCCAGTCCCTCCGGAGTCTGTGGCCCATTCACCCCGCTCTCGCCGCGGACCCCAGAAAACCTGGCGTCTTACCCCCGCGTCACAGCATTCAGAGACAGATGCCGCCCGGTGAGTGGGACCCACTCTGTAGGTGCCCAAGGTGGCTGAGCATCAAGGGGGCCGTTTTGTTAGGACGGGCAGAGTCTCCCGTGGAGCCACAGCCTGAAGGAAGTGGGGGGTGAGGTTTGTGAGCGTGTGGGAGAAAGCATGCTCAGGAGCTCGAACAGCACACGCAAAGGTCCTGAGGCAGGAGCGAGAGCAACGCACTGGAGAGTCAGCAGGGAGGCTGAGGTGACTACAGTGCAGTGGAGTGAACGCAGCAGAGGGGACACGGGCAGTGTTCCCTATGCCTCTGTTCCCTGAGCGGTGGGGTTGGTGTTACCGGTTCCTTAAGGAATTCAGGATAGGGTCGGAAGGGAGGCCTGTCAACGCTTGCTGATGGGATGTGCGGTGGGGGGGGATCAAGGGTGACCCTGAGGTGTGTGGCCTGAGCAAGTGGGGGGACTGTGGGGCTAGAGCCCAGGGCCAGGACATTTGGGGAGGTGGCAGCAGGGGAGAAAGAAGGTGGAACGCCAGCTTGGGGTGCGTGACTTTGGGAGGCCACGCAGATCCCCAAGTGGGTGTGGCCCTGCTGCTGGGGGGAGGGCTGGGGGCTCAGATTCTCAGCAAAAGGGTGGGGGCCTCCCAGGATGCCAGGAATGTTTTCTGCCTCTGGGTCTACTGGCCCCAGTGAGTCCTGACACCAGCCGGCCGGGGTGGGCAGCGGCCAGCGCAGAGTGGGCAGGCATTGACAGGGGCGGATGGGGCCCCAGAGCGCTGACTGGTCCTGGCGGAGGGCGACAGGCAGGCAGAGGCCCAGCTGCCCGGCTTCCCCGAGAGCCAGAGCTGGCCCCGCGAGGCACAAAGTTGGAGGCCTGATGAGGAAACACTGTGCAGCAAGTGCGGGTCCCCTGCCGTGGGGGTCCCCGCAGAGCTCCCCAGCGAGGGCCCTCCCGCAACAAGAGCTTGCCCTGTGGGTCCGCCTCCATCACTGAATGCCGCTCGGCCCGGACACGTGAGGGGAAAAGTGGGGGATGGGGTCAGTTCCATGTGGTCTGGGCTCCAGGTAGAAGCTTGTCAGACGAGAACCACGTGACCAGTCCAGGGGACCCCGTTTCCCGGGAGGCCGCTGCTTGTCCCTAACTGACTGGTGGGAGGCATCGTAGCACGAGGGGAATGGGATATCCAGACATCTTGGAGTCACGAGGATGTCCACCCTGGGAAGTACTGGACATCGTTCCTGTGGGGTCCGCAGGAAGGCCAGAGCTCCTGGGAGCCAGGATGGGGCCTGCGTCCTCAGGGCCGGCTGTGCTGGCACGTGGCATGCCAGCTCCCCCCGCGATGGCTCAGCGGGGTACCGCGTGGGACAGAGCCGGCCCTCCTGAGGGTGACAGGGACCCTCACTGATCTGGAAGCCACTGCCTGAAGACCGTGGGAGGCTCTGCGTCCATCCCCAAGGACTCAGCCCGGGTCGTACCTGGAAACAACCAGCTCCGATGGGACAACTTGGAAAGGAAGAAGTGTATCCGCGTTTGTAGCCCTGCTTGGCCCCCATGGAAGCTGGAGGGCGGGGAGGTCTGGCCAGAAGAGGGAGGTCTTCCTTAGAACCCCACACTGCATACAGAGACCCCCTACGTCCTGGCCTCCATGCCCCCTGCCTCGGGACAATCCCACAGATGCAAATTCCCAGAGAGGGAGTCCTCTCCCGCCCCCTCGGGGGACAGCCCAAGACCGAAGGGGACACCCCATCGCCTCCAGCCCTGGTTGGAGCCGCGAGTCCCTACCAGCTCATCTGTCCCCGTCCCTGGAGCCCAGTCAGAAGGAGCCCCTTGCCTGCCTCCCAACATGGTGGGACCTTCCGGGAACAACCAGAGTATGTCCCCTCCCGTGTCAGAGCAGCGTCCCGAGCACCTGGGTTGTTCCGGGAGGACTTCGTGGCCCTGACCCAGGTTCGATCTCACCTGCAGGGATCCCTGGGTCATGGCTGTCACCCTCTGCTGGAACCCGGGGACTTCTGCATCCGGACGGGGGCGCAGACCCGTGCAGGCGCCGTCCCCACCGTCCTGCCCGTGTGCACCCGCTGGGGACGGCAGCAGGACCTCAGACGGGCCCCAGGTGGACCTGCCAGCCTGGGCAGCAAGGCCTGGCCCTCGGGGACCACAGGGCGCCGGGCCTCTGGGAGGACACGAAGGGGCTTGTCTTCAAGCCAGGGCGCCTTCCCTGACTTCCACCCTGGCCGGCCGCATCGTCGGGGGAGGGGGAGAGCAGAGCCGAATTACCTCGTGCAACCTCTGTCTCGTTGGAGAAACCACCTTGCGGCTCCCAGGCCCCGGGTCACGGTGCTGCAACGTCCAGTCCTGGTCTTGGAATGAGATTTTCTGTCCGCCCTGAGAGCTCCTGTTAGCCCCCCCGGGGGCTCGGGGCCTCTCCGGGCCAGCCTCCGAGCGAGGAGCCCCGGCCCGTGCCCTTTCCCCGCAGGGATGGGATCCGGTGAGTCCTCAGTGTGCCACGAGGGGACCCCAGGACAGGCTAAGTCGTGACGCCAGCCGAAACTGCTCTAAAGGACAAGGGTGATTGGCCCAGCAAAGGCCAGCACCCGCGAAGCCTGAACCCCGCCCGTAACAGACCCGTTCCTGAAGCGTGGCCTCTGGGGCCTTTCGGTCTCCCTGCAGGACCCCATCCTGCCCATTCTGGAAGCCGATGGGGATTTGGCACCCCCGTGGGCCCCGCGGAGCTGCCATCCCTCCACCCTGTCGTGCCTCCTCCCGGCACTGTCAGCCCAGACACCCGGAGCCTCAGTACGTCTGCCGGCGGCTCAGGTGGTCCCCGTGGCAGCATGGCTCAGCAGTGACCTCAGGTCCTGCCACAGGGACCACAGGGCTCCAGGGACAGGCCCCACCCGCCAGGCCGTGCTCTCACCAGAGAACTCAGGGAGCCCCCACAGCCTGTGGGTGACCCGCTCCGCCGTCAACCCCCCAGGAAGAACGGACGTCCCCTGGAACCAGGGCAGAGAGCTGCCCCGACACAGGCCCGGAGTCCCCAACAAGGACCCGCCTGGGACAACGTCCTGAGCCCAGGAAGACGGGCACTTCGGGGGTTCCTCGGGCTGGGAGGCTTTTCCAGGGTCTGGACTCCGGGGTTCGGGCACTAGCCAAAGCCCCGCAGGAGGTTTTAAGAGGCCCAGACCCCGACCTGCTTGGACAAAAGGGCAGACGATGAAGTGCCTGGGGCCACAGTCCCCACGGGGGACGCCTGACCTAGAAGAGCCCCTCGCCTCACTCATATCCGAAGGGCAAGTGGTGGCCGAGGGGTAGTTGGCCGAGGACTGGGACGGCGCGGGGCCCACCGACGGCTGCAGTCTCACAGAAGCAGGACCTCCGCCAGCCTCTAGCGGCGGGCGCCCTGCATCAGCCCCTCCGCCCGGACGCTGGGCCCCTCCCTGGACCGAGCCTTGGGACCAGGGAGGCTCTGAAGAGTGGACGTCCACCGGCCTCGCAGAAGGTGCCCTCTTTCCTCTGCCCCTCGCTGCCGTCCTCAAGGCAAGGGGACTTCAATGGCTAAGAGCTCCCGCTGCGCCCCCCGCAAAGACCGCCATCTTCTGCGAGCAGAACCAGCAGGGGTAGCAGACCCGTCATTGTCGCCGCAGCCCACGGAGGAGGTCGAGGGAGACCTCCAGGTCTGTGGGGCGGCCGCCAAACCCAGCCCCACCGCCTCTCCTGGGGGGCGCCGTGTTGCCGGGTTCCTGGGCCTTTCTCGCTGCACCCACCACCTCTCCCTGGCCTCTTCCTGACCACGCATCCCGTCCTGATGTCCGCTCCCCAGAACCTCAAGTCCCGCACGAAACGCATCTCCTCGTGCCTGGGCCAGGTAAACCTCTAGCTGCCGGAGGATGGCAACCCCGAAGGGGACCCCCAAACACGGCGAGCCGAGACGTCGGCTGCTCCCCGCTGTCCCTCCAGGGCTCCAAAAACCTGGACAGTGCAGGGACCTCTGGGGTCCCAGGCAGGTCAGCGTCCCACTCACTCTGAGGTCATCACAGAAGAGGGACTGTCGCCCAGTCCTTGAGGGGAACATCAGAGGCGGCGGCCAGGCAGGTTCTAAGAGGACATCCGGAGGCCAGCAAAGAGGGAGCCAGAGGCCGGTCCCGATGGCCCCACACAAAACCCCAGGAAGCCAGGTCAAACCAGACAGGCCCGAGACCAACAAGGCAGAGGCCCTGACCCACTGAGGGAGGAAAGATGCAAAACCTGCCCCCAAAGTCCCCCCCGAGTAACAAATGTTCCCCTTTCGTTGGGGGTCTGGTCACAGGTAGACCCACACCCCCACTGTCCCTGGAGACCCCCACTCTCACGTCTGGGAGCATACGCGCTTCCGTGAACCCCACCTGCTCAGCTCAAACTCCGCGTTTGTTCTTGAACGTTACTCAGGAGGAGACAGACTGGGAGCCTCCAGGGACGCCTTTGGGATGGGCCTGGTGGAGGCCTCAGGGCCGGGGTCTCCCCAGGGGACAAGGCCACAGCTACTGGTCTAACGGGGAGGCCGTGGGGCAGCTGTTCCTGCAGGCGGTGAGGCTCTGGGTGGGCTTGGCACTGGGAGCAGCCGGTCGGGGGGGCCAGCCTCGAGCTCAAGCCATAACCCCGTGGATGTGAGAGCCCCCCCAGGCTCACCCTGCGGGCCAAAGCCCCTTACACCTGGGCCGCCAGCTGAGCCCTGTATGGGTTCATGGGCAGGAGGCCTGGACACGCACAGGGACACCCGGACGCTGAGGGGCCTCCGGGCTTTGCAGCAGATGGCCCCACGCTGCAGCGTCTGGGTGCTTCCACGGGGGCGTGGCGGTCGAAGGCAGGTCCTTCCTTGGCCATCGGGGGCGGGAAGGCACCTGCAGCGCGAGAGGGAGGAGATGGCTCCCCGTGAGCTGCTGGGGTCAGGGCGGGCCGGGCGGGGGGTACCTCCTTCCCCCGTGCGCCCGTCCCCGACACGCATGTCACCCACTCCGCTTTGGCCCGGGGAGAGGATGCTGGGGGGTGCCCACCCCCGGAGCCTCAGCGTCCTCATCTGGAAACAGGGGTGTGACAGGGTCTGGGGAGGCCTGTGCCAGCCTGGGGCGTGTGAGCCGTTGCACGGGGCGGCTGGGGCGTGGAGAGGTGGGGCTGACCAGCCATAACCTCAGGATCCCGTCCACCTTCGGAAGCCTCCAGAATCTGCCATGCGGTGGGGTCCCGGGTCTTTCCGGCTGCTCCGGCCTCCAGCTGGGCCCCGTCCCTCCCTCCGCATGGCCGGGGGCTGCTGGCACCGTCTCCCAGAGTGGGGCCTCGGCGGACAACACCCGAGGCCTCTCGGCCAGCACCCGGAAGCCGCGGGCCGTGGTGACCCTGTGCACGTGCAGCAGCGCTGGCCCCTGGTCCGGCGGCCGCAGCATCCGCCCCGTGTGCCGAGGCTGGTGCGGGCCACGGCCTGGGAGCTCGAAGGGCGGGATCTGGGCAGGGATGAGGGGGATGCCTCCCCGGGGCATGGCCGCCGGCTGGCCGGCTGGTGGGGCGGCTGCGGATTTATACCCCAGCCGGGAAGGCGGGAGGATGGGATCCGGTGTCACCGGCCAAGCTGCCTTGCCTTCATTTCTCCCCCCTCCCTGCTCCGCCTGTGCTGTCTCCCCACGTCCACCCCTGCATCTCCCCGTTTCTGGTCTCCTACCCTGGCTCCTCGTGAACTATTAAAATTTCAGCATGATATTAAATATCCACTCTCTCGTGAGACGTCAGAACACGAACAAGAGGCCCAGACCCCCTCGAGCACCGTCTTCGCTTCCAGGTCAGCACAATCCTTCCAGATCTTCTCTAGACCTTCAAAAGCACAGAAGCACGAGGCCTTCTCAACCACTCTCGTCCTGAGGAAATGGGGTCAGAGCAAAGGAATCGGCGTGCCCAGCTGTGTCACACTGTCCCTGAGTCTCGGGAGTGTGTCACTGGGTCACAAACACTGCCGGCCTCAGAAGCCCCCGACTGGTTTTCCCTGGGAGGCTGCGGGTTGGCTGCGAATCCCTTTGCTGCTGTCACCTGGCTTACTGTGGGGGGCCTCCCCCCACTGCGGGGGCACCTGGGCTGGGGCTGTGAGACCCTCTCAGGGCTGCGGGCAGGGGCCTCGTTTCCTTCCACCGTGGCGCATGTCGCCGGGGAAGGTGGGCGCTGCAAGGCTCCTTCCACCACGTCCTGATGGTCAAAGCAGGTGCCCGGGTGCTGGGGGGTGCAGACACCCCCTTTCGCTGGTGACAGCTGTGGAGAGCGAGGGGCTCTATCTCATCAGCCCCCACGTGCAGAGAGCTTCCTCTTTGCACAAAGTCACTTTCCAGTTGGTCAGAGGAAGCGGAGTTTACGCTGCAGACCCCCGGTGACGGGCAGCGAGGTTATTTCCAGTCTTCTACAAACCAGGTCAGACGGACTCTCTAGGGCAGATATGGTTACGTGGGACAGGCGCATTTTACTCGCCTGCTGGGGAATTCTGCCCGAGCCCCCAGGGGTGAGGTCTCCCTCTTTCAAGGGCCCCAGAGCATCGTGTTCTCGTTTTCAGACTTGACACAAAGCCCTGGGCTCTTCCCCACTCCCTACACAGCCGTGGCCCAGCACCTGGCCTCAGAGTCACGGTGTGATGCCTTTCCTTGAACTTGAGGAGTGGGGCCTCAGAGAGGTGGGACCCATCCTCTAAACCACACAGCCACGGAGGGAGGGGGCCGAGCCCTGCGCTCTGTGGCCACAGAGGGCCACTTCTGCTGGGGGACACGGAGGGTGGGGAGCGGTCTAGAGCATGGGGGGTACAGCAGTGGGACAGGAAGCCAGGCTGCCCCCGGGGCTCTAATGTTTCGCTGACCTCCAAGACCTTGCTGCACACTCCCCCCCCGACCTTGGGGTCAAGGCTTCTGGGCCGACTCAGTAGTGACCCCAAGGTCTCGGCCCCGCTGGACGGGCTCACTGTGTGAGCAAGCAGAAGCCCGGGTGCCTGGAGGCTTGGCCCCTCCCCCACATGGCCTCACTGACCCTGTCAAACAGGCACCAGGGAGTTGCTCCCCGGCACTGAGGTTGGGCAGGCTGGACGCCGATTCTAGGTCACAGCCTGCCGCCCGCAGCTAGCCCTGCCTCTGTCCCCCTCGTTCCCCCCTACCCGCCCGGCTGCTGAGGGTTTGGCTCTGGGATGAGGCCTCTGATAAGGGAGGCGGGGCCGCAGGGAAAGCAGGCGGGAGGGGTGAGGAGTGAGCACGGGGCTTGGCCACGTGGCGGACGACGAATTCGCAGCAGCAGCAGCTGCCCACAGCCACGGAACCCAGATCCCCTCGATCATCTGGAAGCCGGCGGCTTCGGTTTCTTTGGTGGCAACGCCCAACGGTAGCTCGTGTGTCCAGCCAGCCCCCGCTCTGAGCCCGTCTGACCCCTCCCCCGTTCTCAGCCCCTCCAGCCCCCGGCCCCGACTGCCACCAGCCTCTGGTACGTGCCTCACTGGCCGTGAAGGGATGATGGGGCCACAGATCCTCCCAGCCCCCCTGGGTGACAAATCGGGCAAAGGAAGCCTGCTCAAGCAGGGACAGTCCCCTGGGGAGTCCTAACAAGTACACGGAGTTTAGAAAACAAGGGTCAGGGAAAACGTCCCACTTGGAGGACAGGACACGGACAGGCACTCCTGAGGGTGGTCTGGAGCCGTCCGGGGAGGGTGGCGGTCTAGAGAGGCCCTCAGGGGATTGCTGGGACGGGACTAAGGGGAAGACAGAAGCCGCAGGGCCCAGTCGAGATGAACATCTCCCTGCTTTGCTCTCGTGTGGAACCAGGAGGCCCTGGTTTCAGGGGACCCTGCTGGCCAGCGTCAGGGCGCACTGAAAGGACAAAGCAGAAGCAGGGATGGGCCACTGGGGCCTTCCCACTGGCGTGTGCGGCCCAACCCACAGGCTGGCCTGGGGGGGCCACAGCTGCCACAGCGTGTGTGTGGGGGCTCCAGCCTCACATGGCCCTCTCCCCTGGTGCGGACAGCTTGGGCCCAGCACCCAACCGACCAGTGGGCTGTACCTGCCCCCCCGGAGGAAGGGCCTGCCACAAAGCCCAGGCTGAGAGCAAGGTTCTGGGGCTTTGGGACACTTGGGGTCTGCAGTTTTATTACGAAAACAGAAACATAACCAATATAAAAAGGAGAGCTCCGTCCCACGGGGGCACGCGCGGCACGGGAGGGCAGCTCTGAGTCCTCGGGCGGCCGACGGCGCCCGCTAGGCGTCCTGCTGCTGGATGAAGGGGTTAGGGATGGCCTCCATGCCGTCCTGCGGGCAGATGAGCACCACGGAGGTGCCCCTGCACACCACCAGGCCCAGCTGGCGGGTGTCCTCTGTGAGCTTGTACTGGTCGTCGGGGTCTGTGGAGTGAGAGGAAACAGTGGCAATGAGACGGCCCCCAGTGGCTTCTAGACCCGAGGGACGGGGATGAGGGGAGAACTGCGGACAGACAGGGTGGGGAGGGGGTGTGGCCCTAAGGAGCCAAATCAAAGGGGACATGCTGGGTTGAGCCACGGGCCGAGTGCCTCGCCCTCCTCCCAAAGCCCAGCCACGCTGCCCTTGTCTCTGAGATGGCCCTGGACCACGAGGGCCAGGAGGAGCTCTGGCGACAGCGGGCCACGCCTGCCCTCTTTCTACAAGCAAACACGGCGTGGGGGGATTCCGGGGCACCGCTAAGCGGGGACCCTGGCGGCTAAGCCAGCAGGGACCACGTTAGGAGCTGCTGGGAAAACAATTAGGCTGGGACTCCCGGCTCCTGGAAAATCCTGGAAGGCCTGTGGGGGTACCGCTAGCCCCAGGTTCGTGGGCGGTTAGGGCTGGGATGAAAGGCCCAGTGACTGCAGCTGAAAACCTTGATCTCTTCTGCAGGATGCTGGGGGAGGGCCAGGCGGTCCCACGTGCCGGAGACCAGGTCTCTGGGGCACAGCTCTCCCTGACCAGATCGTGCTGGGGTAACCTCTGTGCTACGCCTGATCCCTCCAGGAACCCACGTGGGGGGCTGTTCTGGGGCTGAGACAAGACGGCACAGGCCCCACCACGGTGAGGCCGCCCCGGAGGAGCAGGCTCCTGGGGCCTCGAGGCCCAGCGTGCACCGCAGCACCGGCTTGTTTTCCTGACAGGCCCTTGCGGTGCAGCTCTCACAAAGGAAGACATCATCTGGCCACAGAGGCCGGGCCAGGATCCCCACAGGGGTGGCCCCAGACGGGAGGGGGGAAACTGAGGGCAAAGCAAGAGGCCTGGGGCGCCGGCTGTGCAGCCACAACCGCACTTCCCCCACAGAGGGGGCCCTGTGATTCTGTCACCAGAGTAAGACAGGCAGTCCCCGAGGGGTAGGACTGCCGCCCTCCTGGGCCTCAGGCAGGCTGAGCTGCACTTTGTGTCAGGAGATGGGCAGCCGCCGGTCGACCGCCCTACACTGCCACGTGGGATCTGGAGACTTGGGGTGACAGGGACCAGGACCCTCTGCTAGCAGTGGAGGGTCCACCAGGGGCGGCAGGAGACGCGGAAGACCAGCCATGTGGTTCACAAGCACGGTGTCCGTGGTGTGGGGGCGGCTGGGGGGGCCTGGGGCAGGACGAGCCGGGCAAGGAGCCCCCGCGCCCCGCGGCCGTGCCCACCTCTCATGTACTCCACGGTGCCGTCCAGCACGAGGTTGAGCAGCGGGTCGAACCCCTTCAGGATGCCACTGGCTTGTAGGAACCACCGAGAAGAGAAATAGGCGTCAGGGAAGTGGCTGTCTGGGACCGGTGCCGTCGGGCTCCCCCACGTGCCTCTCCAGGGAGGGAGAGCCGGGACACCAGCTCGGGGGTGGGGGTGAGGGCGGGCTCCAGGCGGGGAGCCAGGAGGTCGAGCCCAACCCGCCCACGGAACAGGGCGGCAAACGTCTTCGCAAAGGGCCTGCGGGGGCAGTTTCAGTGGTGTGGGCCCGTGGTCTGGGCCCGTGGTCTCCACAGCAACCACCCGCTTGGCCTTTTGGGGCAAAGCAGCCCCGGGACACGCAGACGCTCGGGAGTGGCTGCGCCACGCGGAGACTCCCCTTACAGATACAGAAACGTGTGACAAGCATCTCATTGTCTTCAAATACTTAGGATTTTTAAAGACCATTCCCATCTTACCAACCACGGGCCCCGCGCACGGAAAGGAGCGGAGCGACGACCGGCGCCGCCGTGTGATGCGCGGGAGACGAGGGGGACCAGCTATCTGGTCTGAAAGCCCCCCCACCCTGCTGCGCAGGCCTCCCCTTCCCAGGCACAGTGGGAGAAGCGGGTGTGCCCCCATGTCAGTACGGGGGGAGAGCTGTGGAGTCTGTACCACGAGCACGGCTGGTGTGACCCGCAGCCACACGGGTGTAGGGCAGGGTCTGCAAAGTACGGCCCGCAGGCCAAAGCCGGCCGCTGCGCTTCCCTAAGTAGCCAGGCTGGCTCACAGCCGCGATCACTTGCTGACGAACGGTCCGTGGCTGCTTTCCTGCTCCAGGGGCAGGAGTGACAGCTGTGACAGAGACACCCTTTATGGAAAATGTCTGCCAGTCTCCGACTTACTGGGTTGGATCCCCTGGCTCTGTGGCTTCCTCTCCCTGCTTGCCCCCAATCCCCACCCTGCAAAACAAAGGTCACGAGGACACCTGCCCGATGGGGTTATGAGCAGCGGGCACTGCGCCCACACCTGTGGGTCTGCCTCAGTGGGGCGCGAGCCATGTCTCCCACCCCGGGGACGACCCTGTGTCACCCCTCCCGCCAAGTGTGGGAGGGGACCCACGAATATGATGGGAGGTCATTCCTGTAAGGGCGTTACAGGACTAGGAAAACGAGCGAGTCTGCAGAAGTGACTGGGGTCCCCAAACAAACCAGTGCACTTCCAGCTCCCGGAGAGAGAGACTCTGCTCAGCCTGATCTGATCAGATGAGCTGTGAAGGGAACAGGAATTTCGTAAAAGAAGAAACTGGAAGCATGGGAAGGATTTTCCTGCTGGGCCTGAGGGAACAAACTGCCATGCTGGGGACAGTGTCCTGTGGCAAGGGCTGGCAGGCCACCTCGGGGAGACACATGTCCCCAGACAGCTGAGCAGGACATGGAGACCCCGTCCTACAGCCACAGGGAACTGAATTCCGCCAACAAGCAGCAGGGCAGGGGAAGAGCCTGGGCCAGAGAGGACAGGCTCCTCCATACTGCTTTCCCGTGACCTGTGAGACCAGGAGCCGCAGCACCCAGCTCCGTCCTGACCGACGCTGCGAGACGGTAAGTCCGCGCTGTCTGAGCTGCTCGAGGGCTGGCGATTTGCTGCACAGGGTGGAAAGCCCTCACGACCACCCTGGGAAGCGAGAGCCGTCTCACCGCTGTCAGCCGCCCCCACCTGCAGGCACTGCGCCGTGAACCACGCCTGTGCCACCCAGGCACCCTCGCCTCGCCTCGGGATCGCTGTCTCAGGACACACCCCGGAGGACAGAGGCAGCTGGAGGAACAGGACATCGCTCGAGTGCTTGCTGGTGTCGGGAACCGAGCTAAGCCTGCCTGCAGCCCTGGAGGGGCTCACCGCGACCCGTCAGGTAGGCGGAGGGAAGAAACGAGGGAGCGGAGCCTCAGGGAAGGCGAGCTGTCCCAGGTGCTCTAGGTGGTGTGCCGAAGCGCTAGGGCTCCGACCCCAGAGGCTAGGCTGCGGGGATACCCAGGACGCGCTGCCCACATGCAAGCGCAGCACCGGGCCTCCTTCCTGCCCTGGCCTCACTGCGTTTCAGGGGAAGATGCGCAGGGCAGTGTCGGGGAACCTGGACAGGTGGTACCTGGTGCTTACACCAAAGGGGCGTGGCCCCGAGTGGAGGGTCAGGGATGCTTCCCAGAGCAAGAACCTCGAGCTGAGAGCAGGGAAATGACTCTGGCATTAACCCAGAGTTAAAAAAAGAGATAAGAGACCCCAAAAGGAGTGACCTGCACCAATCCCACGCCCCTAACCTCACTGCAGCTTGGGCTCTCCCAGGAACACAACGTCCACCAGTCCCTCTGGAACTTCCCGGCTGGCTCCAGGGAGCTGGTCTACCTGAGAGATCCCCACCACCCCTGGAAGGAGGGCGAGGAGGGTCCCTCGGTCTGTTCTCGCAGCCTCCTATCCCGGAAGACCTCCCCTTCCGCCCGCTGCGCGGCTCGGTCCGGTCTACACGGGGTGCTGCGGGAGGAAGCCGGCAAGAGCTACGAGGCTCACAGGTTTCCATCTCAACCGGCAACAAGCCCGAGCTGTCGGCCCACTGTGCGGCACACCCTCGGCAGCCCTGTGGTAGCGCAGGGCTCCTGGGAGCCACGAGGCTGTCCTTTCCCCGGGACCGCGGCGGCTGACGGCGCCCGAGCGGAGCCCGCGCTCAAGGCTGACTGCAGGGTCAGGTGGTCTACCCGGGGAGATGCCTGGTTGGGCTGTCACATGGCCCCAGCGGCACCCAGGGTCGCCCCGGGCAGGCTCCGCGAGCGAGAAGCGGAGCCCGGGCAGCGAGCATCACGGGCCAGCTGGGGCAGCCACCCGGGAGGAACTGCGAGAGAGGGGCGCACAGAGCGCAAGCCGGGGATGCCCGTCCCGGCGGCACGTCCGCGGCTCGGGCTGTCCGGCCCCCGCCCGGGCCTTGGCTTCCCCGCGCGCGGAACGCGAGGCGCAGCGCCGACGCCGGCGGGGTTGGGAGCCCGCCCGACTTCTCCGGCCCAAGCGCTCGAGGCGGAGCCGGCATCCTCCGCCGGCGCTCGCCCCAGGCCGCTCACGGGGTGCGGGCGGCGGGGTCTCACCTTCGCGGCCTCCCTGAAACTTCACCCGGATCGTCTTGTCGATGTACTTAGACAAGTCCAAGATGCTCTCTTTCTTCTTCTTCTCTTTGTCCTGCAGGGGAAGCAGAGCGCGTGAGGCGTGGAGCGCGGCCGGGTCCCACACCGCCCGCCCCGCCGGCCCCGCCGCGCGCTCACCGCCATCTTGCCGCGCCACGCCCCTCTGCGCAGGCGCCGCCGCGCGCCCTTTGACCCTGCCCCCGCGCGCAGGCGCGGAGCACAGACGGCGCAGGCGCGCCCGGCGCGCCGGGGCGTTGCTGGGAAACATCTGGCGACGCCTGCGGCTGGAACCGGCGGACATGGCGGCGGCGGCGGCGGCGGCGGCGCTGGCGCGGCTCGCGGCGGCCTTCCTCCTCCTCGTGGCCCAGGTGAGGCTGCGCCGGCCCCGCCGGCCCCGCCGGCTGTGACACCCGGCCCCTGTGCCCCGGGCCGCGCGCGGGCCCCGCCCCACCTGGCCTGGGGGTCGGCCTCGGGTTTGCGCGCCCCCCTCGCGAGTGGCCCGCGGACCGGGAGCCGGGCCGTGACCTTGCGGGCCTGTCCCCGGCCACTCTCTCTCCTCCGCCTCGGAGCCCTCTCTAGCTGCAGCGTCACTCGGCGCGTCTGGGTCTGGAGTTTGGGAGTCCCCCTACCTCCCCAGGCCCCGCTCCGTTTCGAGGTATCCAGCCGCCGCCGGGGACGCCCCTGCCTGGCTGCGTGGCCTTGGCCGGGCGGCTGCCAGTCTCCGAGCCTCAGTTTCCCCTTTCGCGCGATGTTCGCGGGGGTCCGCGTGGTTGCGGTAAGCACGGCGCGCGGTGCCTGGCCGTGTCGCCGAGCGGCCAGGAGACCCTCCCTGGAAGTGGGGTCGCGTTGCCGCCACGGACTCCGTCCGGTGACCTTGGGCAAGGGAGGTACCCCCTTTGGGCGTCAGTTGCTCACCTGCGGCAGGAGGAGAAGAGTGCAGTGAGGACGCCGCCGGTGGTGCACGGGGGATGCTGTATGTGCTCCTTCTCCGGCACTTAACGTTAAGGGTCTCGGGCTGGCGGTGTCTTGCCGCCCGCCGGCTGATGGACGTCATCGTGAGCGCAGGTCCTCACCCGCTCTCCCCTGGGTCATGCAGCTCAGGGCGCGGTGTCCCTAACCCGCCCTGCGAACGCAGCCATTCCCCTTGAGCGGTGCACCCCAGCCCACTGCCCCTCCACGGCGGCCTCAGGTGGCCGGTGCTCTCCCGCATCCCCAGTCCCCTCCCAGACTAGACCAGGCAGGAGCGAGGTCTTTGAAAGTGTGTCAGGTCCTGCGTCCAGAAGAGAGCCTTCCCGAGGCGGCCAGCGCGTGTGGGAGGCCTCTGTGCTTTGGCTGCCTGGGACACTTCCCGTCCTTTCCTAGTTCGCTGAGGGCACTCTGCTCTCTTGTCTTCCCCGTGTCCCTGGAATGCCCCTGGTCGTGCTTCTGGTCTCAGCTGAGTTGTTCTTTCCTCTCCCCACCCCCGAGAAGCTCTCTGGGCTGCCCCCTCCCCAGCTCTGGGCTGAGCCCCCGGCCCTGCCCCAACGCTGCTCCCTCACTTTCCTCAGCAGTCTAAGTCCGTCGGGGGCAGGGACATTTTGAATGGGAGCCGGATGAGAAGTGGACACAGGGCAATGGGGGCCCCACGGAGGGAGAGACCAGGTTTGCTTGGGGAGGCTTTGTGGAAGCAGGGACCCCTGAGGGGTGTTCTGAAGGATGAACAGGAGTTTGCCGGGTCTCGAAGGCAGAGGGAGGGGCCGCGGGGCTGAGCGGCGGGACCAGGGGTGAAGGTGTGAGAGCTGACGACTCATTTTGAGCAGGTGAGGAGTCTACCCTGGTTGGTAATATGCTCACACCCTGAGAAAGATGACACCCCAGAGGAGGCCCTCAGGTGCCCTTGAAGGGAGCTGGGGTTGCCCCTTCGGCTGAAGGGCACGGGGGAGGGGCAGCAGGAGTGGCTCCCAGGCCGAGGGTAAAGGGCAGGCGCCCGGCAGGTGGCGAAGGCTTGTGGTGCTCCAGGGCAGGCTGAGGGTTTCGGACTTTGTCTTGTGCGAGCAGAGGACGGTGTCGGAGCGTGTGATGAGAGCACTTGTGCTGGTTGTCCCGGGCACAGAGCCCGGGTCTGTCTGTCTGCCTGCCCCGGGATAGGACAGACGGCACTGTGGTGGGTGGGTGTGGTTCTCTGTGGGAGTTTGGGTCCTGGCGCCTGAGGATAAGGCCAGCTTTCCACCGGCTGGGACGCTGCTTGTGGGCAGCCCCGAATTCACCTGCTACCATTTTGTAACCCTGGGCGAGGGAGTCCCCAAATAGACGTGTGTCCCCCAGTGGCAACAAGATGTGCACATAAGGATGGTAGTGGGGTCTGCTACTCAGCAGATCTGAAGTCGGGTCAGTGCTCTCCCCACCCCTTTCCTCCCTTCTCCACTCCTGCACCTGTCCCCTCTGCCCTCCTCAGCCTGTCCCCTCTGCCACCTGCACCCCCCCACTCCTGCACCTGTCCCCGCTCCTCCTCTGCCTCAGCATCTCTTTCCATGCTTCCTGGGTTCTTATGTCCCCACCCTGTTCTGGAACTGACCGAACCTTAGAAGCACGACTGCTTCCGGCCTGGACTCATGAGCTTTTCTCAGACGCCTGCGGATGCCTTCGTGGTCTCCCCAAAGCGTGGTGTCCCTAGAAGCTCCCGAGCCCGTTTAGAGACTGTGGTGTGTCGAAGGTGGTCTGTCTGGTAGTCCCAGCGATTTCCGGCTCTCCGGATTGGGTTGAGTCCTTCTGGAGAACGTCTGGATCCTCTCACTCTGTACGCTGGCATCTGACGTGCGCGTGGGCTCATTTCCTAACGGGCAGCCGGCCGTGCGGGCTGTGGGCAGTGAGGTCCGTGGGGTGCGCTTCTGTGCTTGCTAATGACCTCTGTAAAGAGAAGCAGCTTTTGCGCGTCCCCATTTTACACAAACAACACTTTTCCCCACAGTCTGGACCCCACAGAACAGGGGTCAGCAGACATGTCCTGCAAAGGGCCAGACCGTGACTGTTTCTGGCTTCGTGGGCCACGTGGTCTCGGCCGCAACCTCGCAGCTCTGCCGGGGTCATGGAGAGCGGCCAGAGGCCCTGCGTGCGGGAATGGGACAGTTGTGCTCCAATAAAACTTCATTTAGAAGTGCAGAAGGAGGGCTGCAGGAGGCTGGGGTGTCGGGGGATCCTCCGTTCCCCACCCTGGCCCCTGGTTCTGAGCCTGGGGTGACCCTCTGGAAGCCGTGTCCGGACAGGTAGAGCGCTTTTGGCTGCGCGGACAGGTGCCCTTGGCGGGTGCAGTCTGGTGGGGAGAATGGAAGGGAGGGCTCCTGGTTCTGCCTCCAGTGGAGGGAATGAGGGGCCACAAGAGGTGCGCGGAGGTTGGCCAGGGCAGATGAGGGAAGGGTGCGGCCTGCCGAGGTGCTCTGAGACCCCTGGTTGGCCTCAGGCAGCCCCCAGCTCCTCCCCTCACGAGCCTGGGTTCTTGGAGCTCAGCGCCCCCTCCGCACGGCCTCTCCGCACACCCCCAGCAGTGCACGAGGCAGCAGGCAGCGGGGTCAGGTCAGAGGTGCCCGCTGGATGAGCCGGTCGTCGGGGACCCTGCCAGCTGTGGGGTCGGGACCCCCTGGATCTCCACGCTGCCGTCAGCTCAGCATGACCAGGGCCGGGATGAGAAGCCCCTGGAGTGGCCGGGCCTCGCCAGGCCTCCACCGTCAGTTTGGCTGAGCGGGGTCCGGTCAGTGGCCCAGGCCTGGTGTCGGGAGCCGTGATCCCGTGGGACCTGCGGCCCCGTCCGCTGCACGCTCTGCCCCGACGGCGGGGTGTGTGGCTTGCGGTGTCGGCCAGACCCTATCGAGTGTCCCCGTCCAGACGAGTGGATCTAGGTGTTTGGCTCCTTGGCACATTCTTGGTGATCCAAGGAGGGAGTTTTCCATCTCAGTCTTGGGTGATCGCAGCCCACAGGGAGCACAAGCTCCAGAAGCGTGGCCCCCGCGAGCCCAAGGTGCTCAGAGCAGGCTTCTGGGCCAGGCGTGCGGGGCGCCCCGAGGTGCGGTGGCTGGACTGACCCCCTCGGCTTCTAGCACCGGGCTTCTCTCCTAAGACCCCTCCTCCCTCAGCGCACCCCTGGCACCTGCTCGCACTCGGGGTGAGCCCGCCTGGGGCAGAGCCGCTGAGACCCGGGCCCGAGTGCTGTGTGAGTCTCTGCTGACGAAGTGCTCCCGAGAGATGGAGCCTGTGCTTGTGGGGGGCTCTGTGCCCCGGCCAGAGCCCAGGGAGGAGGTGGGAGAGGGCCCCCTGTGCAGCACCGGCCTGCCAGCCAGCCGGGCAGCAACCCGGGGAGGGCTGTGGTGTTCCAGGCAGGAGATGTGGGTGGGCAGGAAGTGGGGACACCTTTGTATGAAATTGCGGTTTTTCCTGGAGAGTAAGCTGGTGTTCGACTGAAAAAAAGAGAGTCAGCCCCTCTGGCCCAGGCCCCCCGCCATGCCGCTGTCCTTGAGGGGCGTCCGGTGTCCGAGGACTCCGGGTGGTGCCCCACGCCTTGCTTGCTGGGTCGTCAGGGCCCTCTGGCGTGGCCCTCCCCGAGCAGCCAGCTGTCCCGTGGGCTTGGGAGGAGGACCGTGGCGCTAGCCGGCTCCTCTTCCTCCTTCTGGGAGGCTGGGGCAGGGTGGGGAGACAAGCTCTGCTGGCTCCGGGCCTGCGCGGAGAGCCGGCCATGGCCCGTGGGCGTCTGCATGACTCTCCTGGGCCGCGGAGTCTCCCAGCTCCCAGCCCCAGGCGGCCGGCCTGCAGACCGCCGGCTTCCTGCCAGGACTCTGAGCGGGGCGGCCAGTCCCGCCTGGGCTTCTGCTGGCCTGTGCCTGGCAGGGGCCAGTCATGTGACCGAGGCTGCGAGGTCCCCCCGGAAAGTAAGGTGTGGGACGAGGGCCCGGAGCCGGCTGGCCTTCCCAGTCAGTGGCCAGTAGGTAGTTCTTCCAGGAGCCTGCGGGTGAGGGGCGCCCCCCGCCGCCTGCGGGTGTGCTGGGGGCTCCTCTAGGCCTTGCCCTGTGTCCCGGCCTCAAGCCGCCGCCCAGGGCCTGGGGATGGGTCTGCGGGTCCGCCGTGTCCCCCTCATGACAGAGGCACGGGGTTTGCCTTCTTCCTGTCCCATTGATCCTGTGCGAGGCCCTGTGGGGTGGTGCTGTCCCTTCTGTAGGAGCCACGGGGAGAGGACCTGACAGGGCCACAGTCAGCACCCGGGTCTCCCTGGGGATGCTCGTCCCCACCCTTGCTGCCCTCGTTGTTTTCCCCAGCATCTCCAGCACCTGGTGGTGTCCCGTCTGTCCTGTAGGAGGGAGGAAAGCAGCCCGAGCCCTGGGTGGGGGCTGTCCTCGTTTGGCTCAGACCCTGATGTTTCTGCCAAGCGCTCTGACCCCTGCCTTGTCGCTGCAGGTGGCCTGTGAGTATGGCATGGTGCACGTGGTCTCCGAGACGGGGGGTCCCAGAGGCAAAGACTACTGCATACTCTACAACCCACAGTGGGCCCACCTGCCACATGACCTTGGCAAAGCGGTGAGTGTCCACCAAGGCCCTTCCTCAGGACGGTCTTCCCACTGGGGTCTTTCTCGGTGGGCCTGGCAGGCCCGGAGGTGCTGTGGGACGCCCCCTCCGGACTTGGGGTTGGGTCTGTCCTGCAGGAGGACAGAGGAAGGGCCTCAGCTGTGAAACCATGCGGGGGGTCTGGGCACACTTCCGGGGCTGCTGGGGTCTCAGGTGGCCCCGGAGCGGCCCCATAACCTCTCTGGACCTCAGTGTCCTTGGTCAGAAACAAAAGATGTCCAGGCGCTCCCACTAGGGGCACTGGCCACGTCCCCACACGCTGGCAGGGGGCCGGCTGGCAGAGGGGTCCCTAGAGCAGTGAGGGCGGGACCAGCAGCCCAGCGGTGCATGCGTGATTCTCAGCCCGAGGCTGCTGCTCCCGCCAGCCGGGCAGGCACGGAGGGTTTGCTACGATCGAGGGTTTGCTACGGTGTCCTCTGAGCATTCACCCCGTCCCTCCCGTGTGCCTCGCGCTTGGGTGTGTGTACGTATGCGCTCGTGCATGTGAGTGCGTGTGGGTGCGTGTGTGTGTGAACGCACAGGTCCGTGTGAACGTGAGTGCGGGCACACGTGTGTGCATCCCCCCTCCCCCCACATTCCTGGATCAGCCGGTGTAAACGCGCCCCTCCCCCCCAGTCTCTCCTGCAGCTGCGGGACTGGACGGCCTCCATGCTCTGCTCCCCGCCCGATGTCCCAGCCAGGGGCTTCAGCAACCAGATCCCGCTGGTGGCGCGCGGCAACTGCACCTTCTACGAGAAAGTGCGGCTGGCGCAGGGCGGCGGGGCACGCGGGCTGCTCATCGTCAGCAAGGAGGCGCTGGTAGGGCCCCAGGCTGTGCTGGATGGGGCGTCTTGGAGGGGCGCGGCCCAGAGCGGCCCTGGGGTCCTGTAGGGCTGTCCTACAAGGCCTCAGGGCAGAGCATGGGGGTGCCCAGGGCAGGGTGGCCTCTAAGCGACTTGACCTTAAGGCCCCGAAAGTGAAGCCAGAGCTTTTTCTCCGCTGCAGGGAGGGACAGACACACACACACAGTCCGTCTCTGCACCCTCCAAGAGGGCGGGCTCGGCGCACCCCGCAGTTGGGGGCAGCCTGCCTCGCCCCGGGTGGGCCTTGGTAAGCTGTCCTGTCCCTGCCGCATTCCCTGCCTTGGCCCCCAGGTCCCCCCAGGAGGCAACAAGACCCAGTATGATGAGATTG
Source organism: Lontra canadensis (assembly GCF_010015895.1). Lineage (NCBI taxonomy): Eukaryota > Metazoa > Chordata > Mammalia > Carnivora > Mustelidae > Lontra > Lontra canadensis. The sequence goes on from NW_022631178.1 coordinate 1,470,047, forward strand.
GCATTCCTGTGGCCCTGCTCAGCCACAAAGACATGCTGGACATCTTCAAGGTAGGGCCTCCTGTCTCCTTCCATCCGCGCTGGTCGGGCACGTGCGTGCCTGGGGGGTGGGTGGTTCACGCCGCGCCCATCACCAGCTCCCCAGGAGAGGGCAGGAATGGAGAACCGCCCCAAGGTCAGAGTGCCCGGGCCCCAGGCCGCCCTGCCCCCGCCCGGCCCCGTCTGACCAGGGCCCGCGTTCGCCCGCAGTTTGTGGGGTGCCTTCGGGAACCGGTGAGCTTCCAGGCACAAGAAGGACAGGAACATTCTGTCTGTGTGGAAGCGTTGGAATGTCCCCCCGCAAAGCCTGCTAGACGTTCCCCACGTGACGTGCCCCTCCTGTGCACATGCGTGTCCCGGTTCAGGGCTCGTGTCCCCACACGCGCACGGGCCCCTTCCACTGACCTCGTGGGAAGCTTTTGCCGCCAGAGTTGATTTTTTGGGGGGTGGGAGTGGCAGGTGAAGGCCTGGGGCTTGGGGCCCTCCGGGACAGGCCCCCTGGGGTGGGTGAGGGGACAGGGACGGCAGCCCCAGCCTTGAGCTCCGGCGCGTTCTCTGAGGCAGAGCTTCGGCCGAGCGGTGAGGGCAGCGCTGTACGCCCCCAACGAGCCCATGCTGGACTACAACATGGTCATCATCTTCGTCATGGCTGTGGGCACCGTGGCCCTCGGGGGCTACTGGGCTGGGAGCCGGGACGTGAAGAAGTGAGTGCCCGGGGAGGCCAGCGATGGGGCCCGCGCTGGGCGGGTCTGTGGGTGGTCCCAGCGCCGTTCGAGGGGATCCCGTCACTCGCCATCAAAGTGGCTGTCACAGCGTGGCTCCCAAGGTCCCTGGCGCCAATGTGGCGCCCCTGTGGAGGGCACGGCAGGGACACACAGTGGGCGTGCAGAGGGAGCCCCTCGGCATCTGGGTGCTGTGCCAGCCGGAGGGCATCCCCTGGACGCGTCTGTGCCTCCCCCAGAAGGTACATGAAACACAAGCGGGATGATGGGCCCGAGAAGCAGGAGGACGAGGCGGTGGACGTGACCCCTGTCATGATCTGTGTCTTCGTGGTCATGTGCTGCTCTATGCTGGTGTTGCTGTATTACTTCTACGACCAGCTCGGTGCGCCCCCATCCCACCGTGCCCCAGGGAGACCGAGGCCCAGTCCCCCAGCCCACCTGGAGGAGCCCCGCTGCTTGGCTGTGGGGTGGATGGATTCCGAAGGAGGGGGCCTTGGGGCCAGGAGCTGTGCCTCCCATTCACTCTGTGAATTCACAACCCCACGGGGCCCTTCCTGCCAGTGGGTATGGGGTGGGCCCCCCCCTCACTGGCGGCCCCACCCGCAGTCTATGTGATCATCGGGATCTTCTGCCTGTCCTCGTCCACCGGCCTCTACAACTGTCTGTCACCGCTGGTCCAGAGGCTGCCCTTCGGCAGGTGCAGGTAAGCCCCGGGGGGCGCCCCCTGCCAGGCCCTGCGCCCCTGCCCCGGTGCCTGGGCCTAGCCCCGTTGGTCTCCCGCCTCCTGGCCCCGGGAGCTCCGAGCCCTACTTGGATGGTGCCAAGGATCCCCTCCCTCCCCTGTGGCCGTGGGCAGGCATCCCGCACCCATCCCGTGCTGGCTGCGGCTCCTGGCCTCAGAGCAGGGCAGAGTGGAAGGGGGGAGTTCTCCGGCCTCCCCCTCCCCGCCACCCCGTTGCAGCTCAGGCCCCGTGGGGACAGCGTGAATGCGTGTTGGTCCCAGGCAGCGCAGGACCACAAGGGCGCAAGCGCTGCTGCTCCAGACCTGGAAGGGGTCTAGTCTGGTTCTGATGGGCCCAGTGGCCCATTGCCAAACAGTGCTCAGAAAGCTCAGATTGTGGGGTGAGGCCTTTCCAGGCTGCTGTCCCAAGGTCAGAGGTCAGGGGCCTGCAGTGGTGGGGCCGTGGGCTCCTGGGGGGCAGGGCGCGGGCGGAGGTCTGTCTCCTACCCTGCTGCCTTCTGCTCTGCCCTTGGGGACCTCCCTCCTGGAGCTGCCGTAAGGCATGAAGAGGGGTGTTCGTAGGGAACGTGCAGTGGACGAGGGGGTGAGGCGGGGGTGAGCGGACCCCCCGGGTGCTGGGCGGTGGCGAGGAGCCAGCTCCCCTTGACGGCCCGCCTGCCCCCAGGGTCCCCAACAACAGCCTGCCCTACTTCCACAAGCGTCCTCCGGTCAGCCTGCTGCTCCTGGCGCTGCTCTGCCTGGGCGTCAGCGTGGTGTGGGGAGTCTTCCGGAATGAGGACCAGTGAGTGCCACCCCGTCTGCCGCCTGTCCTCAGACGCCCTGGGCCTCGCCTCCCCGAGCCGCGAGCGTGGGCCGTGTGGCAGCCAGTGTGGCGGCCGCGTCCGGTGTCGCGCGTCTGTCCTGCTGCCACGGGGTCGCCAGCGCCTGGGATCTGGGTCCGAGATGCCGCCCGCCCTCCTGGCCCCGGGCGCCCCGAGCGCATGTTCTCCAGGGCGCCGGGGGGTGTAGGGAGGCCTGGAGCCTGCGGGCCCCCCTCCCCGCTCCCTGCGACACCGTCTGGCGCGGCTCTGAGCTCTGAGGCGGTGAACCGCTCTTGGCGGTGCTGCCACTTGGAGCCGTGACAGATGTAATTGGCAGAAGGAAAACGTGAAAATATTTTGAGTCCTTTGTACACAAAGAGAACATGAGCTCTCACAGTTTGATCGAAGCCAGAAGACTTGCTTCGTTCTAGAAAGTCAGAACAGGCCCCATTGCCACCGCGTCTGGGCGCCCACTGGCCGCCGGCAAATCTTCTCTTTGTTCTTTGTGGCTGCCCTGGTCACCCTGGCCGGGAGACCAGCTCCGGCTCTGTGACGACCTCGGCACAGATGGGGCAGTGGGGGCGAGCCAGCACGTGGCCGGTGTGGCCCCATGGTGGCAGCTCCCTGTCGGTGCTGCGGTCACACGTGCACCTCTGTATCCCCTCCGCCTCCCAGTCCCTGAGCCCCCGTTTCCCAGGCCGAGAGGCTGGTGTGGAACCTGGCTGAGCGCGAGTTCGACTTTTCTAGGTTGTGGGAAAAGTACTTTTGAAGAGAGATTCAAGTTGCTGCATTATCCCTGTGCCTGCCCCTGATGTGAGTGTGGACGCTGTCCCCAGAGGGGGACAGACCCCAGGGCGTGTGGTGTCAGAGGGCCGCTCCCCACCCATGACCAGCACAACCCGCGGCCCTGCCCGTCCCGCCGGGGCCGGCAGCCGAGTTGTCACCGCCGGCCGGGCACAGACAGCTCAGGAGACCCGCCGCCTCAGCAGATGAGGAAGGAGCGGCGGGCGGGTGACGCCTCCGGCACAGCCCCTGGCCCAGCGGTGACGCTGCTCTGCCTTCCAGGTGGGCCTGGGTCCTTCAGGACGCGCTGGGCGTCGCCTTCTGCCTCCACATGTTGAAGACCATCCGCCTCCCCACTTTTAAGGTGAGAGCCCGAGGACGTGGGGCCGCTGGGGTGGGCGTGGGCGGGACGGTTGTGTCCTGAGAGCCTCCATGCCCACCGCGTACCTCGAGTGGCCCCAGGCCTGCTGTCACCCACCTGTGCTCGGGCGTCCCTGGCCCTCCCCGGGCAGCGTGGTCTTCGGGCTTTGGTCCCTCCTGCCGCCTCCCCAGTGACAGGGCTCAGGGATCCACTGCAGCCCTGCCTCCCAGTGTGACAGCCATGGCAGTGACCACAGGGCCACGAGGACCCCTGGAACCCTCCCCTGGGCGGGGCTGCAGGCTGGGGCTCTTCCAGGGGTGGCCGCTGTGCCGGGGGGAGCTTGCTCCAGGCTGAGGCGCACATACGGGCAAGCGAGCGTGGTCGGTGGCCCTGCACGAGGGCCCGGGCCGTCATCCCCGAGGGGGAGCACGCGGCATGCCATGAGGAAGGTTCGGCACCCCACCCCCTTGGTGACCAACCACACAGCGTGTCCCTTGAGCCTCACGCCTCCCGGCTTTTCCATCCCTCAGAAGCCTCGCCAGCCTGACCTCGTGGTGCCAGGGACAGGCCTGGGTTTGCTCAGATTGTCCCCTCGCGGCTTTGTCCCACGGGGCGCTTCTGAGCCTTGTAGGAGGGTGGGGGGTGCGTTCTGGGGGTCCGTGCACCTGCCGCCATGCCGCGCACCCATCAGGACGTCGCCCCTCAGGCCTGCACGCTGCTGCTGCTGGTGCTGTTTGTCTACGACGTCTTCTTCGTGTTCATCACGCCCTTCCTCACCAAGGTGGGCGCCCCCGCCCAAGCCCTGCTGCCGCGCCCCCCCCCACCGCGCACCCCCCTCTGACGCAGGCCCCTCTCTGTTAGAGCGGGAACAGCATCATGGTGGAGGTGGCGACCGGGCCCTCGGACTCGGCCACCCACGAGAAGGTACGTGGCGGGCCCGCGGCCGAGGTGCTGCTGGGAGGAGGGTGGTGGGCTCGGGTGGGTCCTGGAGACGGCCGCCTCCTCGCCCCCCCAGCTCCCCATGGTCCTGAAGGTGCCCAGACTGAACGCCTCACCGCTGGCCCTGTGTGACCGGCCCTTCTCCCTGCTGGGCTTTGGGGACATCCTGGTGCCAGGTACTGGGGCGCGCCACGCCGTGGTGGGCGTCCTCGGGAGTGTCAGGCCATGGGCGGGCGGGGGCGGGTGTGGATGGTGAGGAGCGGGCGGGGGCGGGTGGCCCCTGGGGCTCCCGTGCTGCACGGGGCAGGTGGACGTGGCACGGATGTGGCTCGTGGCTGCACTCGTGGCGGGGGTGGCGCGAGCCCGGCCCACGCGCCTTGTCCCTGCAGGGCTGCTCGTGGCGTACTGCCACAGGTTTGACATCCAGGTGCAGTCGTCCCGAGTCTACTTCGTGGCCTGCACCGTGGGTAAGTGCCCTCGCGCCCGGCCTCTCACGTCCCCACGACTCTCGAGGCCGCGTTTCCTTCGTTGTATCCTCTTGTCCTCATCTCCTGCTTCTTTCTTCGGTTACCAAAGCCATTGACGTGGAAGCGACCTGTCTGGGGAGCCCCAGTTGCTCTTAACATTTTCCAAACCAGTTGGCTTGCCCGCGTCCAGGCATCGCCCTGGGAGGCCTCACTGGTAGCACTTGTCGGTGCACGTGTGTCCCCCTGTCCCTCCAGCTGGGATGCGCTGTGGCCCCTCCTCGTGCGCAGAGGCCGTGTGCACTGGGCCGGAGCACAGCCCCGTGGGGGAGGCCCCGGCACGACCCGGGCTGACCTTGCAGGCGCACTTGGGGGTTGTCCCCATCTGCCCCTTCCTGGCCCGGCTCGTGCAGCCGCTCGTCCGCTCGCTGTCCCTGAACCTGCCCCCAGGCCTTGCGTCCTGGCGGTGGTTGTCAGAGCGCTGTCTGTCAGGTGGCGTCCGTGGCTCCTTGTTGCTGGACCTGCGCCCCGCGGTGGGCAGCAGACGCCGCCGTTCCCCCGAGGCTGTCTGCTCTTGGGCCGCTGATTTAGGATGCGGGGCAGTGAGGAACAGAGCCCTGGGGCACCAGGCGAGGGTCAGGCCAGAGCCACGGGCAGGATGAGGGGCCCAAGACCAGGCTGTAAACGGTTGTTTCCTTGCCACACCTTCCTGAAGCCCCCCAGGTCGCGGTCAGGACGAGGAGCTGCTGTGCCCTGTGCGGTGGGAGAGCCGGCCCCGTGCCCCGCGCCGCCTCCCCGCCTGTCTCATGGCCGTGCCATCGCAGTCCCCCTGGCACAGCGTGGGGCTTCTGACCGTGTGCCTGCGTTGCTCGTGTGCAGAGTTATCTCTGACTGAGGGCGCGGGAACGGGACTCTCAGGCGCAGTCACAAGCCTTTGTCTGGCGGCCTCTCGGCCCAGAGCTGGGCCTCGCCACCACCGCGGTGTCGCCCCTGCCTGTCTCCTGCCCTCCCCATGCGCTCCCGTCTGTCCGTCTGTCCTGCTCCACGTGCCCACGACAGGCAGGGGCTGGGCTGTGGGGCTGCCCGCCGGGGTAATGCGTCGCCCGTCTCTCCCCACAGCATACGGCATCGGGCTCCTGGTGACGTTCATGGCCCTGGCCCTGATGCAGCGCGGCCAGCCCGCCCTCCTCTACCTGGTGCCCTGCACGCTGGTGACAAGCTGCGCCTTGGCACTCTGGCGCGGGGAGCTGGGCACGTTCTGGACGGGCAGTGGCTTTGTGGTGAATACCAGTTTGCTCTGAGTGTCCGCGAGCAGTAAGAGCCCAATAAGCCCTAACTAGACTTACAGTTGCGTAAAACTCCCAGTTGGATGACCGAGCCCCACAGCCTGTGTCCCTGGTCAGCGCTTCCCGTTCCCAGAGGCCTTTGCTTTGCCGTCAGCCTGTGTGGCTCTGTCCTTCTGGGTGTAGCTTGTGGACACGGCCCTTGCTCTGAAGTGCCAGTCCCAGGGGTGGTGACACGTCATTGGATCGGATCTTGGTTTCCAGGCATTTCCACCATCAGGAACGCAGAGTGGGCCCTCCCTGGCCTCCCATGGCGGGCCCATGGCGCTTGTCTTGCTGCTGCTGGTTTCAGGGCGGGAGGCCCCTCTTACTGGAGCACCGTGCCTTCAATGTGAAAGCACGAGGTCTCGTGTGCCTGTGTCCCCGGGACGGAGCTGACCTCCTCCTGCCGCCCTGTCAGTGAATCACAGGACCTGGCCCCTCCGTGACGGGAGCTCCGAAGGGCACTCGGTGTCTCCCGAGCGTGGTCCGCGGCCCCGAGTTACCGTGTCACATGTCTTGCACCAAAACACTCCTCTCGTCCCGGCCTAGACATGGCGGAGGGAGGGGGGCTGCTGGGCACCCCGACTAATTACCCAGACCCCGTAGCCCGATGCTGGGGCCTTTAGCCCTTCCCTGGACCCTCGGGGAAGCACGCTGGCTTCACCGCCCTCCCTCCTCGAAGGGTCTCAGGCCCAGTGAGTGCTTAGTTCTGGAAGGTTCAGGTGGTGGGGAACAAGCCAGAGATGTCAGAGTCAAGGTTTCTGTCGGGTGGCCGTCCTGGGGTCCCAGTGCTGCTGGTCGTATGTGGTCTGGAGGGAAGGTGGCTCCTGGGCCTGGAGCCAGACCCTCCAGGGACCCCAGCCGGTCTGCCCGCCTCACCCCTGCTGCCCCGGGCTCTTCCAGCCCCACCCAGGCCTGACGCGGTCTCTTCTCTTGCAGAAGGACCTACCTCCATCTCCTTGGGCGCCGTCTTCCGCCACCGGCCCGCAGCCCGGGAAGGACTCTGACAGCAGCCTCTCGCAGCCGCCTCCAGGCGAAGGACTGGCCAAGTGCCCTGTGTCCCCAGAGCAGCCCCCGGAGGTGTCCACGCCCGAGGAGACCGGGGCCGGGGCGCACCCACAGGAGCCCGTGAGCCCCGCGGGCTGCACCCCGGAGCCCACAAGCACGGTGGGCGCCTCGGCCTAGGAGGTGGCACAGACACTCGGTCCCTCGTCGCTACCTGCCGCGCCGAGACCCCGAGACTGGACCTGCCCGGCCCCCCCACCCCAAATTGGTGCTCCGGTCTGGCCGACGCCCCCGCTCTTCCTCCTCCTCAAGCCGAGCCCAGCTGTGTCCTGGACCCTCTCCAGCCCTGCTCCCCGCTCCTGTGGCTGCCGCGAGCCCCTCCCCCGCTCCGGCCCACGAGGTCACGTCGCCGTCGCCGTCACCGTGACAGGAGCAGCACCCAGCTCCGCGGTCTTGCCTGTCCGCCTGGTGTTTCCTCAGCAAGAGCAGGAAGCGCTCGGCTGCGGCTGCCGGTCCGCCCACATCTGGTGCTTCCCGCTCTGCTGCTCCCTCAGGTTCTGGCCTGCAGAGCCCCGTCGTGCCGGCACCGGGGTCGGACGCGCCTCGGGGTCGGTTGGGGCGCCCGGTGGGCCCTGCCCTGCCTCCATCAGCCTGGGCGCCTGTGCTCCAGCTTCTCCGCCTGTGAATAAACGGCCACGACGTGTCGAACTCGGGTGGTGTCGCCTCTTGGGTCTGAGTCTCAGCCGGGCCTCGGGACAGCCGGTCCCCGGTCGCGCCATCCACGGGGCTGCGTCTCTCTGCTCGGCTCCGTCCCTCCAGCTGAGATGGACTCGGGCCCCCATCCTCCCCACAGCACCTGCACGCTCTCAACCCCACCCCAGCCCGGCCTCTAGGGACAACACCGGCCAGGCGAGCGCGCTTTCTGTTTAAACCACCCGGGAGCTTCTGGAATGTGGAGAATATTCTGGAATTGGCATTTTGTCTTCTACCTCACTGACAGGGTTCTCCGAACGTCACAACGGAAATGCCGCCGTAGGACTGGCCGCGGGGCGGCGGCCCCCACGCCATGGCGCGCGCCCGTCCACACAGCCTCCAGACTCGAGCCCGAAAGCTGTTTGCACCGACGTGACGTGAAGCCACAGACCCCCAGCCACGCGGTCCCAGCTCTGTCCCCGGTCTGTCCGCTGCTCCGTTGCAGCTGGCAGGCGTGGGGTCAACCATGATCCATTCCAAAAAATACCAGCGCCAGACAGACTCACACAGCCTTTGCCAGCCCTGCTGCTCCGAGGAGAAATGATGATGATTCAAAAAAAAAAACAAAAAACAAAACGTTTTCCACCTGTCCCCGTGTCTCTTAAGATGACGGGTGACCCGGGAGAGAGACCAGCTGGACCTGCCGGCCCTGAGAGCCGCCCAACGGGGAGGCCAGAGCGGGCTGCAGGGTCCGTGCGGACGGTCCCCACCCCCAACTGGCACGTCCCTCTAGGCCGTGTCACTCGTCGGTGTAGGACCCAGAATCTCCGTTTTCTGTGTTTGACAAACGTCAGGGGATCTGAAGGTGGATGTTCCGGAAGTTTCTGTGTGCAGTCTTTGCCTCGCTTCTGTTTGAGTCTTAGGATTAAACACAGCTTTTGAGAGTTGCCGCCCGGCTCTCGGCTTTTCTGCAGCGCGGCGGCAGGCAGAGCGCGGTGTGGGGTGGGTGTGGGCCCAGGTGTGGCCCGGCCCACAGGGTCGGCTGCCCCGGGGTGTGGGCACCCATCCATGCAGCCCACCACTTGCCCAGGCAGGGGGTCGAGCTCTGCTGTGACGTGGCTGGAGGCCATGTGGGGCTGGGGCCCTGATTCCGGGCACTGGAGAGCTGGGGGGGCCTGGAGGGAGCTCGGTCGGCCCTGTGTCGGGTGACGCCTCGCTTCTCCATGATGATCCAGGATGCGTGGAGGGGAAGTGCCTGTTGTGGGCCTGGGGACCAAGCTGGCCAGTGGCTGGGGTCTCCCAGGCCACCCGGTCACACTGCCACAACCAGTCGGCCCTGCTGCTGAAGCCCACGCCTCACGGCCCATGGCAAATGGGTGGGGCTGGGGCTAGGACACTGCTGGACACAGACACGTTGCGTCTCACATGGTTTCCCAGGTCGGGAAGCAGCCTCCCCTGGGTAGCGTCGAACTAGTCAGGAAGCGGCGGCCCTTTCTTAGCGAGCCTCTGGGAAGGCCGTCCCCCAGGCCCCGCTCACCGTGCGCTGGCCGCGGGTGGCGAGCTCAGCAGTGCCCGGGCAGGGAAGGCCCTACACGCTTGTTTTCACGGTGGGGAGGCACAAGTCGGTGCCGGGGAGACCATGTTCCTGCTCCGTGCCGGGGTTGGGGGGCACAGCTCTGTGTGACCGGGGTGCTACGGAGATGGGACGGGGCTGTGAGAACACCAGAGTTCTTCACTGAGCTCTGGCTAATGGTCTCCATTAACTGTTCATTCCCTCCGCCTTTCCTGAGCTCCGGCTACGAGCCAGGCCCCTGACTCCACTGGGGCGCCTGGGTGGCTCAGACCCACTCTGCCCCAGGTGGACATGGGCCTGCACCTGCCTCTGTCTTGGGAGCACGTATCAGGGAAGGCACCTTGGAGGAGGCAGGCAGGGCCTCTAGGAGGGAGATGAGTGTGGCTGGTGGGACGGGCAGGGGTCACTGGCCACATGGGGAAGGCATGGCCCATGTTGCCTGAAGGCGAGGGGACTAGAGTCCTAGAAAGAGCCCAGCGGTGGCCGCCCTGGGGGAGAGAGGAAGGCAGCCCCTCCCCATAGCGTCCTTGCTCAGGGCCTGGTGCAGCGGTGGGAAGAGCCCACTGGCTTTGGAGTCCTGGCTTCTTGCTGGAGCCCAGGGACCTTGGTCGGTCACTACCCTCTCTCTGGGGCTGGAGGCCCTCTGTCTTCTGCAGGGTCTGCCCGCAGCCTGTGCGTGGGAAATGGGACCGCACTGCGGGCAGCCGGGACCCAGAGGGGCTGCTCCCTCTCCAGCACCACGCTTGGCTCCCCGTGGCTTCCAGTGCTTTCCACAAGAGTGAGTCTCCACTCGGGGCCGGAAGGCGTTGCCAGCAACGGTGGTAAGCCGGCAGGCCCGAGGGCAGTTCGGCGTCCTCAGAGCATCTTGGGCAGCGATGATGGTCCTAACGAAGGTTGCATTCTTGTGGGCTGGCGCCGCGGGAGGAAGCTGGGGGCGGGCGGACAGCTGGGCTGCCGCGTGGCTGTGGAAGGTGCGTGAAAACTGAGGCCAAGCCCCTGCCCCAGCTTGACCAGGAGAGACACCCCCAGCCCCAGCAGAAGGGCATCCTGTGTTCCCCTGCGGGCCCTCACCCGACTGCCCATGGCGTCAAGGAGCCTGGGAAACCCTCCGAGCCGGGGGGCCGTGAGCACAGAGTGAGTGCGTTGGGGGAACCAGGAGTCCGAGTACAGTGTGGATGTTGGTTCGTGGGTGTGACAATGTACGGCTGGAACGTAAAGGCAGGAAACAGTGCAGAGTAACGTCTTCTCACCTCTGTAAACCCAAAGCTGTTCCGCAAGCTTATTTTTTAAACGATCATAGTTATTCACACACAGCCCCTTCCCCAGGCTGTCTCCCCAGGGTCGTGCAGGGCCCTGTCCTGGCTCACCTGCCAGGCGAGCTCACCCGCCCCAAGGCTCACCTGCCAGACCGCCCTGCCCTCCCCGTGGACACCCGAGCTAGGCCGCAGTGACCCCGCCCCCCCTGCAGGTGCCGCCCCCGGCCCCGCCCCCACTCCCTGGTCCGGGCAGCAGGGCCCGCTGGAGCCGAGGCGGCGGCGGCTTCCGCGGAGGGCGGTGAGTCCGGGTCTCCGGAAAGGGCTGGGGCGACCTCTGTGGGCACTGAGCTCCCGGGTCAGGCAGAGCCGCTGTGCGGCCGGCTGGACCGGCGGAGCAGAGGGCCGGGGTCCGCGGATGAGGCCGGGTGCGTCAGGGTTCCGGACACCTGCCGTGCTCCCATCCCAGAGCGCCGTTTCCCGCCTTCGCTCCCCACTGAGCAGGCTGGTGCGGGGCGCGGCAGGAACCTGGGGCCAGAGCCGGGCAGGGCGGCCAGGCCCGCTGCGGGGAGCTGCTCTGCTTCCCCTACCTGGCCCTTAGCATCTGCGTGCCCCGGGGTGCCCGCCTGACGAGAGTGCTGGGGGTCACCCTGGGGGGTGCCAAGAAAATGCCTGACGCCGGGAGGGGGGGGAATGTGTGGCAGGAAAGCCAGCCTGGCACCCGGGGGCAGCTGTCATTGGGCTCTGCAGTCCAGTCAGGAGGACGGGCTTTGCCCAAGGATCGGCAGAGGATGGCCCAGCAGGGCCCTGCTCTGTCGCCCATCTCAGGGACCAACGCCACACTCCCTGGACCCCACGGGGGAAGGCGTGGTCCCTGGCAGTGGTCGGAGCTTTGGGGACTGTGTGTTCACATCAAACACAGGCCATCCAGCCCCCTTTAGTGTCCACATGCTGGGATCCGGAGGGCGAGCCTCTGGGCACCTGGCAGATGTGACTGGTGTCTTGTGCACCAGCACGGTGGGACACGACCATGAGGACGCGGCCTCGTGGACCCCGAGCCTGCGCTGTCTGCGGCCTTGGCCCGCGGTGGTGAGTGTGAGTGCGCGTCTGCCACCGTGTGGCCCCGTGTGTGAGGGCGTGCCTAGTTGTGTGTGCAGTTGCGGGGAGGCTGTGCGTCTGTGTCGCTAGTGTGTGACCACGTGTGTTCTCGAGATTGCGTGTGTGATTGCGCTGGGAGGTTGTGGGTACGGTAGCACGTGTGCGTGAACTCCTCCTTGCTTGGAACATGGGGCTCGCCACCGCTCATGTGGACCTGATCACCAGACCACGGGAGTCCCCCAAAGACGCTGTGGCACGCAGCCCTCTCGTTCCACCAAACCAAAAGTCGGGACGGTGGTGCCGAGCCGACGGCTTGTGTGGCCGGAGCCGTGAGCCCCGCAGCCCCTTCTGGCCTCGGGCCCCACGCTCGACGAGTGCGTGTGTGCTGTGTGGGTTTCACTCGGTGCGGAATTGTGGATGTTCAGGGCGAGCAGTACAGAGTCTTTGGACGATGTACTGGGCGGCCTCTGGCTCGAGCTGGGCTTCCTCTTGGGAACAGCCTGTGTCCAGTGGCCTGAAGAAAGTCCTCCTCTCGTGACCACTGCTGTCCATGGACAGCTTGACACAGTGGCCGAGCTGAAGCCCTGGGTGGGGGAACCCGGGAAAGGCAGAGCAAACTGGCCGAGGCAGGTGCCCCTCTGGCCGTGGCCTGGTGAATCCTGGTCATCCTGGGGAAGGACAACAAAGGCAGGGGAGGCAGATGCCCCCATCCGGCCTTCGCTCTCATCTGTGCGGGCCCAGAAGGAGACACAGGCTGGATGCACGAGGATGCGGCTGTGTGGCTGGTGTCCGGGAGCTGAGACCCCCACCCCAGCATGGGCGTAAAGCCCTCGGTGCCCCATCTCTGCGGCTCACCTGCCTCACCTGGACAGCAGGGACCCATATTGTGATAGAAACCCCTGGAACTGTAAGAACAGCGTGCGAGGAGGACGGGAGGTGGGGAGACAGAGGCAGAGAGGGAGACAGACACACGGAGATGAGCCCAGGCATCTCTCCAAGCCTCGGTTTCTTCATCTGTAAGGGGGGGATGCTTGTGCCGCCCCGTCCCCCCGGGTCCCTGGGAGGGCCAAACGAACCAGAGGCTGCCCCCCCCACCGGTGTCAGTGTCAGACATGACCTTCCGGCGCGTGGCAGCTCCTTTCTTGCCACAAGCACACCTCGTCTGTGGAAGCAGAGACAGGGACGTGGCTGTCCCCAGTTATGCATTTTAACACATGTGCCTCTAACGTCAATGCGGGGAAAATGCCTATATGAGGCTCTGCTGTGTCTCCTGCTTTACCTCTGTTCATCAAAAACAATTTTGGAATCATTTTAATTGCGAAGAAGGCATGGAGGCTCCCCACACACCCCAGCTTCCCCAGCGTTACACCCTCCGTCCCCGCAGAACCAGCACGGGCGCAGCGCTCCTGGCGACCTTGCTCCGGTTCCCCTCATGTTCCAGGTTCCAGGCTGAGACCCTGGGTGCCATTTGAGGAACTGCATTAATTTAAAACTATACAAGTCGTAAGTGGTCAGGGGTCTCTCTTTTTCACCTCCGAGTCTTCATCTACTTTCCTGGGGATCTGCCGTGTTTATCAGCTCCCCTGCCCGGGGCCCTGTGGGGTCTCCGACTCCCAGGTCCTATGTGCGCGTCACTAGCTAGAGGAGGACACGATGTCGTCACGCCAGTAGTTTTCTCACAAACACCTCTTCCCATGAAAGCCTAACAAAAAGGCCACAGACAAGCAGGGGAGAAAAGAGCCCAAGCTTATTAAATTTCCCGTCGGCTCGCTGAGTGATTTCGTCCATGAAGTGGGGGCGGCAGGCGGGGGAGTTTCCTGGCGAGGCCCGAGCCCCCGGAGCGGCTGGGGAGAAACAGGAGAGGCTGCGGGGCGGACAAGGGACGCCTGTTCCGCGAGCCGAGCGGGGTGCGAGGGCTGGGGGGGTCGAAGGTGAGGAGCCCTTCAGGGTTTCACCGAAGTGGGCAGTTAGCCCCTCTCGGGAACAGCGGACCCCGGCGCCCCTTCCCCTGGGAGAGGCTGGACCCGCGCTCCAACTGGCTGGGCCGAGTGGCCACTGGAAGATTCGCGGCAGCTCTCGGCCCTGCAGAAAGGATGGGGAGCTGAGGGGCACGCAGAGAAGGGGCAAGGGGCTGCCTCACCAGCCAGGCCTGGAGCCTGTGCAGTGCGGCTCGGAGGCTGCGTGGCCTGGTCTTCCAGAAGCTAGCCGACCAAAGCGTGTCTCAGGGCTGCCGGGCCGGCTCAAGCCGTAGAACGTGACTCCTGATCTTGGAGTCATGAGTTCGAGCTCCATGTTGGGGCTGGGGTTTAATTAAAAACATCCACATATTTATTATACCACGGTTTCTGCGGGTCATTCAGCTGGGTGGTCCGGCTCGTGGTCTCCGGTGTGTGGCGGTGGGGATGCCAGCCGAGGGGGCCTCGTGTAAAGTGCCCCCGCCCGCCCGGGCAGGAGGGGCCGCTTCCAGGCCTCTGCGCAGCACTGTGGGAGCGTCCTCTCGGCGAGTGGCCTCTGAGACAGCCGGGCAGCAGCCACATGACTTTCGTGGCTGCCCTCTGCAGCCTCAGCCCTTGGCTCGGGTACACTCCCCCTGCTAGGAGCGAGTTGTGGGGGCCAGCTCACGCCCAGAGGGAGGCGAGCAGGCTTGACCACAGAGCAGAGCAGCAAGTCACTGGGGACCCGTGTTGAAGTTGCCACGTCCTGTGGCCTGGGGCCAATTCCCTACTTCTCCCATCAAGGCACAGCCGGTCCCGGCGGAAGGGGTAATAAATCAGGGTTCAGCGCAGTGCCTGCCACGTGGAAAATGCTGTTTACTTATTTGTGGCATTTTTCCCAGCCGATTTTCCCTCTCCTGAGGAGCGACATCCCGGCCGCTGCTGTGAGGCCAGAGTGTGGAGCGAGAGGACTGTCCTCTCGGGCGGGGCGGAGTTAAAGAATGAAGAGAACGAGCCGGTTGTTCTTTCCCCGGCTTGAACTTCTCCCAAAGGGACGCAGGGAAGTCCAGGCTCAGCACCTTGGCGGAAACCATCCTGCAGTCTCTTCCCGTGGGTGCAGCTTGCACAATCCGGGAGAAAACAGATCAAGTGGGGATGTGGAGGGGGATGGAGGCATCTGCCATGAGGATGTAGATAAGCATGGCAGGCGGCAGGCACAGCAGATGCAAAGGCCCTGGGGCAGGATTGTTTGAGGAGCTGTGAGGAGGCCCTGTGGCTGGAGCAAGGGAGGAAGGAGGAGGAGCTGAGGACAGACCGCAAAGGATGGGTGGGATCAGGTCCTGAAGGCATTCTGCCCTCAGGGAAAGCACGGACAGGACTGAGCAGAGGTGGGTCACGGCCTGAGTCTGCTCTCAGCTGCCGAGGATGGAGACAGCCAGCTCTGTGAGGAGACGTGGGTGGTGCTCTGTTGAGCGCAGGGCAAGCATGGCAGAAGTCGCCCAGTTCTAGATATTCTGGGGGCGGGGCTGACACCACGTCCAGGCAGACTGACGGCCGCTGTGGAACAGGGTCATGGGGACCCCAGGGGTTTCGGTCCGAGTGATTACAGACACGGCTGTGGGAGGAGCAGGTGGGGGGGCCGGGAAAGCTATGGGGTCCCATCTGATCTGAGCAGCTTGCCAGCCACTGGGTCGTGGTCATAAATCATCACAAATGTGGTAGCTTGCGACCGCGCATACTTCACACCTTCCAGTTTCTGAGGGTCCGGAGTCCGGGGACAGCTTAGCTGGGCCCCATGCCCAGGGTCACACGAGGCCGCCATCAGAGCACTGGCTGGGCTGTGTTCTCCACTGAGAGCCAGACTGGGGAAGGACAGACTTCCAAACTCATTCGTTGGCAGATGAGGGAGGGTGTGGCTTTGGTGGCCTGGTAGGTGGAGGCCACCCTCAGCTCCCACAGGCCACACAGGCTTGTCCGTGTAGGCCACGTACTTCACCAACCAGTGAGGGGATTGTTAGCTCCAGTCCACTGAGACAGAGTCCTACATCACACAATAGAGTCACAACAGGACAGCCCGTCACCTCTGCAGCATTCAAACAGGTAGAAGCAAGTCACACACTTGGGGAAATGAGACCGCCCAGGGCTGGGAACACCAGGAGGTGAGAGCCCATGGGGTCACCCAGGAGCTCCCAGTAGCCAGCTGGACTGAGTGTGCAGTTCAGAAGAGTGTGGCCAGGAGCTGGGGCATGTCAGGGAGGTTATTAAAACCACAAGACTGGATGGCATCACAGAGAGGAGGGCACGACTTGCAGGTAGGCCATGAAAATACTCATTAAATCTTTAAATGGTCTATTTAAAATTAAAAAAAAAAAAAAGAAAAAGTAGTCACTGCTACACACAAATAGAAAACAAAAGGGGGGGGGGACCTGGGTGGCTCCGTGGGTGAAGCCTTTGTCTTCGGCTCAGGTCATGATCCCAGGGTCCTGGGATTGAGCTCCACGTCAGGTTCTCTGCTCAGCGGGGAGCCTGCTTCCCCCTCCCCCCGCCTGCCTCTCTGCCTACTTGTGATCTCTGTCAAATAAATTAAAAAAAAAAATCTTTTTAAAAAAGAAAAAAAGAAAACAAACGAAGGTGACTAACAATATGTAAATTCATGCAGGGGAAGAAAGCCAAACCCAGACTGAGGCCAGGCCAGAGGACACTGAGTGATGGCGGGAAGCAAGGCTGTGGTATGACATCCTGGAAAGATCGAGTGAATGCAAAGGGTTTCCCGACAAGCAAAATATTTTTTTGCTTTTAACAAAGACAGCCCGTGCCAGGGCTGGGGGTTGGGTGGGGTGGAGAGGGTCGGGTGCGTGTTAAGCGGGTCCTGTCTTTGCGTGCAACGTCGATATCTCGTTGTTTGCGGATTTTTTTGACGTTGTTTATATTTTTTAAATGTTGGGTAAAAATACTCATCTCAACTAAAGTTCCAGGTGCCTCTGCTTAAACTTTGCCCCTGAAGCCAGTACCCGGATCGCTTCACCCTAGGCCTTGGGCTGGGTTTTTGGCCTGAAGGCTGTGCACCCACGTCTCATGCCCTCCTTTTGGAAGCAGTCACTGGCAAGGGTTAGAGTGGCATTAAGGACACGTTGGCCCTAAGCCGAGGCTCTCCGTAGCGTCACTGGGAGGCTAGCGGTGGTTGTCCCTGCCTTGTTCCCAGTATGGCTCAGCTCACATCTTCTTCTTGCTCTGCATTCCCTCAGGAAGCCCCGAATGGCTCCAGACCCTTCCTGGCAGATGAGGACGGCGGGTGGGGGTGGGGGGGTGGGGGGTAGGGTGCCAGGTGTCCTGATTTCAGCTTCTAACTACAACAGTCCCAGCTGACCTGAGGTGACTGGTCAACCCAAACGGGAGTCACTTGCTCAAGTGTCGCCCCATCACTGCTGACCTGGGAGGGCTGTCGGGCTTTGCGCCTCCGACCCGAGCCAGAGACTGTGCGGGCAGTGGTGTACGTCCTCCGAGCTGGAGGCCGGTCAGGCCCCAGGCTCTCGTGGGCCATGCTGATGGTCAGCTCAGCTCTGCACGCTCCGGGCTTTTGTCCTGTGCTTTGGAGACTCTGGCTCCTCCTTCCGTCTATCTGGGCGCGCGCTGCGGATCTTACAGCCGGTGTCAGCTCTTCGTGAACCTTCTACCGATAGTTCCCGTAACTGGGCACAGCGAGTCTCTTGCCTGCTCATTTCTCTTATTTTATAACTGCACGCTCATTCTCTAGACCTGTCTGGGGTGTTCTCATGTATCTCTTGAGCACAGGTGGTAACTTATCCTCCTACATTTCTTTCGGAAAAATAAGCTCTGCCTCATCCTGTCAAGGGGTTTCTCTTAGCTCAAGGTCACTGTGAGAGCCAGCAATCGCCGTCTTGGGTTCGCTCTTATTTTCTCTTAATCAGCTATCTTCCCTCTTTGCACTCAGCTTTTGTCGTCCATTCTCTCCCACCCCCAATCTTTGCAAAACACAAAATAAAACAAATTCTAGAAGACATTCTGTAGTCTGAGAGTCAGGGCATGAAGGGTCTTCTGGAACCTTCCATACCTTCGCTCTCGCTCTCTCTTAAGAAAACTGCCCACTTGTCTAAGACGGGTTGTCTCCATTCCATCTTAGTGAAAAGGGAAAGATACATCGAAAGGGGCAGACTTTGGTTTTGGCTGACATTTTTTCTAAGTCCTAAATGAACTTTGTATCTCAGTCAGAAGATAAATTCTATTTAGGAATATGGGTGTTTGGGGAAAAGTTAAGTTTTAAA
Source organism: Lontra canadensis (assembly GCF_010015895.1). Taxonomy (NCBI): domain Eukaryota; kingdom Metazoa; phylum Chordata; class Mammalia; order Carnivora; family Mustelidae; genus Lontra; species Lontra canadensis. Next base: position 1,488,060 of record NW_022631178.1, read on the forward strand.
GTGACTTGGCTTTATGACTGCTCATTAGCCCGTGACCCATCGGCCTTCCGCTGTTGTCTCTCAACATTCAGTGGAAGATGAAGCAATCCAGAGAGGCCGCTACCGGGGGTCTGCAGCCAGCTTTTTGCAAAGTTAATATAAGCGCACCAACAATTTATTCGTTGCCAAAATTGTCAGCTTTTCACTCAAGTAACACATGCCTTGTCTGTGTCGACTGTTTGCAAAGACACCCCACCTCCTGCCCTAGCCCCGGCTCCTGCCATCTCCTCTCTGCGGGGACGGGACTCCTCTGGGGGGGGCCCTCCTGGGAGTGGGGTCCTGTGGGATGTGTCGTCCTAGGTCTGGCTCCTCTCCCTGAGCCCCGTGTCCTCATGGTCCTTCCGTGTTGTATCAAGTGTGCGGATTCCTTTGGGAGCAGAATAAACATGAAATGGCTAGAGGTGGGAGAAAAGGGTAGCGAGTGATGAGTTGGGGAGGAGAGTCAGGGCCAAGACTTTGAACTTGGTGCTGAGGGAGGTAAGGAGCTACTGAAAGGCAAAGGAGTAGCGCCATCATATTTGTATAGACCAGCGTCTCTTCCCCTGGGCACTGCAGACATCTGGTCCCTCTCTGTGGGGGTCTCCTGGGCACTGTGTGTGATGGGGTGGTGAGCGGCACCTCTGACTCCCACCCCTTCAATGCTGAGAGCACCCTCAGCTGTGACAGCCACAAACATCCCCCAACATCTGCTCAGCGTGCCCTGGAGGCAGAATCACCCGGTAAGATCGCCGGGTCTAGGCAGATCGCTCTAACTGCATGAAAGAGGAGTAGTCTAGGGCAGGCCTGGAGTTAGCAAGAGCATCGCTAGCCCAGGGAAGCAGGAACGGCTGAGTGGGACCGCAGGAGAGGAGGAAGGTAAGCGGCTGGATTTGGAGGTGACCAGCAAGGAGGGGAAGGAAGAGGAAGTGATGGAAGGTGGGGTGGGGTGCTGTTCTAGAGCTGCTTTGGGAGAGGTGGTCCCAGAACTCAGGGGAGGGAGGAGTGAGCAGCTTTGCTGGGAGAAGACACATCCCACGTGGGACACGCTGAGGTGCAGGTAGAGAGGTCCGGGTGTCTGTTCCCACCTGAAGCTCCAGGACAGACACGAACTGGAAACTTCCATGTAGGGGTTGCTGGTGGATAAGTGATCACTGGTGCTGTGGACCCCCCTCGGGGCAGCAGCAGAGAAAGGAGCCGCGGAGAATGGGCCGGGAGGGGGTGTACAGATAGTGGTGACAAGGAGCTTCGGCACGGACTCTGGCATAGGAACGACAAATGCCTCGACATGCTTTGCCTTGTGGCTACTGCCACAGTCCCGATGAGATCTGCCCAGCACGGGCGCCAGCTAGTGAGAACACAAAGGCCTCCCAGGAGGCCGTTCTATCACTCCTGCGGCCTCCAGGGATCCCCTCGTCAGATCGGAAGAGGAGCTTAGGATGGCGTTTCCTCTCCGGACTGCCAGCTGGGTGAGGCCGCGTGTCTGTGAGTCAGCGAAGGCCGTGCGGGATGGGCGCCCTGACGTGGGGGGAGATGGAAACAGCTGGAACTCCAACACCCCTGACGTCGTGTTGACTCTAGTGTTCTTGTCTTACTGAGTCACAGCTGAAGAGTTGGGCGAGGAGCATGTCCTTGTAGAAGTCACTGAGCAGTTTTGGTCTGTCCATGAGCCACAGATCTTGATCTTGGAAGGCCAACAGCCCCATCCTGCAGCCGTTCAAGCAAAGACTGCCTCCTTCGCCTGGGCAGTCCGGAAGGCCTGGCCTCTGGCAGAGCTGGGTCAGTCTGTCCTGTCCTCTCAAATTATTCCCTGCCTGTGCCCCTCACATCCACCCGATCTCTTCCTTCCGGGCGTTGATCTCGTCCTCCTTCCTGCTGGCGGTCAAGATGGCAGCCAATGGCCGCTACTGTGAAGAAGGATGCTTGTTCCCTCGGATTATTAGCTGAACTGTATGAAACTGCTCACATCCCGTTGTTTTTGTAGAAAAAGGGCAGCTTCACGTAGCTGAAACTCAGGGAAGAAAGTTGGCACGCTTCCAGCACGTTCCACCCCTTGGACCAACTGCTGACTGGAGCGAGGGGCGGGCACTGTGACTGACAGGCGGGGCTCAGTGTGGCCTGGCACAGATGGGGGTGGGCACGAGAGCTGTGATTGGCAGGTCTGGTGGCCAGGTGGGTGGGCAACATGAGTGGGCTGAGCCCTCCCCAAAGAAAGGGATCGGGGAAGACAAAAATGATGTTGCCACCCCCCGTGACATTGAACTGAGAACTCAAGGGATAAAGCCGAACACGGGCCGTAACGAGGCCTGAAGAGGTGAACTAGCTTCCTGGGGGTCACAGAACTAGTCTGGCTAGAGCTGGCACGTGCGTTACAGTCTTCCAATGACCAGCATTCCTTCCAGCTGACTAGAGAGCACTCTGGGGGAAGGGCAGGTTCTGACTTCAGGGTTTTTTCCTACAAAGATGCCCAATGTCCTGAATCAACGCCTCTCTCCTGGGTCAGCATTGCCCACAAAAAGCCCGTATTAGCTTCCTGCTGCTGCTGTAACAATGCAGGTCTACCAATGGGGGCAGGACTGGTCGCCACCGGGGCCCCAAGGACACCCAGCTCCTGCCTTTTCTTGGCCTGTAGCCCCCCTCCATCCTCTCTGCCAGCAGTGCAGGGTCTGGCTGTCTGTGGGACCCCCACCTTCTGCCTCCCTCTCACGATGACCTCATGGGGATGCCGGGCCTCCCGGGAACCCAGGGTCACCTCCACCTCGGGGGCCTTGACAAGGTCCCACCTCTAAGGTCCCTTTAATGTGAGGTGACATCCAAGGTCCACAGGACGAGGACGTGGACGTCTTTGGGCCATTATTCCGCCTGCCACAGGGTCTAAGCAAAATGCCGTTTCTGTGAAGTGCCCAGGGACACAGTCGGATTGTTCGGACCAAACAGTCACTGCCTTTTCGGGGCTGTGCTTGGTTCCAAGGCAGATTTTGTAGCCTGATTTTTATCTGCCCTTCACCATGCCTGCCAAGTGCTGGATGAGGTTTCCCTGCCCTTGGAGGCGGCCGCGTGGGGGTCGTGCCGGGGCGCAAATGCGCTGGTGCGAGTCCAGCCCAGGGTGCGTCGGGACTCGGAGGAGCAGCCAGCAGGCGGCTGGGCCCAAGTCTCCTTGTTTGCTCAGAGGCGGGCTCCTGGCTCTGCACGTCCCGGATGTTTCTGCGCGGTGTCATCCCTATGTTCCCGCGGTTCTTGGCTTGCTCCGCACGTCCTCCAGTTTGTGGCATACGTGCCTCCTCTCTCCCCCTGTCCCCTGATTCCTCCCTTCCTCCTTCTGTTTCTACTTTTTTCCTTCCTTCCTTATGGCAAAACACACGAGACATAAAATTCACCATCTCAATCATTTTAAGAGCACAGCTCAGTGGCGTGAAGCTCGCTCACCATGCCCTGCGACCACCCCCACCCTCCACTCCGTCTCCAGAAAGTTCCAACTCCCCGCACAGAGACTCTGTCCCCACGAAGCACAGACCCCCCACCCCCTCCTCTCTGTGTGCACGGGACTCCTCTGGGGACTTCCTGGGAGTAGGGTCCTGTGAGATGGGTCCTTCTGGGTCTGGCTCCTCTCACTGAGCTCCGTGTCCTCGGGGTCCCCCCGCATCGTGGCAGGGGGCAGGCTGGACTGTGTTCCGCGTGGGGATGGACCACGGTGTGTTTATCCTCCACCCACTGATAGACACTTGGGGTGCTTCCGCCTCCTGGCCATTGCGGATGCTGCTGGTGTGAACACAGGTGTGCAAGAGCCTCACGACCCTGCTTCCGGTTCCCATATAGTGGATAATTCTGTCATTCCCATGGTAATTGTATTTCACTGTTTGAGGAGACACCAAACCCGTTTTCCCCTGCGACCGCCCCATTTTCTGTTCCCACAAGACTTTTTTTTTTTTAAGATTTTATTTATTTATTTGTCAGAGAGAGAGAGAGAGTACACACAAGTAAGCAGAGAGGCAGGCAGAGGCAGTGAGAGAAGCAGGCTCCCTGCCCAGCAAGGAGCCCGATGCGGGACTCGATCCCAGGACCCTGGGATCATGACCTGAGCTGAAGGCAGCGGCTTAACCCACTGAGCCACCCAGGTGACCCCAACAAGACTTCTGATTCCACATCCTCATCAACTCTTGTCAGTGTCTGGTTCTGGACAACAGCCCTCCTGATGGGTGTGAAAGCTCTCCCTCTTTAATTCCTCCTTTGTGAGGAGTGTACGGCCAACTGTGAAGCCAGAGGCTAAGACTGCCCCCACGTCTGATGCCGTGTGCAAGTGCTGGGGTGTTCTGCACTGAACTGTGTCCCCTCAAACTTCATGCTGAAGTCCGCACCCCCAATATCCCAGAACTGTTATTTGGAAATATGGCCTTTACAGAGGTGATCAAATTAAAATGAGGTCATGAGGGTGGGTCCTAGTCCTAGATGACTGGTGTCCTTATAAAATGGGACACTTGGACAGACATGCCCAGGGAGTACGTCCCATGAAGACGGAGGCAGAGCTGAGGTGACGCTTCTACAGGCCAAGGGTCACCACGATTGCTGTGACCCGCAGGATCTAGGAGAGAGCTGGGGGCAGGTTCCCCTTCTTGGCCCCAGAAGGAACCAGCCCTGCTGCCACCTTGAATTTGGGATTCTGACCTCCAGAGCCGGGAGACAATCAGTCCCTGCTGTTCGTGCCCGTCAGTTTGTAGAGCCCCATTCCAGCAGCCCCAGGAGACTCGCAGGGAGATCCCCATGACTCTTGGCTGTGACAATTCCCTAGAACAACTCAGAACTCACTAAAAGCTGTTAGAGTTGCAGTCACGGTTCACAGGGATGAACACGGCAGATTGAGACCAGAGAGAGGAGCACACGGCAGAAGGTGGCTGTCTCAGGCCACGCAGGCAGCTCTAGCAGGACACCACTGCCCCAGTAGCTGATGAACAACACACCTATTTACTTCTCATGGTTCTGGAGGCTGGAAGTCCAAGTTCAAGGCACTGGCAGCTCCCATGTCTGGTGAGAACCTGCTTCCTGGTTAACAGATGGCCGTATTCTCACCATGTCCTCACACGGAGCGGGGAGCTCTCGGGAGCCACGCTCGTAAGCGCGCTCTTCCCATTCATGGGGGCTGCACCCTATGACCTAATCCCCTCCGGGAGCCCCCACCTCCTAATACCATCACCTTGGGGAGTAGGGTTCCAGCATACGGATTTTGGGGGCACACAGCCATTAGCCCATGGCCCCAGAACACCAACATGGTGCTTCCACCACCCTCCCCCTGGGCAGTGAGGGGGTGTTGTTCTTGGGACATGTGAGACAACACACATGGAGTATCACCAATCCAGATGGCCCCCCTAACTTCCAGTTTTGGGGTTCAGTTTTTACTGGGGCTCCACTGCATAGTCATGACTGATTCGTTGACTGATTTGCTGATTGCCCACATGGCTGATTTCAGCCTCCAAGAGCTCACCTCCCAGGAACTGAGGGCAAAGTCTGACCTTTCTTTTTGAGCAATCCTAAATTTTGCCTACACATCCTTTTAACAAGCTCTTTGTCCCCTTGAATTCCCCCTCGGCTCTCTTCTGGCAAGACTGGCCTTCTCAAGACTCTTCAAGAAAATTTTTAAAAAGAAAGCTAGCACGCTGGCCCCATGAGTACCCCATGGGCCATGGGGACTAGAAGGGGTCTTGCTTGGGACAGTAAAACCCAAAATGTGGCCTTCTCTTCCAAGGACACCAGGACTCCAGCTGCTGACCTCCATGCGGTGGATGCTGTGTGTTGGCTGAGACTGGCGATCTGTGTTTTCCAGGTAGGGTCAGTCGGATGCTGGGGACCATAGCGTTTTAGCTGGCACCTGTCCAACATGTGGCTTGATGTAACACTGACAGTGACCGCTAAGGACAGCTTTGGCTGCATCCAGTATTTTGTCATGAAGCATTCTCTATTGTTCAGTTCTAAATAGTTTATTTAGGGGCATCTGGGTGGCTCATCAGTTAAGTGTCTGACTCTTGATCTTGGCAAAATATTTTATTTAATTGGCTATGGTTTCTTCTTGGAATCATTAATATGCTAGAAGTAATTTTAGATTTTCAATTACAATTTCATTAGTTCCAGCTATCCAATTAAACTGCACTGCTTGTGAGACATGTGCACTGAGGGTAGAATTTGTGGGTTTCATTGATATTTACTTTGTGGTTAGGTGCGTGGTTAACTTTTGTAAATATTTCGTGTCTGCCTAAAAAAGTAAGTTTATCTCCTAAAATAGGGAATATAGATCCATTAAGTCAACCTGTCTAGTGCTGAGTTTTGGTACTGGGTACACAAGAGTTTAGGATTTTTCTCTCTTCCCTTTTGTGCCTTTCATTTTTTACAAAAAAAACACTAAAAACACCTACCTGGCTTAAAACAACAACAACAAACCTAAGCTCACAAATTCTTTTAAGTTTAGAATATTTGTACTTTCCTCTCCTTCTCCTGCATTTTGTATCTTTCTCGCTCTACTTTTTGGAAGCTATCGATTTCAGTTCTATTACTGAAGTTGCTCTTAAAATTTTATCACGCGTGCTCGTGCTTCATTTAACGAAGGCTGAAATTCATCACTAATCTCGTCTTTTCCCTCCGAGCCTTGGAGTCTTTCAACTGTACTCATCCCTCCATCTTCTTGCTGGTTCAGCCTTGGGATCCGTGCATCCCAAGTTGTCATGATCGTTATTTTACAAACAGTGCTTTTCAGATGTTTCTCCACGCTTGCCAGTCTCTGGGCTCATGGTGCTGCTTGTGTCTCTCCTCTTCCTTCCGAATCCGATTTTATTCTTCCTCAGCACACCCTTTAATAGTGTTTTCAGTGCAGGTCTGTTAGTGCCAAGTTTCTCAGTCTTCCTGCAAATGTCTGCATTTTGGTCTTTTTCCCAACCAGGTGGGTTTAGATAGATGATTATTGATGGACCCCTATTTCCACCTAGCACTTTGAAGATGGTATTCCCTCACCTCTGGTTTCTGTTCTGACATCCGCTGGTGCTCTTAACCAGCATTCCTTTGTGGGTGGCCTGTCTCTACTACCTAGTTACTTCTATAATCTTGTCGCTGTTTTTATTCTGTAGATTTACTCTGAGGATTTATCTGTAATGCTTGGCACTGTGTGCCCTTCAAATCTGAAGATTCAGGTCTTAGGGCTGTTCTGGAAAGTTCCCAGCTACTTTCTAAGACTGACTTCATTTGTCTAGTCTCTCCTTCTCAAACTCCAGGGAGCTATCCACCCTGCTTACCTCTGTGCACATCTCAGACTGCCCCTCCTTGTGATTACTGTGGTAGGCAGAATTCCAGGAAGTTCCTAAGATCTCTGCCCTGGCACACATGACCTGGATTAGCCCTTCCTCCCTAGTGAGAAGAACCACTGAAGATGACGGCACGGTCACTCCCTTAATTAGGCCATGCTAGAGCAGACGTGGCTCCCACTGTGGCCTGACATTCTGTAGAACTCCAGCCCAGCACACTGCTGTGAGTCTCCTCTGCTGGCCCAGACAGAGGGGCTGCCGTGTTGTCAGGGTCCTGTGAGCTAAGACCAGCCCCTGGCCAACAGGCGGCAAGGAAGTGGGGGGCCTCAGCCCCATAACACAGGGACACAAATTCTGGCAACAACAGGGAGTTCAGCAGTGGGTCCTTCCCCAGCTGAGCCTCCGGATGAGAATGCAGCCCGAGTAACACCTAACTTGGCTCCTAGTGAGACTGTGAGGACCCAGCTGAGATGTGCCAGGATCCTGCACACAGAAAGTGCAAGAGACTGTGTGCTGTCGTAAGCTGCTTTGTCTGTGGTAATGTGTGGCGGCCACAGCTGGCGGACTCACGCTCTCTGTGCTGGCCCCCACTTTCCCTCCTCCTGCTACAGGGCTTTATGCATCCTGTCCTCGCTGTGTGGAAATCTGCTCCTTCCATGGCCACTTACTGAGTTCCTGCTTGTCCTTCAGAACTCAGATAACACATCCCTCCCCCAGGAAGCCCTTCCTGACCGCCTCTGCCCCACCCCACCCCCCCGGCTAGATCAAAGCTCCTTTTTATAGACTCAAATCCCCATGGACACATCTTGATTTTCAAACCTTAATTGCAGCTGTAATTTTAATTTATCTGGGTCCCTGCCACTGAGGTTTAAGCTGAGCGCAGAGAATCTCATCTACCTCATTCAGGGCTGGGTACTCGGGACAGAGCATCTAGGCCTGGCCTGCCATAAACATCAGATGGCGGGAAGCTGGATGAATAGTGCTTCTATATTCGAAGCTAAACTGCACCGGGCCCCTTCTGTGGTGTAATGACAGTGATGACAGGACAATTCGGAGGACACAGGCATCCTTAGAAAACCCACGGGCTTGCGGGGGCGCCGGTAGCAGGGGCAGCTGGGCTGAATGAATATAGTGTCTGTGTGTCTGGCTGGGGGCGTGTCAATGAGCTCACACACTAAAGTTGAGTTTCCAGCCCTAATCGCAGAGGTGAATCTTGGTGTCTTTGTCCCGAAAACATTTCATCAAGCGATTCTTGGCGATTCCCTGGCTCCTCAGAGGGCCCTGCAGCTCAAGTGTAAGAATAAAGGGATAAGTGTTACACAGCTCCACTCCCCGCCGCCCCCGCGCATCTCCCCTTTCTCATCAGCTCGGGAGGGTGGCGTTGAGGCACGGACTGGCCATTCCCAGCAGGGACACGCTCCCTTGAGGAGGGGATACCTTGGTCGGGCCCCCGCACAGGGCTCCAGACTTAACAATGAACACACAGCACAGGCTCGTAAATCTGAATTTCAAATGAGCAGCAAATGCTTTTTTTCTTAGTATGAGGATGTCCCAGATGTTGCACAAGACCCATGAAGGGCTGTGTTAGGGAGGTTCTCTACAGACGCACAGCCAGCAGGGAGGAGAGACGCGTTTAAGGAACCGGTTCACAGACCACGGGGCGGGGAGTCGGAAACCGCACGCGGACTGGAGACCCGGGGCGGAGCAGATGCTGCAGCGCCAGCCCCCTCCACTCCTCTGAAGGCCGTCAACGGATGGCATGCGGCCCACCCGCAACCCCGACGGTCACCTGCTGACTCGACCTCTACTATTTGAAAGTTAATCACACCTGGGGACGCCTGGGGGCGCTCAGTCGGGGAAGCGTCTGCCTTGGCTCCGGTCCTGATCCCCGGGTCCTGGGCTCAAGCCCCGTCTTGGGCAGGGTGGGGGTGGTCCCTGCCCAGCGGGGAGCCTGCCTCCCCCTCTCCGCTCTGTGCTCTCCCCGCCCCCTCAGCTAAGTAAGATCTTAGTAAGAAAGGGAAAAGGAAGTTCGTCCCATCTAAAAACCAGCGTCAGAGCAACACCTAGAAGAGCGCTGGGCCGGAGCCCGGTGACGCGAGAAAGTGACCAGGTCGGGGACACACTTACCCCAGAAGGATGGTCTGCTCCTCGGGGACCTGAGCGTCCCCGGGCGCCCCCGAAGCCTCTCTGCGACTCGCGCGACCCGCGCAGAGGGGGGTAGCAGGAGAGCCGCAGCCTGGGCGGGGGGTCCGGTTGGCGCGTCCCTGGAGGGAAGGTGGGCGGCGGGCCGCACTCTTCGCCCCTGACACGCGGACGCCGTGAGCCTTTCCCCGCGGGCGCAGGCGCAGGAACTGCTCGCGATGCACACCGCCTCGGAGCCCGGGGCGCAGGCTTGCGGCAAGGCCTCCTGGGTCCTCGCGGCGTCTCTTGCGAGACTGCGACCACGGTCTGGCCTAGTGAGTCACCACCCCCCCACCCAGCTTGGGTCTCTCGCGAGACTGCCTCAGGCCCAGCCTAGTGGGGTCCCGGCGAGGTGTCTCGCGGGACCATGATCCAGGGGAGGCCTCCGCGGAGTCTCTCGCGAGACTGAGATCGAGGCTCGGCCTAGTGAGTCCCCATCTCAAATCTCTCGCGAGACTGCCATGAAGGGGCGCGAGGAGCACATGGCTGCTTCCGGGCCCTTAGGTGCCGAGGCCCTAGCGAGGCCCAGTGTCAGGCAAGCGGGCAGCGGAGGAGGCCGCGGCCTGTCCCTCCGGGGGGATGCTGGCGGCCGCGGGTGGCTACGCAGGGCCACGAAGGACGAAGCAGGCCCCAGAGCTGGCGCAGGGCCGGGCTCCGTCTCGTTCGCTCGGTGTCCGCGGCTTCTGTGTGGTCAGGCCGAACGGTGGTCCAGGACGTGCCTGTCCCCGTCCCCGACCTGCAGACCTGTCCCCTCCCGCGGCAGAGGGGACCTCGTCAGGGCCGTGAGCTGGGGGTGACCCTGGGTTCCCGGGGCGCCCGGCGTCCTCACCAGTCCTCACGAGAGGGAGGTAGAGGGCGGGGGTCCCGGAGACGGGCAGACCCTGCGCTGCCGGCGGGCAGGGTGCGGGGGGGGGCGCGGGCCAGGACAGGGCGGGAGCCGGGTCTCCCTGCGGCCCCGGGGGGACCAGCCCTGCCCGCGCGGGGGTTTTAGGACTTCGAGCCCCGAACTGCTCAGCAATAAATCTGGTTCCTTCTCAGCCCGGTTTGTGGCGATTTGTTACAAGGGTCGTAGGAAAGCCTCGCCTCCCTGGGTGGCTGCCACCCCAGGGGCGGGCACAGAGCCCACATGCACAGTCTCCGCCAGCTCCCGAAGAACCCATGTTTTGCATTTTTGTTCTTGTTTTTTGTTTTTTTTTTTTTAAAGATTTTATTTACTTGTTTATTTGTCAGAGAGACCGAGACAGGGAGAGAGCTCAAGCAGGGGCCGTAGGCAGAGGGAGAAGCAGGCTGCATGTGGGGCTGGATCCCACCCGAGCTGAAGGCACAGGCTTAACCGACCGAGCCATCCAGGCATCCCGAACCCATGTGTCACCAGGGAGATGGGCACCTAGGGCGCTGTGGAAGGCTGCCACGTCTGCACGAGTGAAACCCTTGCTTAGGGGACAAGAAGTGTCCTCCAGCTCTGACCCTGTGTTTCCGTCCTTTCCTGCTGGGATCCAGGTCGCCTTCCCCGTGTCCAGGAGCCATGGAGCCCACCGCTGGTGACCTACAGCTTGTGCCTGGGCCAACAAAGGAAGTCTCAGCTCCCAGTGCCATGTGTTGCCGTGTGGCCCTCTCCGCTGTGGTGGCCACTAGCATTGTCATGGTCACCCTGGCAGTCCTCGTGGGTAAGTGGCTGTGAACTCGCACGGGTTCACATACTGGGCGACTTGTACAAAGATGTTGAGTGGCTCGGTGGTACCCATGCTCTGACTCCAGGACCAGAGGCCTGAGCGTGCAGGCGTGGACTTGAAGGCTGGCCCTCAGGTCACCAGGAGAAAAGTCAGGCAGGCCAGGAGCTGGGGCCTGGTGTGCACTGGTTGGCTGTGGGGGGCGGGTGGGTGTGTGCGGGCCCTACCGGGCTGTCCCAGGAAGTTTTCACCACGGGGTGAAAAAGGGGACAAATGGGGACAGTGAAATGAACTATTTTAAATATAGAGGAATTTGAGAAGCACTTATATTTTCTGAAGCGTAAAGGACGAACAGTGGGGCGTCTGGGGGGCTCAGTGTTAAGCGTCCGACTCTGGATTTCAGCTCAGGTCTCGACGTCAGGGTTTGGAGATCAAGTGCTGCATCAGGCTCTGCGCTGGGTGTGGCGGCAGCTTGAGATGCGCGGTACAGAGAGGCCGTGATTTTGTACGGTTCACCCAGCAGAATGATCTAGAGACGCCCACGTTAGAAGCAGAAGGGAGAGGCACCAAATAGCAAGAAAGGAAAACCCGTCCACCTGTGTGTGTCAGTTTTTCTGGGGGGGGGGGGGGGGGGGGTCCAGACCCGGGTCACCTCCGGGAGGGACAGCCCAGGGGCCGGCCCAGGGGCCGTTTGTCACCAGATGCCCTTTGATGGCATCTGATTTTGAAGCTGTGGCTCCACCCACAGTGTCGTCTTGTTGTAAAGCACAAAACAGGTCACTGCGGCTGGCCACGGTGGCCCTGGGTCTTCCTGCGACGTCTCTGTGGTTCACGGCCCCGCAGGTCTCCACACGCACGCGTTTCTGGGGTTGAGCTCTCTTGCTGTCTTGTGAGAATTCGTGAGGGGGCAGCGGGGCCTGCATGCCCTTGGGGGACTTGCCCGCTTCTTCCACCGAGTGTTCTAGATTCCCCCGCACGCTTCTCTCTCTCTCTCTTTTTTTAGAGATTTTATTTATTTACCAGAGAGCAGCTGAGAGAGAGAGAATACGAGGGCACAAGCAGGGAGGGCGGCAGGCAGAAGGGGAAGCAGGCTCCCCGCGGAGTAGGGAGCCCGATGCGGGCTTGATCCCAGAACCTCGGGATCATGACCTGATTAACGACTGAGCCACCCAGGGGTCCCCCGTCATGTTTCTACGGTCCCTGTGAAACCGCGAGCCATTGTCATTCCTTCCCACCACAAAGGGCAGCTCTTCCCGTGGTGTCTGCCGCCATGTGGCCGGCGATGGCAGCGCTGAGCCCCGGCGGGGGCTGGTTGCCATGAAAGTCATTAACACTAAATAGTGTTTACGAGTCAGTTGCTGGCGGGGATCATCTCCGGGTGGTGAGTTACTCTGCGCCCAGCGTGCAGCGTCCTTGAAAACAGAGTCAGTTCCCCGTCCCCACCGGCCACCTGCACGGGCAGCTCATGGAGGACCCGGCCTGGACAGTGCATGTCTACAACATTCTGTCATCACAGGAAGCTCGCGGGGCGGCCCTGACCCGGAGCAGGCCTGTTCTGAGCTGGTGGGCTTCCGGCAGCTTCCCCTGGGGCGTGAAGGTCACCTTGCCCCCTCGAAATAGTGATGGGAAGTGGCAGTTTGGGAGAAAAGGTTCTCCTGAGGCAAAACAGTAAGCTGGGAGGCCCCTGTGGGTTTCCGTGATCTGTGTTCCGTGTTGGAGACGTGTGTTAGCGGAGCGGCCGGACTGCCCGGTGTCCCGAGTGCCCTGCCGCGGGGCGTGCCTGGCGGAGCCCTCTAGTGGCCGCGGGTGCGGGTGCAGGAAGGTGGGTGCTCTGGGTGCACGCGAACGTGCGCGTGTGCGTGTCCTCGCGCGGGCATCCGGGGAGCACATGCGTTAACAACAGCATAAACACGGCCCCCTGGGACCCCTGAAACTGAGGCAGGCTTTAAGAAACACACACTTTTTAAACTTTTCTTTAATTAAAATTAAAACGTATCCCCTTCCCACCCAGCTCACGATTTGAGCCGGGGACTCCAGCCTTGGGGGAAGCTGGGTTTCCCGTGCGTCAGTCGTCATTTCAGAGGGAAAACGGGCTCGGTCGGGTGAGGGACCGACTCTTGACCTTGGGCTGTGAATCCAGAGCCAGGTCGGGTGTAGTGAAACGAGAGGGAGGAAGGAGAGGCTGAGGTGGGGCGTGGGGCACGAACACTCCGGTCCACACAGCAGGTGCTCGTTGCTTTCGTTTGTGTCCCCAGTGAGAAAACAGACTGTTCGGGATTGGCTCCGAACCCATGTTTAAGTAAACGGGGACCCCAATACCTACCGCCGGGCGGACTTGCAGTCGCGACTCATAGAATTGGGACCCAGCTTGAAGGGTTAAGGTGGCCACTACTTTCACTGTTTTAATATCCTGATGCTGGTCATTTTTTTGGTTAGCGTGTCTTTCTGTGAGTTCTAACATATTTTCGACACGTTTTCCGTGGTTGCTACTGTGTTCGTTGTTTTTAAACTTCGCGTGGCTCTTAGTCTTGGCTGTCGTGTGCTCCTTGTGATGGGCAGCACGGGCGCGGGGCGGGACGTCTGCAGGCCAGTGGCCTGTGGTTGGACAGGTCCGCGCTGGTGCCGGGCTCTCCACCCGTGCCACGCAGCCCTCCCGTAGGATCCCTGCCTCGGGCCGGCTCCTCTGCAGCCCCTCTGCCCCTCCCCACCCACCAGTGCTCCTGGGTCTGAGTCTCCACGGCTGCGTACTTTTGACACGGTGTTTCCGACGGTTGGAAACCTGTGTTCTCTCGTGGGGTGGCATCATGGGGCTGTGGCTGTGGTCAGGCCCCTGTGGCATCTGGTGGGAATTGCTCCAGACAGCAGGTAGGGTCTCTGGAGGCCATCTCGGCCACTTTTGGCTGAAGCCAGCTTCAGGCCCTGAGCCAGGCACACCTGGTGAGACAGGGGTGAGAAGGAGCTAGTCCTGTCCTCAAAAAACTGGGGGACACTGGGTGCCTTCAGGTGGGTGACCGTAGAGTCCGTCATCCAACCCAGAACACAGGTTGGGGGTGGGAGGGGGCACTGTGGGTGATCACTCAGGGCCTCCCAGGAAGTCGGCCCACCAGCTGTTGGGGTGATGGCCCCTGGGTGGCGGGGGCCTGGGAGGCTGACTTAACTGCACCCTGACCCCGAAGTGGGGCTCTCTCACGGGGCCCTGGTCTCGTCCGCAGCCTCCCTCTCTACACAGGGTGTGGACGTGGAGCACACGGCCGAGCTCCGAGGGGTCCGGTATGCCGGCAGCTTGCAGCAGACCACCTCCGACTACTACCGCGCGCTGACGTCCACACTGGAGAGGCTGGTGAGGGCGGCCGGGGGCTGTGACCGCACCAGCAGAGCCGAGCAGGGGGGACGCCCGGGCAGGGATGAGGGCACGTGGGACGAAGAGGATGAGGCCGCTGTCCCCGGCGCTGGTGGGCTCTGGCACTCAGGGGAGTGTGGCATTGGTGGGGACTGGCCCCTGCTGGGCCCGGAGCCGTGCTGAAAGGTTGTAAGTGGTAGTCCAGTGGCGGTATCAGAAGCCACACACGGGGGTGGTGGGATCCTGAAAGAGGGCAGCCTCTGCGGAAGGAGGCAGGCGGTCGGTTGGCCAAACAGGGTTTCTGCGGGACCCAGCCGTTCTGTGTGTCGTGTCCACCCGAGAGAAGTGAGAGTTCACGTCCACACAAAAAGCCCGCACACCCACGTCCACACCCATGCAGCAGCACTCACAAGAGCCAAAAAGTGGATACGCCCAATTGCCCATCAGCGGGTGACGGCGTCAGCACAGGGAGGTCCCCACGCATGGGAGCGTCCCCAGCTGCCAGCAGGGGTGAGGCCCCCACGCGTGGCCCTGGGCGCCGACCCCGAGCCCATAGCACTCAGGGAGGGACCCAGACACAGAAGGCCCCACGGGGTGAGTCCGTGCGTGTGACATGTCCCAAGCAGGCTCGTCCACCGACGGGAAGGAGCTCGAGGGGCCGGGGCTGGGGAGGGGGAGACTGCTGGGGGAGACGGGGCTGCTTTCAGGCCGACGGATTGTTCAAAACTGGGCTGCGGTGATGGCGGCACAGCCCCGGGAAGGCCCTGAGACCCATCCGGTGCGTTGTACGGCGCAGGGGTTACATCTCCATGGAACAGTGTTCCGGACCTCCTGCTGGGCGGAGTCGGGGTCACCGGGTGAGCAGTCGCTGTGAGAAAGGAGCCCCCTCCTCCGGGGCTGGGAGGTAGGATGAGGAAGCAGGGGCTGCGTTGCCGAGTCCCACCGTCCACTCCGGGCCGGCGCGCTTTTCCTCCAAGGCCAGACGGGCAAGGTCGTGGGCTTCGTGGGGCCAGACCCTCCGGCCCAATGACTGGGCGACTCGGCTTGGCCTAGGCAGCCGGAGAAGTACCAGGGACGGCTGACGCCTGATCTGTGGGCCCTGAAGCACACCCTTCAGCTAGCCTCCACGTGACCCGAGATCCTCCTTTTCTTTTGATTTTTCTCCAACCCTTTGAGGACGGGAACACCATTCCGAGTTTGTGAGCTGTACACACATAGGCGATGACGTGAGTTTGGCCCATGGGTGTCGGGTTGCCGATGTCCGCCCCACACCCTGAAGCAGTGTCCAAAAGAAATAGATCGCAAGCCCCGTGCAGAATTAAAAATTTTCTAGCAGCTATGTTAAGGGAAAAAGGTAAATTTAATTTTAACAATTTTTTTATGTAACTCAGATCATCTGGAATATTATCGTTCCGTGTCACTGACATCGGTAAAGTGGGGATTAAAGAGAAAGTTGTATTCTTCTTTTATTTTATTTTTTTAAGGTTTTATTTATTTATTTGACAGAGAGAGAGATCACAAGTAGGCAGGGAGGCAGGCAGGCAGAGAGAGAGAGAGGGGGTAGCAGGCTCCCCGCTGAGCAGACAGCCCGACGCGGGGCTCGATCCCAGGACCCTGAGACCATGACTTGAGCCGAAGGCAGAGGCTTTAACCCGCTGAGCCCCCCAGGAGCCCCTCTGTTGTAGAGTTTAAGCATGAATTAACGAAAATGTAAAAACCAGTTCCTCTGTGGTACCAGCCGTGTTTCAGAAGCGCCGTAGCCAGTGCCGCCAGTGGTGGGCCTGCGGCCAGGGCAGCAGAGAGCAACCGCTGAAATCCGAGGGCTGCATGCGGGCCAGCCGGTCTGAGTGTGGGCTGCAGGGATGCGAACTGGAAAGCGGAAGTGAGAGAACGAGGTTGGAGGGAGTTTTAGGAGGGAGAACCGTGTACTGCGGTCTTCGGGGGCAGGTCGGCGGCCAGTTTAACAGCCACGCCGGAACACTGACCGTGCGCGGGGCCGCTGTTAGTAACTCCACTGGGAGAGCAGCTAAATTGGGACGTCTTGTCGCCCTCGGTGGAGGTCCATGAGGTGCCGGGGGCCGTAGGAACCCCCGGCCTTGACGCTGCTGGGGCAGCACCTGGAGCAACAGCCACGCCAGCTCCCAGGGCGGGACCTGTCTAAGTCCGGTACTGCTAAGCCGGTACCGTCCCCGGAGAAGAGGACAGTGGTCACTTGAACAGCACACGAAGGATAAGCAAGTTCCAGTGGCATCTGTTTGCACAAAGTAGGATTTTCTTGATGTAAAATTCACATAAATTAACCACTTGTTAAAAGTTTCTTTAAGTGATCTCTGCACCCAGTGTGGGGTTCGAACTCAGAACCCCGAAATCAAGAGTCAGATGCTTGGGGCCCCTGGGTGGCTCAGTTGGTTAAGCACCTGCTTTGGCTCGGGTCATGATTGCGGGGTCCTGGGGCTCCCTGCTCACCAGGGAGCCGGCTTCTCCCTCGGCCGCTCCTCCTGCTTATGCTCCCTCTGCCAAGTTAATAAGTAAATCTTCAAAAATAAAAGTCAGATGCTCTACCGACTGAGCCAGCCAGGAGCCCCCAAATTAACCATCTTTAAAGTGAACAATTCAGTGGCACTTAGTGTAGTCACAAAATCGTGCAACCATTACCTCTGTCTAGTTCCAGGACATTCCATCACTCCCAAAGCAACCCGGTCCCCGACGGCCGTCACCCCCCTCCCCGCCCTCAGCCCCCACGAGCCCCCTTCCCGTGCGGGGAGGGGCCTGGTCTGGGCGTGTCACACGCGTGGACTCACACCCTGTGTGGCCTTCTGTGTCTGGTTCCCTCCCTGCGCGGCATGGGCTCGGGGTCCGTCCCGGGGGTAGCACAGAAGGCCTCGCTCTTCCTGTGGATGGACCATGTCTTGTCCGTGCATCTGCTGATAGGCCGGTATTCTCATCCAGATAGTTTCAAAGTCTGCAGCTCTGTGATGGGCGCGTGTACCGGGAGAAGGGGCGCTCTCCCACGCGCTCTGGCTCTGCGCACGCGGCAGGTCCCCGTGGGGCGCGTCTGCCCTGCGGCCTCAGCGTGTGCCGCTCGCTCGTGTTTCTGTCGCAGTTCGCAAGCAGCTTTCAGGAGACGGAGCTGGAGGCCAGCTGTGTGGGCTGCACTGTGCTGGGTTACAGGTGAGTCAGGGCCGCCTCCGGGGGAAGGGACCCCGGTGGGCTCCCGAGAGATTCCAGAAGATTCCAGCAGGAGCCCCCCCTCCACGGGCTTCTCTCTCCCTGCAGGGATGGGAATTCCAGTGTCTTCGTGCATTTCCGGCTGCACTTCCTGCTGCGAGGCCTGCAGTCCCTGCGTCTGGGCCTGGAGGAGGAGCTGCTGCAGCAGGGACTCCGGGCGCAGCTGCAGGGCCGGGGCATCCCCCTGGCTGCCCACGGCGCCATCCTGTCCGCCGAGCTCACAGGCAAGTAGGCAGCGGACACCAGAAGGATTGGGGCGGCCGTGGGAGGGGCTGAAAGTTGCATCCAGCGTCAGGCTTCCAGGGTTGCTCCCGCCGATGACAAGTGGACGCCCCCAGGGCTCTTTACTCTGCACAGCACAGAGCAGGTGACTGCAGCCGGTGGGGGGTGGGGGGGCAGAGTGTGACTGCTTCTGCCTCGGCCGCCCTCGGGACCTCTGTTGAGACCAGTCGGCTCTGCTGTGACAGGAAGCTTCCAGACGGCGCGTAAAGAGACGGGCCCAGCCGTGTGGTGGCAAAACTGTTATCTACAGAATCAGATGGGCTGCGCTTGGCTCGTAGCCATTGCCTGGCAACCCTGGTGTAGGTATAAGAGTAAACACAATTACGCCCCAAAATCTGATGGTGCAGATTCCCGCCCTGTATCAGAACCACGTTAAATCTGATGACGCGTGCATCGCGATCTGAGAGCCAGACACGAGCTCAGCGTGTTGTCCAGTTAAACACCGATTGCACTGACCCTGCCTGCCCCGCAGGACAGGACGGTCCTTCCCCACCAGTCCTGACGTGCTATCTGAGTCCCGGTAAACTCTCTACCAACGCGGACTGAATTCTCCTTGGTTTCCTGCCTGCATGGCCCACGGAGGAGACCACCAGCCCCAGGTGGCTCTTGAGCGCGTGTCACGCAGCCAGTGAGGCTGGGCAAGAGATTGTTTCATTGGATTTAACTTAAATTGATTTAACTTACAATTTAGGTGGCTCCCATGGTAGGCAGTGCAGCTCTCGGCTTTGCAGTCCGACGTTTTCAAAGAGCTACAGAGCTCCCTGAACGCGCCTACAGCTCTTGTCTGTGTCCCTGCAGGAAGCCGGAAGGGGCCGCTGACAGAAAGAGACTTGAAGTCAGGTACGTCTTACCCTCTCCCAAGGAGCTCCCCGCCCTCTGCAGGGTTTGCCTGATTGCAGGCTTGCGGAAGGTTTCCCGGACTTCTTTCCAGTACACAGAGGAGTCCCTCGAACGCAGTAAATGCTGCTTTTGCGCACCAGTCTCCTCCAGGGGGCCGGAGGGGACAGGTTCGTAGTCCTGTGTGGGCAAAAGGTTTAAAGAGGAGACACTTTGAATTACACATGGTCAGACACAAGGGAGAGAAAACATTAACGATTTTTTTTGAAAAGTGGTGGAAATCTGCTATTAAAAGACAAAAACAGTTTGGAAAAAAAGAAGAGTGGTGCTTGCCGCACAGAGTCCTGAACTAGGGGTGATCCAGGCCCCAGGGGATGCTGGGCAGCGTCCGGGGACTTCTGTGGTTCTAAGGATTGGGACCTCCTGGCACGAGTGGGTAGGACCAGGAGTGCTGCCCAGCCCCCACAAGGAACAGCCCCGAAGTGTGAACTGGAAACTTGAAATGGTTAGCACAGTAGATTTCATGTTGTACGTATTTTACTGCAACTTGAGAAGCTCAGTTTCGTCTGTATTTTGCTCTAGAAAAGCAAGGGTGCTGGAAAACATGGGAACACAGGTGGTACACCTGTGTTTCTGCTGCGTAGCCCTCGCCTTCGTGCTGGCCAGCATGCTTGTGTTACGTCTCTGTACCAATGCTGAGAAAGTTATTTCGGGAATGTTCAGGGCTGAAAAAGTAAAAAAGAGATGTTTTCCATGCTCTAGAGGCTCTGAGACCTCTTGCTGCAGCCTGGAGAGACGGAGCGGAGAGGCAGAACATGGTTCTTCTCTGCCCTCAGGTCACTGTCCTGGGAACGCCTTTTCCTGCCGGAACAGCCAGTGTGTGACCAAAGTGAACCCGGAGTGCGATGACAGAACGGACTGCTTGGACGGATCGGACGAGGCTCAGTGTGGTTAGTGTCCGGTCTGGCAGGTCTCTGGGCCGTGTCCCCTTTCCAGGGTCAGCGACTGGCTCTGCTCTCTGGCCCACTGTGCACGTTACCTGTGGGCACCCGGGCACGGGAGTCCCTGGAGTTGGCTGAGAAACGCGCAGGGGGCCACCCATGACATGGTGGCACAGTCAGGTGCTCCCCGAACTGTGGAGGCCACAGGAACTGGGGCTCTGTCCGACAGGCCGTGGGATTTGAGCAAGGGAGTCTTACGGTCGGAGTGCGGTAAGGGTACGCGACGTTTTCTAGCAATGCTAGCCCATGCACTAGGGTCAGAGCAGCAGTGCAGGCGTGGAGAGGAAGGGGGACAGCAGTCCTAACAGCGGGCGTGACTGTGTAAGTGAATGGATACATTGACTCAGCAGCAGCTAGAAGGTCGGTTCCCCCAGAGGGAGTGAGACACCAGCGCATGAAAGCTGTTGCTTTGCTTGATACAAGTAACAACAGGTTAGAAGAGAAAAGGCAGGGGGGCGCCTGGGTGGCTCAGTGGGTTGAGCCTCTGCCTTCAGCTCAGGTCATGGTCTCAGGGTCCTGGGATCGAGCCCCGCATCGGGCTCTCTGCTCAGCAGGGAGCCTGCTTCCCCCTCTCTCTCTGCCTGACTCTCTGCCTGCTTGTGATCTGTCTGTCAAATAAATAAATAAAATTTAAAAAAAAAGAGAAAAGGCAGAAAACCCCACTCGTGGTCAGTAGCAACAGGAAGTAACCGTGTCAAGCCTGTGACGTCATAGAGTTATAAAACTCAGACAAAGGACGTAGACGTGGGCAAAACAAGCTGAGACCGAGATTTCCTGAAGAGAGGGACATATGAGAATTTGGGAACTGGCAAAACCCACGATGAAGGGGACACTGGCTGCGTGTGGCCCCTGGCTTTGAAGGGTGGTCTGTGGGGGCTGTGGTCGGGTCCACCAGGCTCCCCTGGGGGCCGTGGTCACTGAAAGCTGTCACAGAACTCGGGTGCTCGTTGATGGTGACTGCGTCTTCCTGCGAAAAGGTCCTCAAAGGAAAAGGCGCACAGGCAGAGTGTGGGCGAGAGCAGGAGTGAGCCAGCGTCCAGCTGTCCTCTTCCAGCAGTGCGGTGTGGACCACCCTGAGCTAACTGTTGCGGCGGCAGCACGTGACCGCTCACACAAAGTGTTTCCGAGCAGGGTGGCTCACAGAGCCTTGGTGTCCAGGGTCTGTCCTGGGGGTTGCTCCCACGGCCACGTAGCTCCGGCACAGCTCGCTTTATGGAGGACAGTCCCGGAGCTGGCGGGACCAAGTGCCATAAATGGATTGGCCGAAACAGTGTAAATGTCGCCTGTCCTGATGCGGGAGGCTGGAGGCCCGAGTTCAAGGTGTCCGAGGGTCTGGTTCCTCCTGAGCTGGTGGAGAATCGGGGTCCTGCTTCTCGCCCAGCTTCTGGGGTTTGTGGGATGCCTGGCACTTGCTGGCTTGTAGAAGGGTCACCCAATCTCTGTCGTCATGTTCCCACAGTGTTCTCCCCGGGTGCCCGAGTCCAAATTTCCCCTTTTTCTGAGGACACTAGTCATTGGTTTGGGCCCTCACTCATGACTTGATCTTACCTGGGTCATCTGTGAAGGCCCTGTTTCCAAATAAATCACATTCACCGGTCCTGGGTGTTAAAACTTCATCTTTTTTGGATCACAGCTCAGCCCGTAACCTTTCACAGCTGCTCCAGACACCAGGCAGCTACCGCGTGGCCCCCGCGTGGCCCCAGGCCATCAGTCAGTCAGTCACACTGTAGCGTAAACTTCCTGCGTGACCTAATGCCCCAGGACAAAGCCGCTCTTCGCTCTCAGTATTCCAAGGGCGTAGAGGTGGCCCCCCCCCAGGAGATGGTCAAGGGCCAGACTTTCTTTGAAATGTGAGTGTTTGGACAGGCCGGGGCTGCTGAGTTCAGGGTTACTGTGTGGCCACGTGAGCTGCGGTGGAGACCTCAGAAGCAGGGGCCCCTGGCAGGAGGAGAAGGAGGAAAATGCCCCAGGCAGGGAGGAACACAAGAAAGCAAGGAGTTGACCCTTGGGTTTATGAGTTGGCACATCCCCGCATCAACTCAGAAGTGTGAGTCCCTGCCTGACCCGGCTGTGGCCGTGAGCCCTGCGACATGTAACATGGCAGAGTGACAGCTGCCGGACAGCTGCGCGCGAGGCGGAGCACGGGGTCCTGGTCGGCGTTCTCTGCCACTCCCCAGTTCGTGCAGCCTTTGGGGGTCCGACCTCTGTTGGGCAGCTGGAGATGGGGCAGAGCAGGGGCGGGGAGACCCCGAAGGAGTCGGCAAAGCCAAGTGCCAGGAATCTAGGACGCGTCTTTGAACGAGAGGTCCCGCGTGGGCACGCTGGGAGCACAGTCACAGCTGAGCCTTCTGCGGCTCCTGGTTGGTGACCTCTGTCTTGCAGACTGTGGGCTGCAGCCTGGCTGGAAGACGGCCGGCCGGATCGTGGGCGGCGTGGAAGCGTCCCCCGGGGAGTTCCCGTGGCAAGTCAGCCTTCGAGAAAACAATGAACACTTCTGTGGGGCTGCTGTCGTCGGGGCCCGGTGGCTGGTGTCTGCGGCCCACTGCTTCAACGAGTGAGCCCCGTACCCCTTGTTCCCATCTTCCTTCCCACTCGGGGGCACCACCTTTCCCGGCATTCTCAGAGCCCCCGGGAGCTCTCTTCTTTTCCTTTATTTCTCGTTGTTGAATCTGAATGTGTTCCTGTTACTTAATATTTGAAATCATGGTAAAACACGTGTAACATGAACTTACCACTTTGACCAGTACAGTTCAGGGGCAGGAAGCACACTCACCCCATCCTGCAGCCACCCCCGCCCTCCGTCTCCAGAACCTTCCGTCTCCCCACGTAGCAACTCTGTCCCCACGAAGCACGGACTCCCCACCCCTGCCCTGGCTCCCACCCTGTCCTCTCCGTCTGTGCAGATGGGACTCCCCTGGGGTCCTCCCAGGAGTCAGGTCCTGCGGGATGTGTTCTGGGTCTGGCTGCTTTCGTGGAGCCCCGTGTCCTCGGGGTCCCTCCGCGTGTGGCAGGGGTCAGGGTCCCTCCTTTCTTCTTCCGTCTGAGCAGTGACACTCCATTACGTGGACGTACCACATGGTGTCCACTCTTCTGGTGGCAGGCGTGGGTTGTTCCCAGCTGTGGCTCCTGTGCGTCCTGCGGCTGTGGGCAGGGCGTGCAAGTCTGTCTGCAGGTGCCCGCTTTCAGGTCTCCCAGGTATAGACCAAGAAGTGGGGTTGCCGGGTCATCGGGTAATTCCGTGTTTAACCCTTGAGGACCCTCTACCCCTGGGGGCTGCACCACTTCCCGTCATGGCCAGCTGTGCGGGAGGCTCTGGCCTCACGCCCCCGCCAGCACTTTTCCCGCCTGCCATTTTGACTTGAGCCGTCCGGCGGGGTCGCATCATGGTCAGGATTTGCCTGCCCTGACGCTGAGTGACAGGGGGAGCCCTTCTGTAGGTCTCCGTCAGAGAAATGTTTGTTCAGGTCCCTTGCCCGTTTTTGAACTGGGTTGTGGTTTGTTGTTGGGGATGGTCAGAATCTTTAAGGAGCTGGTCAGAGGTGGGAGAAGGCTCTAGAAGTCTTTGCCCCAGGCATTGCTGTTTGGTAGCTGTGGTCTGGGGAGTCCTAGGGAGAGGGCAGGGCGGCGGCAGCCCAGCTCCTCCCAGAGACCGTGGCCTCTCCCATGGGGTGCTGGCGAGCCCTGAGTGCGCCCTGCTGTCTCCTCGGGCTGACGGTCCGGGGGAGAGAGGCCAGAGACAGGGACAGGGACAGCTCAGGACAGTAGGAGCTGGGAGTTTCCCCCGTGAAGTCTCCTTCCTCCCATGTGTTACGACAGTATCAAGGCAAACGGAAGAGGAGGAAACGATCCTGGCAATACCCGTGTTACCTCCTCCCCGATCTCGGCGAGTGACCTCTTTCTGCTGGGTCCGCACTCCCGCCTGCGGCCTGGGCCAGAGCTGGACCTGTGCGCACTACTGTGTGGGCGCCTTTCTTGGCCAAACCACTTGACACTGTCCCTTCTGACCACGAGGCGTCCCCCCCGACTCTGCTGCTCATGTCTGCATGGATGAGGGACGGGCCCCGCACGCCCATGATGCAGTCACACGCCCGCAGCCGTCTGCCAGCGTCCCGTCCACATCCGACTCGCCCCGGTTGTCCCGAGGGCCTGTTCCAGCCATCGTCGTTTTTTCTTTTTTACTCTAATACAGAAAACGTGAAATTCACCACTTGAGCCATTTTAAGGCAGCGAGAGTTTTGGCCCAGAGCTGAGCAGCGCGTTTGTGGAGATACGGAGCAAGGGTGGGCAAAGCGGGGCGGGCTCTGTGACACGGAACCCAGCCCTACCCCGGGTTTCCGCCGGGGGCTCTGCTGTTCTGGCCACCGGCTGTGGGCCCAAGAGGTGCCTCGTGGGGCCGGGATTAGGGCGAGGAGAGCAAGGCACTAGCCAGGGAAAACGTACGGGGTCTCCAGAAACCGCCATGGTGACAAGTAATATTTCATGTCATGTGGCAAAAAATACCAAAATGAGTGCAAAGATGAAAATCAGGGAATGGAATATCCAGTTGTGAAATCGAGCGCCGACCCCGCAGGCTGGGGCTCGGGGAGGGCGAGGTGGTGAGTGGAGCTGGTCCGGGCCCACCCGGCTTATGTCAGATGTCCCTGCTTCGTTCACCGGGGCCTTCAGCGTCCCTTTGGCTGTTTTCCAGCCGGTCTGTGGTCTCGGTGCCCCCTTAGCACTTCGTCCCCAGATTTGTGCTTGCCGGGGTGTCGACTGTCGGCACCGGCTGGATTTCTTCTGCGTCTGCTTGTTCCTGACAAGCTTGAGTGGAGACATCGGTGGTGATGACTGGGTTTCGGGGCTCCCCCCGGGTGAGTGCCTCCCACACCTCCCACTCCCACCTGTCCCGTGGGTGGGCCCCTGAGCCGTGGTCTGTCTGTCCCGCAGATTCCAAGACCCAAGAGAGTGGGTAGCCTACGCCGGCGCGACATACCTGAGCGGCGCAGAGCCCAGCACGGTGCGGGCGCGCGTGGCCCGCATCACCCCGCACCCGCTGTACAACCCAGACACGGCCGACTTCGACGTGGCGGTGCTGCAGCTGGACGGGCCCTTGGCCTTTGGCAGGCATGTCCAACCCGTGTGCCTGCCCGCCGCCACGCACGTCTTCCCGCCCGGCAGGAAGTGCCTGATCTCTGGCTGGGGCTACCTCCGGGAGGACTTCCGTAAGTGCTGTGCTCCCGCGGCTGGGCCAACCCCTACCCGCTCTGGGGTCCCGGGGTTCTGTGCTCCGAGCGCCCAGCTCAGTGAGGTGCATTCACAGCCCCAGAGGGGTCCTCGTGGCGCCCTTGGGGTCACTGGTGTGCACAAGGAGCGTGCTTGTGGCCGAGGCTGACCAGGCATCGTGCCACCTTACTGTTCCAGCTCAGACCAGAAAGCAATGCCCCTTGCATTTTTGTGTTTTCGGAGGGTAATTTCTGAAAGGGCTCCTAGAGTAGACGTGGGTGCTTGCCGGTGTCCGGAAGTGCAAGGAGGCTGGGGTGCGTCTGTGCGGAAACATGCGGTCCGTCAGCTGCCTTCAGCGTGCGTGGCCGAGTGGTGGCCCGCGTGCAGGTGGGCAACCCCACGGTGTGCGTCAACGAGGGTGCCTTTAGGCGGAAGCCGCGTAACACGAGGTTCCGTATTGGTTCACAAAAACGTGGGGACCAGAGGCTCGTAGGAACCTGTTCCGTGAGCCCCACCAGCCTTGCTTCCTGCTCACTGAACCGGGCTTTGCAGTCACTGCACAGAATGGAACGGCCTTGGGAGAGAGCCGAGTGTCGTCGCGGGGAACCCAAGATGGCCTGGGGGGCCGCTCTAGGGAAGGCCCCCGGACAGACGCCCCAGCTCCAAGCTGGTGGAGGAGGCAGAGCCGCGGGACGGAGGGCGTCCTGCAGCGAGCCCACCCATCGCCGTGGAACGTGCTACGGTCGATGCCGTCTAGAGTGTTCCAGAGCAAACTGGCCAACACAGTAGCCACGAGCCACGAGCCGGCTCAGTGGCCGTGCAGGTTTCCATGGACAGCGCACGGGAGTGGGAGCTCCCCGGGGCCCTCGATGTTTGGGGCAGCTCTGCCCTGTGTGAAGGTTCTGGGGACCCAGCACAGCTGACCTCCCTCGCACAGCCCGCCGCCTGCATTCTGGGGCTTTCCCGGGTCCCTTTCTATCTGACGTAGAAGGAAGGAAAAGTGTTGGCGACTCTTACACCTTCTGGGAAGGGAAGGCGTTGGCCACGTGGACCCCGCGAGGAGGGAGATGATCCAGACACATTCGGGCCTCCCCGGCTCACCGAGCACTGGTCTGGGGCCCGGGCCGGGAGCAGAGCAGAGACTCCCTGTGTGGGGCGCAGCCCAGACCTGCGCCATGCAAGAGCGCTTGCCTTGGGGCGGCCGTGCTTTCCTAAGCTTGTGTCGCCTGCTGTAGGAACCACCAGCCCCTGCAGTGTGGCCCGTACAGCTCAGAAACGCGGTTGTACATTTTATTTCCTTTTAACGCATTTAGATCTGTGTTTAAGTAGCCACGTGTAGCCGGCGGCTACCGTTCTGGACAGCACAGCTCTAGAGGGAAGTAGGTCATAAGGACGGTAGATGGGGACAAAGACAGCAGAGGAAAGTAAGGCAGGGTGGGGTGGGGGTAAAGAGGCAGTCAGGAGGGGCTTCCTGAGGAAGGAGATGAGGGAGGAAGACAGGCAGATTCTATAGGGACAACATTCCAGGCAGCTGGAGCGGCATATGCAAAGGCGCTGGGGTCGGTGGTCAGACTTGGACTTTTCATTTGAGCTGGGGACGGGGGAGGGCGCCCCGGAAGATTTGAGGAGGGGCAACATAACGATTTCACATTTAGCAGAGATGAACTGTAAATCAGCCAGAGTCGGGCCGAGGAAAGCTTCTGCAAAGTAGCACAAGAAGAGCTGCAGAGCTGGGTGAGGGGAGGCTCGGGCAGAGGGGTCTTCAGAGGGAGATGAGGTGTCCAGTCAGATGCCTCCTTGCCGTCTGGGCCTGGAGGTTACCGCTGAGCGCTTGTAGCACGTGGCCTCCGCTGGTTTCTGAGCAGCTGCTGCAGCGAGTGCCCTCCAGCAGGGGACACGGGGTTGGCGTGGACACGTCCCACAGCCCCCAGGCTCATGCTGCCGGTCTCCCCCTGTCCCGGGCAGTGGTGAAGCCAGAAACGCTGCAGAAAGCCACTGTGGAGCTGCTGGACCAGGGCCTGTGTGCCAGCCTGTACGGCCACTCGCTCACCGACAGGATGGTGTGTGCCGGCTACCTGGACGGGAAGGTGGACTCCTGCCAGGTGAGCCTGCGACCCACACCTGCCCCGCCTGCCCCAGGCCCCGTCCACCGCCCAGACGTCCCCTACCGGACTCTGAGCACGACTGCGGACTGCCTTCGTTTTAGCTCCTGCCCTTGGTCTTATCTCAGCAGCCAGATGGGGAGAAGGTGGGGGAGGTTGCTGCAGGTGGCCAGGAAGCCACAGCCGAACCAAGCTGGGCAAGAGGGGGTGGAGCTTGTGTCAGGAGAAGGGGAAGGGCAGAAGGACTGCATGTGGAGCAGGCCCTTGGGGAAGTGCGGCGGCCGTCCTGTCTCCCTGTTCATCTAGCAGGCGCTCACATCGCCACGCATCTGGTGGGTTAAGGAGATGGACAGGTGTTTATCTGGGGTGGGTCTTTAGCTGCCCACGGTGGAACTGGAAGCAGTCTTGGCCCATTGAATTTTTACAGAAGAGAAAGCCGGTTCTGATTTTTGGACGGTCGGCCCACCTCTGCTCCGTGAGCCCGTGGGCAGGGAGCTCTCAGAAGTCCGACTTGCAGGCCTGGGATTGGGGCTGGCTGCGGCCTGCAGGCCGACCCCCCCCGAAGGCGTCCCTTTGTCTCCTAGGGGGACTCAGGAGGCCCCCTGGTCTGCGAGGAGCCCTCCGGCAGGTTCTTCCTGGCCGGCATCGTAAGCTGGGGGATTGGCTGTGCGGAAGCCCGGCGTCCCGGGGTCTACGCCCGTGTGACCAGGCTGCGGGACTGGATCCTGGAGGCCATCACCATGGCAAGCAAGCCTCTGGCCCCCACTGTGGCTCCTGCCTCTGCTACCCCCAGCACGGCCTGGCCCACCAGTCCTGAGAGCCCGGTGGTCCACACCCCCACCAGACCCACACGGGGTCCCAGCACGGCGCCTCCTGATCCGGTGACCGCCTCTAAGCCACAAGGTATTTGCTGGGGACACAGGCGGCCGTCGGCGTCCACTCCCTGCAGGGGTGGGTCGATTGGTATTGGGGAGCAGAGGGGGAATGGGCTAGTGACGTCTGCCGTGGGCACAGGCGAAGGTGTGCCGGTTCCTTCAGACCAGGCGGCCAAGTCAGGCAGCGCACGGGGACGCCCATGGGATGTCCTCCCGGGGCAGCCGGGGACTGGCGACTTTGAGCTGTGCCCTCGGGGTCCTTCCAGACACACCACACACACACACGTGCACACACACGGACCTTTTAACATCCGAGAACCTGCGGTTCTCTTTTTCTCCTCAAATTTTCCTGCACACTTTTGTGTGCTCCTTTTCCGGGAGAGGAGCAATGTCCGCTTACCTGGTTTTAATTTTCATTTGGTCTTTAACTGCCGCGTCAAACACCTAACGTGGGCCGTCCTGAGCTTCTTGCACGTCTAGGTCGGTGGCCTTACGTATCCTCCCCTCGTGCAGGGAGTCTCCAGAACTTTCCACCTGAAGCTCCGCGCCCTCCACACAGCAGCCCGCCCCGCCCTGCCCCCAGCCCTCGGCCGCCTCCGCACCACACCGGTGACTGGCGACCGGCTGTCCGCTCCCTCCCAGGAGCCGTGGCACGTGGGTCCTTTTGTGATGGGCTCGGTTCACTCCGTGCTCCCCGTTTTACACAGAGTTACGGCTGGGCCTGGGGAGACCCCGCGTCTTCACGTCTCCCCTGGGCGGACCTCCCTGTGCAGGGACAGGCGCGTCTTTCCCTGTCTCTCCGCGTCTCCCCGCCTTCCCCGGTGCCCCTCTGCGGGGTGTTTGCGTGGGAGCAGGCCCGGTCCTCGTTAACGGTGGCGGCGTCGGGGCAGACGGGAGATTTCTGCCGTGTTCTCCGCTAGTTTGCAGCCCAGTGGCTCACAGAGCGGCAACTCCCAAGCCGTTCCCAAGAGGCAGCAGACCTGGGCGAGGCCAGCGCGAGGCCGGCCCCTGAGGACACTCCACGGGGCACTGGGGGGGCCCCTCCTGCTTTCTTTCCCTCCGCAAGCTCTCCTGTGGCCTCTTCCAGCAGCGCTCAGTGACGGTCACACCCGCATCCTCACTCGGCCCCTGTGTCTTCGGCCCCGGGAAGGTGCCCCAGTTACGACCTGGGGCCGAGCTGCAGAGATGGGGTTTCTGGACACAGTGGTCTGTGTCTGTCTTCTCTGGTCTCCAAGGACCCAGACAAGATGCCAGTCCGCCTTCATGATCCCCCACACCTGCGATGCGGAGCCTGTTAGAGCCCCGCTTTGTTTAAATGTCAGCTACCCCCACCCCGTCCCCAGATCCCGCAGCGCCCAGTTCCCCAGGGTCCTCCCGTGCACACTCCTTCCTCGCGGTGAGCCCGTCAGCCTGACCTCGTGGGCCGCAGGTCTGTGTCTGGTGGGCTTGGGCCCTCAGACCCAAGATACTCTATGACCGTATCTTCTCCTGAGTCTACCTGCGCCCGCTGTGCCATGTCCTTGCTGCAAGACCGGAGGCCACCATTAGGCCTCAGTTTCTTCATCTGTATAATGGGGAGGCAGCGCTCTGGTGTCCGAGCCCCCATGCTCCCACTCTGGGCTGCGATGCCAAGACCCTCTTCTCTCGTCCCTCGCAGAGTGCGGGGCCAGGCCGGCCATGGAGAAACCCACGCGGATCGTGGGCGGGCTGGGGGCCGCCTCTGGGGAGGTGCCCTGGCAGGTCAGCCTGAAGGAAGGTTCCCGGCATTTCTGCGGCGCGACCGTGGTGGGCGACCGCTGGCTGCTGTCGGCCGCCCATTGCTTCAACCAGTAAGGCCCGCCCCCTCCACAGCCAGGTGTCCCCAGCAGCTCCTGCCCCTGTGCACTGGGGTGGCCCTGGGCTCGTCCAGCTTCAACACAGGGGGAGCAGGAGAAGGAGGGGTTCTGGGGGCCTTCTCAGGAGGAGAGTCTGCGGGACTGGCCTCTGGGGACAGAGGGGGGCTAAGTAGAGGAGGGGACGAGGGCCCCTCCCCCCGGGCTCCCGGCATCCGTGCTTGACGCCCCTAGAGCACCAGGAGCCACTCACTCTCGTCACAGCCCAGGGGAAGGGCTTCCTGCCTTGCCTGGCCCCCAGCTCAGGCGCTTCGGGGGAGCAGCCGCGTGGGCCCTCTGTCCTCCTGGTGCCCTGCCCAGGCACGGGGCGCCACCCAGCTCCCTGGGGGCAGGGGGTGCCGGCAGGTGTCTGAGCGGCCCCTGTCAGCAGCACGAGGGTGGAGCTGGTGCGGGCCCAGCTGGGCACCGCGTCCCTCGCGGGCGTCGGCGGCACCCCAGTGAAGGTGGGGCTCAGGAGGGCGGTGCTGCACCCCCAGTACAACCCCGGCATCCTGGACTTCGACGTGGCCGTGCTGGAGCTGGCCAGGCCCCTGGGTTTCAACCCGTTCATTCAGCCGGTGTGCCTGCCGCTGGCCATCCAGAAGTTCCCGGTGGGCCGCCGCTGCGTGGTCTCCGGCTGGGGCAGCGTGCAGGAGGGCAACGGTGAGCCCCGGCCGCGTGCCTGGTCCCCCGTCTGCAGAGCCCTCACCTCCCCCCTCCGCCGGGGCCCACGGACGCCCACCCACGGCCCTGCCCACTCGCTTATGGCCGTCCCGGGGCTTTCCTGCCGCAAGAGCCTGGGCTCCCTGGTGCTGGGCCCTTCCAAGCGCCCCGAGCTGCCCCAGTTCGTGCCAGCTTTGAAGCCTCAGCACGGCTTTCCTGCAGGTCCCCTGCGGCGCTGGGGAGAGTGCAGGGGGCGGCGGGGAGGGTCTCGGGCGTGAGGAGGGCCAGGGTCAGCTTCCTCCTCACCCTGTGACTTGGCAGGAATCCCTGCAGCCCTGCGGGTGCGTCCACGGGCCGGGGATGGCGCCACCTCTCGGGGCTGCTGCTGGCTGAACCGCGCCGGGGCTCTCCTCTCCTCGCAGCTACCAAGCCCGACGTTCTGCAGAGAGCGTCCGTGGGCATCATAGACCAGAAGGCCTGCAGCGCCCTCTACAACTTCTCCCTCACCGACCGGATGCTCTGCGCAGGCTTCCTGGAGGGCAAGGTCGACTCCTGCCAGGTGAGCGCGGAGCAGCCGCCCACGCCCTTCCACCCGGCCGGTCCCTCCTCCTCACTCCCATCCAGGTTTCCACAGCGCTAAACGGGGGACACACAGACAGCAGGGCA
The DNA here is from genome assembly GCF_010015895.1 of Lontra canadensis. Classification (NCBI taxonomy): domain Eukaryota; kingdom Metazoa; phylum Chordata; class Mammalia; order Carnivora; family Mustelidae; genus Lontra; species Lontra canadensis. The sequence continues at coordinate 1,519,273 of NW_022631178.1, forward strand.
GGAGCTGTCAGGGGACACAGCGAACAGGGAAACCCTTCCAAGAACACAGATGTCTTTCACGTTGCTTCAGAGAAATGTCCTTTCAAGCACGTTCCGGGTGCCTGCTCCAGGCACAGGAGGCTCAGACGTGATCGTGTGCTCCCGGGAGGCGGAGCCGGTGCAGGCTGCGGCCTGGGCCGGCGCTTGTCCGCGGGGCGGCAGTGACAGCCGGGAAATCCACGGCTGAGAGATTACAGACCGGTCTTACCTGGAAGCGCCAGTGCAAAACCCTCGGTAGACGTTGGCAGATTAACTCTAGGAATGCGCTAGAAGGAAAACAAATCATCCGCGGTGCGTCTGTCTCCTAAGAGGGCTGGTCGGACGCGGGAGAACCCAGTACCCCCATCATCACACCCGAGGACTGCAGGGGAGAAACAGCGGCGTCTCCACAGCCCCAGAGAAAGGCATTTGATAATTTTTTTTCCACAAGATTTTATTTATTTATTTGACACACAGAGATCACAAGTAGGCAGAGAGAGAGGGGAAGCAGGCTCCCGCTGAGCAGAGAGCCCGATGCGGGGCTCGATCCCAGGACCCTGAGATCATGACCTGAGCCGAAGGCAGAGGCTTTAACCCACTGAGCCCCCCAGGCACCCCGGCATTCGATAATTTTTGAAAGGACTTATTTTAGAGGAATTTATCTAATAAATTAAAAATAATTTATTGACTACTTAAAAGATGTACACATTGGGGGGCACAGAGGGAGACTCTCACGCGGACTGCTGAACGCGGAGCCGTGCAGGGCTCGATCCCGCAGCCCTGACGGCTGGCCCCAAGCCGCACCAAGAGTTGGCGCCACGCAGGTGCCCCAGCACTTGGTAGTTTTTAGCCACCATTTCTAGTTACATTTTAAGCAGTTGTAGCCTGATGAGAGCTGGAGAACAGAAACCTACCGCAGACCCCAAGCTTGGTGGAGAAGCAGCTTTCCTCGGCCACGGCCGCCTGCTGTTGCCTGTCTGGACTCGCCCAGAAAGTCAGGAGGGAAGGAAGGAAGGAGAGACGGCGTTTGTAGACCGAAGTGTGACCCGCGGGAGCATAACTGACCACCCGAACAGAAGGCCGTACTTGCTAGAAACACACCAGCCGGCGGAGAAATGGCGACTCGCGAGTGTAGCTGCCCGGCTTGAACGAGGGCCTCACACGGGGTCAAGGGCTGTTCTTCCAGCAAATGTCAGCGGCCTGGACGAGGGGTCCCACTGACCGTGGGACCAGCATCCGTCTGGTGTCCAGACGTAAACTCTAAAAGGTGTTCAGGGTTTTCATGGGGGAAATCACGAAACTCAGAAGAAAATTAAAAGGTCTGAACGGATAGAACAGCGCCGGGAGGACCCGGTGTCACGAACACCCGCTTCTCCCCATTTTCTCTACTCGCCAGTGCGCCCCGGGCCGGTCCCAGCAGTGGCTGCCGTGTGACTCGGCAAAGTTACGCACACGGCAGGGCGGGATGATTCTGATAAAGGAGAATGGGGAGGAACGTGGGTACCGCCAGGAACAGCGACGTAAAAGCACCCAGGAGAGAGCGGGCGGTGTCGATAGTCCCAGCCGCGGTTCTGGCTCTCCCAGCTGTCGCTCAAGGTCCACCTCCGGGCGTGCGCTCATGCGGCGGGGGTGCGGCTCCCTGGCTTCCTCCCCACCCGGCACCGGCTTCCCAGCACGGTATCCACGCAGGGCGGCCTCCGCCGGGGCGGCTCCGAGGCTGGTGGGCCGGGAGCAGTGGAAGGCGCATCCCCTGGCCCTGTGGGCGCCGGCCGTGGGCGAGGGTCTCCGCGGCACCCTGCATGCAGCCTCCCCACGGGGTCTCCGCCCAGAACCCTCCAAAGGCGGCAGCGGGCTTCCGAGAGCAAGTAGCTCTGGGGGCCAGCATTTGCCTGACCTTACTTTGGAAGTCACCCAGCGTCGCTGTCCCCAGGGCCTGGGGCTGAAGGCAGTCGCGGAGGCCGCAGAGTGGGGGCTGGGCCGAGAGAGGCCCTCCTGACAGCGCTGGGAAGACGCGGCCTGAGCCTTGCCGCGAGGTGCCGGATTCTTGGAGAAAAGCCCCGTGTCACTGGTGTGCCTCCTTCAGCACCGTCAGGAGCGAGGCCGGCGGAAACAAGCAGCGATTAATTCCAGGCGGTGGGAATACCCGTGACCACGATCGTCTTTAGAGTTTTCTGCATTTTTCTTCACGTCCCCCAAACAAAAGCAAGAACAACTGGAACTCGGAGAGAAGTGACTGGATCAGGGTCACCCAGGCGGGTGTGGGGCTGAAGCCGGGTGTCCTGGGCCCCCACCGCGGTGGTAAGGGAACAGGAGTGCCCGGCAGAGCCCGGAGCAGAGCGGGCGCCCGCGGTCTGCGGTCACAGCCAGCCCTCCCCTCGGTTTCCCCACCTCTGTCACCGTGTCTGCGCCTGGCGGGCAGCTTGGCCGTGGGCTGGCTCCCACCCTCCCCCTCCTCTCTTCCCTTGCAGGGCGACTCGGGAGGACCCCTGGCCTGCGAGGAGGCCCCCGGGGTGTTTTACCTGGCAGGGATCGTGAGCTGGGGGGTCGGCTGCGCTCAGGCCGGGAGGCCGGGCGTGTACACGCGCGTCACCAGGCTGAAGGGCTGGATCCTGGACACCATGTCCTCGGGCCCCCAACCCAGCCCTCAACCGCCCACCACAGGACCCCCGCCCGCCACCAGACCTTCCTCCAGGACGGTGGCTGTCCCCACGGTCCCAGGGGTCCTGGCCAGCAGAGCCACCCCGCGGGCCACTAGCCCGGCAACCAGCCAACCTACCAGTAGGACTGCCACCACCGCGAGCACCACCGCAGGGGGACAGACACCGCTTCCAAGTGCCCCCGGCACCACCGTGGGCTTCCAGCCACCAGGTAGCGGGAGGGATGGAGGGACATGTGGGTGGCAGGGTCCTGCATCCGTTGTGACAACAGCAGACATTTATTCTCTCCCGGTGCTGGAGATCAGAAGTCTGTGTAGACGCTGTCCTCTCCCTGTCCTCACGGGCTTGTTCCTCTGTGTCTGTCTCGTGTCCTCACTATGTCACGGCCCACCTGGGACCTTGTTCTAAGTTTGTGATCTTTTTAAAGACCTGCGTCCCCATGTCCCATCCTAAGCTCCCGGGGGCTCCGACTTCGCTGTAGGATTCTGGAGGACACGAGTCAGCCCACGATAGTCCCTGAAAGCCGGGGACGCAGGCCCTGGTCAGACACTCTTGGCGGGAGGGTCCCCACCGCTCTGTCCATCCAACCAGTGTTCACAAAACCCTCCCGCGTGCGCCCCGTGCTAAGTCCGGGGTGCCGTGGGGAACCCGACGCGCAGGACGATGGCAGCAGGAGTGAGGAGAGCAGGCCGAGCCCGCAGGCTCCCACGCGGGGCCTCAGGGGACGCCCCGGCTGAGGCGCAGCCCTGCTCGGCCCAGCTGGCCCGCAGGACGCTGACCGACCCGCGCCCGGGGGACCTCGGAGCTTCTCAAGTGCCCAGTTAGGCTTTATTGAGCATTAAGCGGAAGTGCGTGAAACACGTCTGCGGGCCCCGGGTAAAGCCCGTCAGATGCGGCCCGTTTCACGGGGGTCCGGCCGAGACCTGCCCGCAGGCGCCGGCTGCGGGGGAACTAAGGGGAGAACCAGGCCTGGCTTCTGCGGGACACGTAGCGGCCCCCGTGTTAGCGACCAGCCCACTTCTCCCACCCAGCCTTGGTTCTGAGAGATGGGATGGTCACCCGAGCGGGACTCAGAGGCAAGCAAGTGGCTCTCTAGAGAAAGGGGAGGCAGCGTGGGGTGGGGCCCGGGGGCCGGAGCAGCAGGAAGGCCCCGGCAAGAGCCCCTTGGCTCGGCTCCTCCGTGCGCACGGCCCCCTCCCCGCCCCGGCTGACACGAGCTCTCCGCTCTCAGCCGGAAGCCGAGGGGCAGTGTCTGGTCTGGTTTCATTCAGGTGGGGAGGCGGGTCGCAGGGACCGGATGTGCTTCCGGGAGCTGCCCCCAGAGCAGGTGCTCAGTGCGGGTCTGTTGCCCCAATTTGCTGCTGGCTCATGAGCTTCCCAGAACCCCCGGCTGTTCCGTGCCCCCACCCCGCATTCTCACAGCCTCCCTCCAGAGACTCTGACCCCCGGGCCTTCCCCTGCTGTCCTCCTCCATCGGTGTCCCCTCCCGACCTCCCTAGGTCCCCGTCGTCCTTGTGTTCAGGGTGTGTGTGTGACGGAACCCGTGACACACAGGGATAGTAGTCCTCTGGCCTGTCCCAACCATTAGGATGCGTCCCCGAGGCTGTCCTCCTCCTTTCCCCTGGCGCACGTGTCCGGTGTCCAGGCCCGAGGAGCTGGAGCTGCCCGGGGCCTGCAGTCCCCACGAAGTCAGGCTGATGCGCTCCTGCCTCGGGGCAGCCCGCGCGCCATCAGAGCCACAGGAAGAGGCAGGCTGCTGCGGGGTGTGGGTGCATAAAGGAGGTTGGAAGGAAGCGTCTTGCTTGGCTAAGGGTACAGTCGACCGCAGGCCGAGGGTCTGCGAGGGGTTTTCTGGGGAGCCGCCGAGTGGATGCAGAGCGTCTGGTCCAGAGCCCCCTGAGGCTCTGCACCTGGGCTAGAAAGCTAGTGTCCCCGGGACCAGTGTGCCCGGCCAGAGGGGCAGCTCCCCCACCCCCTCCCCGCCACTGACTCCCCGTGGCAGGTGCTGCGGGTCCGACGGCAGCGCAGTCTCCAGCAGAGCCGCTCCGAGAGCAGGTGTGTGTCTCCCTGGCTCTGCGTCTGGCCTCCCATCTCGGCAACTTACTGTTCCCATAGCTACAGCCCGCAAGTTCTGAGCCTGGGGTCCAGAAGAGGGCAGGAGGCCCCTGGAAATGGCACACACGGCTGCCCTGTTCCACGGGGGGGCAGCATTTCCAGAAAGGAGCCGTTTCCATCCGATCCTCCAGGCTTCTTGGTCGGGCCCTCGGGACTGAGAGGGAACGGGGCGGGTGGCCTCTCGTCTCCCCCTTCTTCCCTTCTGGCTGCGGCTGGGGGGCAGGGAAGGCACGTGGGGAGTGGGACAGCAGGCTGGGGAAGGGGGGCCATTCTGGAGGAGGAGGATTCCGTGTGGGAATGGCCAGGCAGGTCCCCGCGTGCCCCCATGGGTGGTGACGGGTTCCCACAGCACCTGCTGAAACCACCACTTTGTTCTCTCTGCTGCTGTGCTCTGAGCGCGCCTTGTTCTGGGGTCGCGGCGGGTGGCAGTACCCTGGGAAGAACCAGGGAGGGCATCCAGGGAGACCAGGCAGCGCAGGAGCCGCAGGGACAGGGCAGGGGCCTGGTGGGCAGCAGCCGAGGGTATGCAGAGGCGCAGGGAACTTGGCTCCCGTCGCGGAGATGCGTGGGGAGAGGGAGACGAGGAGTGCCGGCCAGACCTGCAGCCAGGAAGGCGGCCAGTTGAAGTGCATTCCAGATGTTCCTGCAGAAGCACCCAGAGAGGGCTCATTTGCAGGACCAAGCGCCTGGGGGGTTTACCCAGGGCAGGACCCCCAACCCTTTGCCGGCTAGTCCTGCCCTAGGCACATGCACTGTGGGAGGCGGGGGATGGGAGGCGGGGGGTGAGCCCTGCCGAGCAGTCCCCCGACTCCCCCTCAGACTGTGGCCTGGCACCCATGTCAGCGATGACCAGGATTGTGGGCGGCAGCAACGCGGGCCGGGGGGAGTGGCCGTGGCAGGTGAGCCTGTGGCTGCGGCGCCGGGAACACCGCTGCGGGGCCGTCCTGGTGGCGGAGAGGTGGCTGCTGTCCGCGGCACACTGCTTTGACGTGTGAGTCCGGCCAGCCTGTGGGGTTCACTGGGCCGACTTTCTGAGTCACCCCTCCATGCCTTGGCCATGAAGTACCCCCCACCCCCCGGGCACCCACTGCCCCAGGCCATCTCCCCCTTCATACAGCCCTCCCCTGCACAGGAACCACCTCGAGCTGGACCCCCACCAAACCCTGGGCACAGCCTCTCCCAACAGCTGGGGTCAGGCCTGTGGGGACACGGTGGGGCAGGGGTGTCTCTGGGGAACCTTTGGGCCCTCCCATCCCTGGCTCACCCCACTGGGACTTGGCACCAGACCTAAAGGGGCAGGGCACTCTGTAGGGTGGACAGGGCTACGGCCCCCATCCTCCAGGGGAACAGCCAGCGGAAGGGGGCACCGTGCACCTCCGGGGGTCAGGGTCCAAGGGGATGGGCATGTAAGACCCCCAGATACAGCCTGTGGGGTCCCGTCAGTGCGTGGGAGCGGGCAGGGGCTCCGGCCAACGCCTGTCCATGCCCCCGCAGCTACGGGGACCCCAAGCAGTGGGCGGCCTTCCTGGGCACGCCGTTCCTGAGCGGCGCCGAGGGGCAGCTGGAGCGCGTGGCCCGCATCTTCAAGCACCCCTTCTACAACCTCTACACGCTCGACTATGACGTGGCGCTGCTCGAGCTGGCGGGGCCTGTGCGCCGCAGCCGCCTGGTGCGGCCCATCTGCCTGCCCGAGCCCACGCCGCGGCCCCCTGACGGCGCGCGCTGCGTCATCACCGGCTGGGGCTCCGTCCGCGAGGGAGGTAGGCGCGGCCGCCCCCTGCCCAACCCCGCGCTCCGGGCGGCGTCGAGCATGCCCCGGCCCATCCAGCTCCGTGTCGCCCGCAGGCTCGATGGCGCGGCAGCTGCAGAAAGCGGCTGTGCGCCTCCTCAGCGAGCAGACGTGCCGCCGCTTCTACCCAGTGCAGATCAGCAGCCGCATGCTGTGCGCCGGCTTCCCGCAGGGCGGCGTGGACAGCTGCTCGGTGAGCGCACCGGGCCAAAGCGGAGGGCGGCGGGGGGCGGGGGGGCCGCAGTTCTCACCGCTGCGGGCCTTACTAGCCAGGTGCCACCCTCCAGCGTCCGCTTCTGCAGCCCGCCAAGTAGGGCACCGATCCTGGCCTCGAATTCTCAGTCCACCACCGTTTATTGGGCAACCTGCCCCTGGGCCCTGTGTCTGGAACGGTCTGCCAGCCAAAGGAGCGGGTGGTCCTAACAGAACCCACTTCCCAGGAACTAGGAGGCTCCCCGGGAAAGGGGCCCTGGCCCAAGTGCTGCAGTGGGGGAGGTGCTGGGCTGCTCTAAGGCCTTTCCTCTCCTCCAGGGTGACGCTGGGGGACCCCTGGCCTGCAGGGAGCCCTCTGGCAGGTGGGTGCTAACTGGGGTCACCAGCTGGGGTTACGGCTGCGGACGGCCCCACTTCCCCGGTGTCTACACCCGGGTTGCTGCTGTGAGAGGCTGGATCGGGCAGAACATCCACGAGTGACCAGCCGGTGGACGAGAGAGGGGAAGGCGGCAGGACGCAGCTAGAGGGGAGTCTGGGGCGCGAGCGGGAGGTGAGGGGCTGTGGATAACCGGGTGCAGTCTCACTGCGCATTTTGTTGCAATAAACAGTCCCTCGTCCCAAGCCTGCCGGCTCAGCACCTCCGTGTCCCAGCAAAGAACCCCTACCCACCCCTCAGCCCGGGGCCCGGGGTGGGAGGAAGGATGCCAAGAGGGCCAGCGAGGCCTCCTGGGGCGAGGACCACCCTCCAAGGCTTTGGCGACGCTGGAGCTGGGGAGGGAGCTGGCGAGCCTCGTCTTCCAAGGTCCCCTTGGCGCAAGCACCGTGTTCCCAGTCATTGCGAAAGCCCAGCCGCGCAGAGAGGAGGCAGGGTGGGGGGTCGGGAGGAAGAGACTCCGGCTGGCGGGGCGCCCAGGAACACGCGCTACCCCCTCCGGCAGAGACCCCCTGCAGGGCGGACCGCCCGGGTTCTCCCTACCCCCCCCCCCGAGGTCCATATTCGGATTCTCCGCCCAAGGCACGAGGCGAGATGCAGGCGCTTGGCGCAGTCCCAGGCCCCCCCCGACCCACGCCGCGCTCGCTGGCAGGCGGGAGGGGAGCAGCGTCCCGAGCGCCGCGGCGCCGGTCTCCTCCGCAGAAGCACGGGCAGGAAGGACGCACCAGCGGCCCCGCTTCGCAAAGGGCATTTATGGAAATGGAACGGGGGGTGAGGGCCGGGCGCGGCGCGCCGGGGTCACATGTTGGCTCGTTCTCGCTGCAGTCGCGAGTTGTAGGCGCGGGACACGGTGTTCCAGGCGTCCATGTAGCGGTCCATGCACATGGCGATGCACTTCTGCAGGCGGGGAGGGCGCGCGGCTCAGCTCCGGCCCCGACCCGCGCCCCCGCCCCAGGACAGCGGGCTGCGCACGCGCAAAGGTCCCCGCGCGAGGGCCCGCGCACGCGCAGCGGCTTCCCCGCGGCCCCGCCGGTCTCACCTGTTCCGAGTTGTCCAGGGAGCCCCCAGGCTTCCCGATGCACTTCCGGAAGCACTTGTCCGTCATCCTCTGTGGGGACACACGAGCTCAGCCGCGAGAGCCGCCCCCAGCAGACCCCCACCGCCATGGGCGCCCGCCCCGGCCCGACCCCGGACCTGCAGCAGCTCCTGCGCGTTAGCCACGGCGATCTGCACCTTCACCTGCTCCATGATGAGCCCCGGGTCCAGCTTGCCGCCGCCGGAGCTCCCGAAATCGGAGCCGAAGCCACCCTCCATGGCTCCGCAAAGTCAACCGAACCGTGACCGCGTGCGCCGACCCGTACCCACGCCGGAAGTCGGCCGCCCAGGGCGCCACGGGAAATGGAGTCCAGGTGTGCTGGTAGAGGAGCCGGACTACAACTACCACAAGGCAGTGCGCCCTCCACCCGTGCGCGCAAGCGCGGGGAGCGGGTAGCCTCGCAGAGCGGGGTATTTACGCGAGCCGGTAGGTCGTCCCCAGCTCGCCCTGCAGAGGGTGCCGCGCATGCGCGCGGGTCGGCAAGCACGTCACGTGACCCGCGGTGGTGTCTGACGCCGGTCTTCGCCGGGGCCGGGGCCGGTTGGTCAGAGCGCACGCGGGGGCAGCAGTAAAACCAAATGTTTATTGGCGTGTTGTACAAAAGTGTCCGGTCGTAAAACGCGTATTACAAACACGGGAGAAAGGAAAGACCACACGTTTGGCATGCAAGTTCACGGACGCCGGTGGCCCCCTGCCCACCCCCCGCAGGTCGTGCTGGTGCTCCCGCGGGGCGCGCCCGAGGCCGGGCCGCGGGGGGCCTGGCCGAGGGAACCGTCCCCGGGTCCTTTAAAGCGGCTTAAACCTAAGAATGCGGACAATTACGAGCTGCTTCCCGGGCCGGCGCGGACACACGGGACCCCACACGGCTCACCGGCGCCCCCCCACCCCTCCGGGCCCGTCAGGCCCACCACGGGGCGGGCGTAAGGCGGGGAACCGGCTGGCCCCCCATCCGCACTCCCAAGACACATCGCAGGACGTGGCCGAGGCCAGGGCACACTGTCTGGACGACCCCGGCCTCACGCTCCCGAGGCCTCGGCCTCTGCAGTCCAGGCCCGCAGTGGGCGAGGCGGGATGGGGTTGGGGGACGCACAGCCTGCGGCTCTCCTGGGAAAGGTCCTGCGTGGGGCGGGGCGAGCTCACCAGGGCCCCCCAGAAAGGCAGGGAATGATGGGGAGCCGTTTCCGTCCACGAGAACCGACCTCTGGCCTGGGTACCGGGCAGCCATGGAAAGAACTAGACCTCAAGCAAGGGGTTGCGGGCAGATTCTCTGTGCAGAAGCCTCGACCCTCCGGCCACAAGCGGGTTCCGAGGGATGGAAGACGGACCTCCTGAGGCAGGAGGCAGGCGTGCTGGGGACTTAGGGCGGCCTCGGGCGAGCTGGGAAGGGCAGGCCGCGGGCTGCTTGTAAACGGGCTGCCTTCTGGGGGCAGCTGCCTCCGTGGCTCAGTGTGACGTCTTTAAGACTTGAGCTGCGCTTTCTGAAGGAATTTGCCGTCTGGGGCCTCAGAGGTCACCGAGATGGCCCCCCTCAACTCCAGCCCTGGGGGGGGGGGGGGCTGTCCCAGGGACGCTGGCATGAGGCCTGAAGCGGGATCTGGCAATCTGAGTACTGACCAATGTAAAAAAATAAATATCCATTAAAAAAATAACTTCTGTGTATCTGTGTGGGAGGAGTACACACGGTGAGGGACCGCCAAGGCGGCATGGCAGCCGGGAGCTGGGGGGGTCGTGGAGCCGTCCTGTGGAATCAGCCAGCACTGGCCTCTGAGAAACAGCGTTTCAGCGAAAAGGTCGCCACAGAAGCTAGGACAGACCGCAAGACACGCAGAGCATATGGGACGTGGTGGGGGTCAGGACTCAGCCCCATGCACAAGGCACAGAGTGGGAGAAGCTTGTGGGTGGCCCAGGGGCTCACGGTCAAGTCCCCCTCTTCACCGAGGGAGGGCAGGAAGTGGCTGTGCCCTGTGGACAGTGGCTTTGAGACCCGGGGGGACACTTGCTTCCCAGGTGATCCCACTTCCCCTTCCACATGCCCCCTGGCTAATTACCTGGTGACAAGTCTCCAAACGGAGCTGTCCCTGTTCCCTGGGTTTCCAGCTCGCTCTCCTGCCTCGAGGTCCTGCAAGCTTAGGAACTGGACTACAGAAAGCTCCAGAAACCCAAGGGCCAGACAGCCAGGAAGGGAAAAGGCGGCCCACGGCTGAGTGCCCCAGTGTGGCCTGCGGCAGCTCTCCATCACACCAGAAGTACACCAGAGCCCCAGAGCCCAGGCCGAGCAGCCAAAACCCGCACCCAGGCCCCTGCCACACCTGCGGCCGGGCCACCGAAATGCCACAGGGGATGCGCCTGCCGCCCCCCAGGTCCGAACCTGGCCTCTGGACTAGGCTCTTAAGGAGCTTCATTGGACACGGCAGCCCTGCTCTCCGTGCACTCGAGGCCCACAGGGCGGCCCCCAGCAGCCGGTTGTGCGGGGGAGGCAGAGGGACAGCAGTCCCTGAGCCCAGCCCCGGCCCGGCCTTCCAGCCTCCACACCCAACCCCCGTCAGCCATTCCGTCCTCGGCCTCAAATTCAACCAAATGGTGAAATGGGGCACCAAAAAAATGTCTGGCCAGTGGCGATGAAGGAAGTGTCCGAGGGAGCCCACCCGCAGGAAAGACCCCGGACACCCGGCCCGCGTTCTGGCAGTACGCTTAGAAATCCTCTAGAAATGTATCAAGGAGTAAAGACAGCCAATGATAGAAAAATAGTTTTCAGTGGCTCTGGGTAAAGACAAGTGATGAGGCGCGTTCCGTTCACATCATGCGGCAGCCTCTCGAGGTGGTCCTGGGGTCCCCCTGGAAAGGAAGGCCGGCAGCCTAAGAGGAACGCACAAGCCCACTGGGCCACGCAGCTCCCACCCCTGGGACACCAGCTCCCAGCAAACTGATGGGGCCGACGGCTTCAGCCTCAACTGTCCCTGTTCCAGAACCTTCCACGTCTGCCTTGCTTCTGTTCCAAGCACACAGGCCGTCACAAGTCGTACCATGCAGAGGGGCTGTAGCTCGGCCCCAGGCCTCAGGAGCCCTCCCCCACCAAAAACCATCACTGAAGCCCGGGGATCCCAGGCAGGAGCAGCAGTGGCCTCAGAGCCCGCTCACTGGGGACCCTCGGGGCTACACCGGTGCCGCCTGGTGGTGTTTGGGGTTCAACACCCCACTCCTGGGGGCCCCGGGCCACCACCCTGAGGTCCACACACGGGCAAGAGCTAGGAGGCGAGGGCAGTCCCCCGACAGGCCATCTCTGGCAGTGGGCGGTATGGCCTGGGGTCAGCGGGCAGTGTGGCCTGGGGTCGGCTGGCGGGGGAGGCCTGGGCGGTGGCCAAGCAGCTGGTGGGCAGCACGGCCCTGGGGACCCGGCAGGCAGGCGTGCACGTCTGCGGTCGAGGGTGCGTCCACGTGAGCCACCCGGGAGCCTCTACCTGTTGATGGAAAAGATCCTCCTCGCCAAACTCCGCGGCCTCCTCTTCTCCCTCCTCCCCGTTCTCCGTCTCCCGTACCACTGAGGACTGCTTCACAGTTCTCATGGCCACCTCCTGCGCAAGAGAAAGGACACTTGAACACTTGACCCCTTGGGCAGCGGGGGCCACCTGTCTCGGTGACGGGCAGGCGGGATGCTCTGGCCAAGAGCCACATCCCAAACCCCAGGTCGCACATTCCCTGGCCTGTGGGCCAAAGCTGCACCCCAGAGCTCCTGCCCAGCCTGTGGTGCAGTAAGGGTGAGGCAGGGAGCCTCCAGGAGGGACCCCAGGGCAAGGAGACGGTGGCCCCCAGCAAGGCTCAGGCACCTACCTCCCCGTCGGCGTTGACCAGGACGGTCCGGAAGCTCTCGCCCGTGCCCCAGCTGTCCTGGCTCTTCCACACAAGCGTCGAGGGGGGGCTGTGGGCCACTCCCGCACCAGCTGCCCACACCTGGGGACACAGGAGGGCGTCCCCATCAGTGCTGGCTCTGGGCCCAGTACATGCCACCAGTTAGTTCCTGGTCCCTGCCCCTGGGTCCCACTGATGGAGGACAGTTGAGAGGGTATAGGGGACACTGAGGTGCGGTGCCCAAGGACTCATGTCAGCAAACGTAGGCTGAGCAGCAACCAGAGACCCATCAGCCTCAGGGGTCCATACCTGTGATCTTCTGTCTCTGCCAGCGCCCGCCAGCCCAGACAGCCCAGACCCTCTTCCACTGTGGGAGGCTGACAGGTTACCCCAGGGCTCCACAGGGCTCCAGGGACAGTCCAAGGGCACAACGGCACACAGGTGGCCAGTGACCAGACACAGCTGTTCTCAGAGCCAAGTCACCCCATCCCAAACCACTGCCTGCTTCCCAAGAACCCCCCACATCCCAGCCCGCACCACCGCCCCCAGTGGCCACTCTCCCCACCGCCGGCCCTCCCGCAGCCACCTACCGTGACCGTCTGGCCGGCGCGCAGCACGTACTTGGGCGTGAACTTGTAGGAGATCTCCTCCCCTTCCAGGATCTGCCTCTTGATCCTCCAGTTCCCCAGAGACTGGTCCTGACACAGGGGACACGGCGCCTGACGCACAGCTCGGGGAAGGCGCCCCCAGCTCCGCACCCCGGCCCCGGACGCCCCTCACCTTGTCCGAGCTGTTCTTCAGCTGCACGAACCTGCCCTCCAGGTCGATCTCGTCGATGCTGACGCCGCCCGAGGCCGAGGCCTGCTGCGCCAGGTGGAAGCTGGTGCTGCTGCTGCTGCTGCCCGTGCCGGTGCCGGTGCCAATGCCGCTCGAGCCCGGCGACTCCTCTGCCTCCAGCCGCTTGCGCTTGCTGCGGCCCGAGCGCCCGGCCGTGGACACGCTGCTGCTGCTGCTGCTTGACGTGGCCCGCGACACGGCGATCCGCGACGGTGGGCTGGGGGTCAGCTTCAGCCTGCGGGACGGAGGGGACACACTGGCTAGCCCGGTGGGTGGGGGGGCGCTTCCCGCCCGGCCCCGCCCCTCCGTCCCTCCCACTCCGGCCCCGCCCCCTCCCCAGAGCACGCCCACCTCTCCTCCTCGCCCTCCAGGAGCTTGCGGTAGGCGCTGATCTCCATGTCCAGGGCCAGCTTGACGTCGAGCAGCTCCTGGTACTCGGCCAGCTGCTGCTGCATCACGTCCCGCATCTCGGTCATCTCCTGCTCCTTGGCGTCCAGCATCTTGCGGAACTTGTCCCGCTCCCCAGCCATGGTCTCCTCCAGCTCGCGAATCCGGTCCTCTGCGGCACTGGCCTGGCGGGCGGGGGGTGGGGAGGGGGGTCCGGGCAGCCGGGTCAGGCCGGCCTCTGCGGGTCACGCAGAGAAGCGCACCGGGTTGCGGGGTTCTTCCCCGCCTGCTGCGGACGCGGGCGGGCCCCGACTGCGGGCAGGAGGCCTTGGTGGGGTGCGGCCGGGGGCTCCGGAGGCCGGTGGGCCCAACAGCCCCGCGGGCCAGGAGGGAAGGGCCGCTCCGGCTCGCCTACACCCGACGCCGGGAGGGCGGGCCCGCAGCAGCAGCAGGCCCGCGGCGGGGCAGGCCCTGGGAGTCACCTGCTTCTGGAGGCCGGACAGCTGGTAGCTGAGAGACTCGAGCCGCACGCGCGCTTCCTGCAGCTCCTCCCGGGCGGCGCTGGCGGCCTTGTCGTTCTGGTCGGAGCTCAGCTTGGCGCTGTCGAGCTGGACGGGCCCGGACAGCGGTGTGAGGGGCCGGCCTCGGGCAGGGAGCCCCCGCCGCCCGCGCCGCCCGCGCCGCCCCCACCGCCCCCGCGCCGCCCGCGCCGGGCCCGCCGCCCCCGCGCCGCCCCCAGCACCAT